>NC_083409.1:96266053-96583125 GCF_020745735.1 Hemiscyllium ocellatum
TTCTGCACGTAGTGACTTTTAAATCTCACCATGGCATCAGAAAGAAACACAAAGACTCCAGGCTCTTAACCAGTTGGCACAGCAACACTCTGTCTAGCGTCTGCTGCCAGATGGATGTGGAAATGCATGCATTGTCCCTTGGTAATGTACTAGTACTCCTTTACACTTGGTAAATTCCCTTGGACTGAGGGAAAAGAAAAAAAATGTGGTGGAGATAGAGCCCAAACAGAGAGAAAAGCAGTTGGATACTCAAAGGAGTGGGTAAAGGTCAGCCTTGGGGAATGGATTTAAGCCATTTAGAAAAGAATCCCCACAATGTGGAAGCAGGCCACTCAACCCATCAAGTTCACACCGACCCTCAGAATAGCATCCTACCCAGACCCATTCTTGTACTCCAACCCTGTAACCCTGCACTTCCCATGGCTAATCCACCTAGCCTGCACATCCCTGGACACATTTGGCAATTTAACATGGCCAAACCATCTAACCTGCACATATTTGGACTGTGGGAGGAAATTGGTGCACCCTTAGAATATCCACACAGACACAGGCAGAATGTGCAAACTCCACACAGACCATCACCCAAGGCTGGAATCGAATCCGGGTCCCTGGCACCATGAGACCTGGCCCTATCCAGTGCCTCCTCTGGAACAGGTGGGATTTGAGCCCACGTCTCCTGGTCTAGTGGTAAGGACACTACAAAAGCCTTCCACAACCATTGAACACTTAGAAGGGGATTAATTGGCGAAGTGGATTGCTACTGCTAGACAATCCATTGGCCAACCAGAATTCCATGTAGTCTCAGCAGCACCAAGTTTCAGTGGTGGCCACTGTCGGGGCTACAGTAGACACCAAAGAAGACCAGAGGTCGGGTATTCGCTGATACTGGCTGATAGGCCATAGGGAGATGGCTGAGGAGGGTGGGGCCTGATTTGAGAGGGATGGTTAAAGTGTGAAAGGATTGCCTCTACAGGTTACAAGGGCTGCCCAAAGGTCATCCATCTCCTTACCTAGCACCAACTTGCCCAGTAATAGCTGCCAGGCTACACATCTGGCATAGGATTCCACTAATTGGCCACTTCAGAGTTACAACAGGCCCAAATAGTGGCAGGGGGAAGCCTGGTTGTTCCACCACCCCCCGAAAATTAGATTTCAGACAAGGCCCCCACCTGTTGTGGGAATGTAAAATCACATCCAATATTTCAATCCTGAAGAAAAGTCATCAAACCGCAATGGTAACTTGGTTTCTCTTGCCATAGATGCGAGCTGATCAGTTGAGTTTTCCAACTTTTTTTAATTCCAGATTCCTGAAGAATGGCTCATGCCCAAAGTGTGGATTCTCCTGCTCCTTGGATGCTGCCTGACCTGCTACGCTTTTCCAGCAATACATTTTTCAGCTACTTTTTTTTAGACCAGATTTCCAGCAGCCTTTTTGCTTTCGGGATGATACCTTAAAATACTGTCACAAAGCTGGTCCTTCTTTCTAAAAGCTGTTCCTTTTCTTAAGGATACTGTATCCTTGTTTTTTTCACAGGGGTTGTAAACTACTCCCGGTAACAGTTAGACTGGTTTGGTACAGAGATTAAAGGGTATTGAGAGGCTTTTTCATTTATATGTAAACAGATGAGAGTTCAGGCCGAAGTGGTCATGTGTTAGAAGTGACCTGTATAATGAAAGGGGAGTGTTCAGCTCTCTAGCTGAGCAGTTCAGTCTAGAAGTTATAAATTCAACATTGAGCTGTGTGGAAACAAACTCTCTCTCTTTCTGCCCTTCTAACTTCAACTTGTAAGCATCTGTTCCATTTTTTAAACTGTGTTTCAAGAAGGTTTGCTTATTGCGACTATGGTGTATATTCGGAACAGCATAATTAAGTCTAGTTTGAATAGACTGAGTTCTTTAGGGGTTCTTTATTCTGCTCTTTGTGTTTCATGGTGTAATTTTGTGAATACATTTCTGTCTGTTTTAAAATCTATTAGTCTACCTAGCTAGCTTAACTCTGGGTAATTTCTCACTGTACACTTACCAAAGCAAATTGTAAAGTTATGTCTGGGTTGCCTACACAAGAATATTTTGAGTAGTCTGGCCTAGTCTGTAATAGTACTTCTGTCTTTCTCTCTTTGAAATGAACAGAAAGAAATTGCTTTGGGTAAGGTTTGAAAACTGCACCACATCCAAAGATTGGATCAGAGATTGCAGGGATTGCAAAGAGGTTTAGAGGAAGCAAAGATTAAACCTCATTCACAGGGATAAATCAGAGCAGCATTGCCCTGTGATTAATTAATTCAGTTTTCCCCTTGTTTCTTGTCAAATTTTCTACAAACTTTTGATTTGATTTAATTTATTATTGTCATAACATGTACCAAGATTCAGTGAAAAGTATTGTTTTGCGTGCTATCCAGGTAAATCATACCTTTCATAAGGATAATAGAACAGAATGCAGAATATTGTGTTACAGCTACAGAGAAGGTGCAGAGAAAGATTAACTCTATAGACTAGAGGTACATTCATACGTCTGATAACAGTGGGGATGAAGCTGCTCTTAAATCTGTTAATACATGTTTTCAAACTTTTGGATCTTCTGTCAGATGGAAGAGAATATAACTGGTCTTTGATTATTTTGGCTGCTTTCCCAAGGCAAAGCAGTAGGCGATGGAAAGCTGGTTTTCATGATGGACTGAGCTGCATTCACAACTCTCTGTGGTCTTGGACAGAGCAGTTGCCATCTAAGTTCAGATGCATCTGGATGGGATGCATTAAGGAAAATTGGTAAGAGTGCTTTTTGGACTTGAGGAATTTCCTTTGCCTTCTGAAGACGTATGCATTCTTAACTGTCGTTCTGGCTTGGATGTACCAGAAAAGATTGGACAAAGAAGGCTGCTGATCACATATAGTGACCCTTGCTGATTATTTTCTCACTGACATAGGAGGCTGGATAGATCCTTGGAGAAAGTACCGCAGTAGGAGAAATAAGGAAGAAACTGCAATGAAGGCGGAATATAACTGGTGTGAGCTGGGATCTGGAGAGAAGTTGGAAGGAAGAGAGAAAGTAAAAGGAAGGACTAACAGAGGCATGTCCCAGATAACTTACTCTTAGAGCCAAGGATATCCATGAAATGTTAGCATTTGGTCTTGCAAGATTGGGGATGGGGAAGAAGTTTGAAAACATGATTAATCCTGAAGAGATGGAGCCTCTTATTTGACAATGGCTTCCAATATTGATGTGTTTTGGCTGAGGCAAACGATAAGACAGGGCATTATAATCTTTTAGTTCTAATCTGCACCACAAGCCTCTTCGGATGACTCAGAACTTTTCACCAAGTAGCTGAGCCAAGCAGGTGATGTGGTTCATGTGACCTTCATGACCTCAACCATGGTATGTTACTGAGCTAGAACGGGCTTCAATGACTCTGAGTCGTCATTGTCTACAGGTTTGGTACAGAGGACTGAAGGATTGCAAATGTTGTGCTCTTGTTCAAGAAGGGCAGTAGAGATGACCCAGGTAATTATAGACCAGTGAGCCTTATCTCTGTTGTAGGAAAGGTTTTGGAAAGGATTATAAGAGATAAGATTTATAATCATCTAGCAAGCAACAATTTGATTTCAGATCGTCAACATGGTTTCGTCAAGGGCAGGTCGTGTCTCAAAAATCTCATTGAGTTTTTTGAGAAGGTGACCAAGCATGTGGATGAGGGTAGGGCAGTTGACATGGTATACATGGACTTCAGTAAAGCCTTTGATCAAGTTCCACATGGTAGGCTGATGGAGAAAATGCAGAGGCATGGGATTGAGGTTGATTTAGCAGTTTGGATTAGAAACTGGCTTTCTGAAAGAAGGCAGCAAGTGGTGCTTGATGGAAAATATTCAGCCTGGAGTCCGGTTACTAATGGTGTGCCACAAGGATCTGTTTGGGGACCACTGCTGTTTGTCATTTTTATAAATGACTTATACGCAGGCAGAGGTGAATGGATTAGTAAACTTGCAGATGACACTAAAGTTGGTGGAGTAGTGGACAGTTTGGAAGAATGTTACAGGTTGCAGGGGGACTTGGATAAGCTGCAGAATTGGGCTGAGAGGTGGCAAATGGAGTTCAATGTAGCTAAATGTGAGGTGATGCACTTTGGGAAGAATAACAGGAAGGCAGAGTACTGGGTCAATGGAAAGGTTCTTGGTAGTATGGATGTGCAGAGGGATCTTGGAGTCCATGTACATAGATCCCAGGTGGATAGTGCTGTTAAGAAGGCATACGGTGTGTTAGGTTTCATTCGTAGAGGGATTGAGTTATGAAGCCGCAATATCATGCTGCAACTATACAAAACAATGGTGCGGCCACCCTTGGAATATTGTGTACAGTTCTGGTCTCCATATTTCGTGAAGGATGTGGAAGCATTGGAGAAGGTGCAGAGGAGATTTACCAGGATGTTGCCTGGTCTGGAGGGAAGGTCTTATGAGGAAAGGCTGAGAGACTTGAACCTGTTCTCATTGGCAAGAAGAAGGCTAAGAGGGGATTTGATAGAGACATACAAGATGATCGGAGGACTAGATAGGGTAGACAGTGCAAGTCTTTTTCCCAGGACGATGACATCAGTATGTACGAGGGGGAATAACTACAAATTGAGGGGTGATAGATTTAAGACAAATGTCAGAGGCAGGTTCTTTATGCAGAGAGTGGTAAGGGCGTGGAATGCCCTACCTGCTAATGTAGTCAACTCAGCCACATTAGGGAGATTTAAACAATCCTTAGATAAGCACATGGATGATTTTGGGATAGTGTTGGGGGATGAGCTGAGAATAGTTCACAGGTCGGCGCAACATTGAAGGCCGAAAGGCCTGTTCTGCACTGTATTGTTCTATCTTCTATGTGAACACCACACAGACAGTTACCCAAGGTGGAAATGAACCCAAGTCCCCAGCGTGAGAAGACAACAGTGCTAACCGCAATGCCACCACAGGAAGGGAAAGAGAAAACAGAGCATAATCAAGGAGTTTTATTGGTTCCAGATGTGAATTGCTACTCATGAGGAGGCCTCTCAAAATACTTCTTAATACACTTTTCCAATTGGGCTTCTGACGCCCAGCAGATTTCCCAGGCATGGTCAGAAATACACAAGACTCATCGGACAGCATGAAAGTAATATCAGGATCCACATGAAATTCTCAGACCCTGGCTTGTGAATATTTCTGAGGCTATCGCTGGCATGCAGTGGAGGGCCACAAATAATGGGCTGGCAACAGATCAAGATGAAGATGGAGCTGGGGCACCACCCCAGTGTAACCCCCTCACAAGTCTAGTTTTCACCTGACAGTGTTGAAGGTGTGTGGTGTAGGTGGTAAAGTCAAAATTGTTCTGCCTTTGTGTTAAGATGCTGCATGAGACATTAGATTAGATTAGACTTACAGTGTGGAAACAGGCCCTTCGGCCCAACAAGTCCACACCGACCCGCCGAAGCGAAACCCACCCATACCCCTACATTACCCCTTACCTAACACTACGGGCAATTTAGCATGGCCAATTCACCTGACCCGCACATCTTTGGACTGTGGGAGGAAACCGGAGCACCCGGAGGAAACCCACGCAGACACGGGGAGAACGTGCAAACTCCACACAGTCAGTCGCCTGAGTCGGGAATTGAACCCGGGTCTTCAGGCGCTGTGAGGCAGCAGTGCTAACCACTGTGTAGACTATTGGATCCTGATATGATTGATTTAAAAAATGAAGAATGAGAAATTTTTAAAATCATTTTTAATTTATTGATTTGACAGAATATGAATATGACAACACACAGATTTGCATCAACAGCACCTTCTAAACCACCTGGAAAGAAATGGGGAGCCAATGCCTGGAAAAACATTCACACACAATCCTGACTTGGAATAATATTGTCATTCCTTCACTGTTGCTGAGACAAAGTCCTGGCACTCTCTTCCTCAGAGCACCTCATGGATTGCAACAGTTCAATAAGGTGGTTTATATCTTATCATGACTAGACTCTGGTGGGGAGGCATCAGACCAATGGGGTGTATGTTAATTAAGGGTTAATTGGGTGAGAACTGGGTGTGATAACTATGTGGAAAACAAATAAAAGATGGGTTGGAATTTTGTGATGTCTTCTGACTGGAGAAAGTACATTCCTGGATTCTGTTTTATCAACTTTTTAGCCTCTGGGGTTTAACAATCACCGCCCTGTCATGGGCAATTGGTGTGAGCAATAACTATTGGCCTAGTCAGCAATGCACACACCCTGTGAGAAAACATGAAAACATATTTAGGGTTGAAGTAATTTAACTTGCTTTATGGTTTGGAACTCTGGGCTGCAAAGATGTCTTGGGCAGTGGCATACCTTAGATCATCCGCATGTTGTATTCGGTTTCATTATCACCAAAACAAGTAGATTTCTACTCCTCTCGGCCACAGTGACATTCCATAATGAGTGTTGTACATGATTAGGCCTAAAGAGCCCACGATGACAAAGTTAGCTTTCGCTAAAGCAGCAAATTGACAACTGGAATTTATGCTATTCATTTCAACATGACTGGATGACAAAAAATATGGTGACAGTTCTACTCTGCCAGGATAATGATACTGTGATCGCGACTCTGCAGTAATTAATCATGTCTTTGTGTAAGTTAAATAGGGCAGCAGGAATATTGGTCTTTTGGAAACAGCATTTTTTTTGTGAAAGCTGTTTGGTTTTGGAGCTTTGATGTATAATGAATGTTGTATCACCACCACAATCACGCTGTCACACAATGTTTGACAATAAAAATCCACCAGTCAGCATTTAAAATGACAAGAGAGCCAGACATTTCTTAAATTCTCATCTCATGACTCAATATCGCATTCTCCAATTTTAGAGCCTGAACACCTCCTTCCATGTGTTTTCCCCACCCCCACAGACAGAATCCTGTCATGACATAGGTTGCTTACAGTACAGTCATGAATATTTTCAGCCATCACAAACCCCCGTTATCACCTATCTCGCTTCTTCTGTGCTTAATTATTGACTTCCTTTTGTCTGATTAACTGTTTCCTCTTTCTCTGAACTCCAGTTATCCGCTCACTCATTTTCCCCTACACCTCCATCATCAAGATAAATGTCATTTTCTCTTGCTGCCATTTTATGAATGGACTTCTCATATATTAGAGTTGAGTGTGTGATGCTGGAAAAGTACAGCAGGTCAGGTAGCATCCAAGGAGCTGGGATCTGCTCCTCAGATGCTGCCTGACCTGCTGTGTTTTTCCAGCACCACACTCTCGACTCTGATCTTCAGCATCTGCAGTCTTCACTTGCTCCTTCTCATATATTAGCGTTGATCTTTCTCTGCATCTTATCTCACTGGGTGGTGCAGAGGCACACTGCTGCCTCACAGCACCAAGGACCTCGGTTCAATTCTAGCCTAGGGTGATGGTCTGTATGGAGGTTGCACATTTTCCCTGTGTCTGTGTAGGTTTCCTCCCACAATCCAAAAGATATGCAGGTTAGGTGAATTGGCCATGCTAAATTGCCCATAGTGTTCAGGGATGTGTAGGTTAGGTGCATTAGTCAGGGTAGATGTAGAGGACTGGGTCTGCGTGGGTTACTTTTCGGAGGGCTGGTGTGGACTTAGAATCATAAAGTCATAGAGATGCACAGCATGGAAACAGACCCTTAGATCCAACCCACCCATGCCGACCAGATATCTTAACCCAATCTAGTCCCACCTGCCAGTGCCTGGCCCATATCCCTCCAAGCCCTTCCTATTCTTAAAGGGCCTATTTCCACACAATAATTCTAATTCTCTGTTGTGGTATCAGTACATTCTGTTTTCTGTTCTATTATCCTGATGTACTTACATAAGGTATAATTTGCCTGGATAGTGTGCAAACAATACTTTTCACTGTATCTTGGTACATGTGACATTAATAAGTCAAACCAAGACAAATCTGAAGGAGGGTCACAAGGCTCAAAATATTAACTCTGTTTCTTGCCACAGATACTGCCACACTTTCTGAGTTTCTCCAGCAATTTCTGTTTTTGTCTCAAAATCTCTTTATAGCCTCCATCTGTATGATTGGTTTATTACTAGCACTGACAGAATATGTCCACAACTGACAAATATTCTCCGCAGTATTAGTTTCTGTCACTAAAAATTGTACCTCCACTATGCTGCCACAAGGCAGGGGTCAGCTAATGGGAACAGCTTACCTTCCTTAGAATTATCTAAACCTGTCACAGTATTGTGTAGATATATCAAGTTACTTTACTCTAAATGAGTACAACCCCAGTTTCCCCAACCTGCTGTTGATCAGATACGACAGATACATGAGAAAGTGATGAATTATAACATGAAGCTCAGCTGAAGAATAGAAGTAACTGCTTTCATTTTTCACAAGTGATTTCTAATTTGTTAAAATTCAAGGGTAGATAAAGACTATTATTTACTATTCGCTTTTCCTAAATTAAAACTTTTTTTGCTTCTCCATCTCAACAATTTAATAAAATTGAGACTTGCATGGAAAACTTTATCATGATGGAAAACCATTTTGTAGAAGGTGTCAATGGGGAGATCTCCATTTGGATCAGCATACTTCAGAGTTGTCATGGGAGTGTAAAGCGTGTTTGTCTGATGACGGAATGGCGGATTATCTGAGGTAATGATCTTCTTGGTGTGCTGTTCAATAAAAAGAAAGACAAAATCATTTAGAAATTGTATGAATTAATGTTTTATGTTTATTAACTATGGTTTTCTCCTAGCTAAACATTTCATCAGTGCTCTCCCTACTTCCTGTACCAGGCTTGATTTTTGTAACCAAGTGAAATACTGTACACCAAAGTGATCCTTACTCCTGAATATGATCATACAGCTTTGATTTTTATAGTGAGTGAAAAGGAGTGGCCAGTTGGTTAATATTGTGTCAGTATATGTGGTAGGCTTTCCTCTATAGTCCTAATGTCCATGGATATGAAATCCAATCCTGAGATAATTAAACAACAACTTGAGGAGAGATCTACAAGGTGTATACTATACATATATTATTATAACTTTTGAATTTGGATTTCAAAATAGATGTAGTTGGGTGTTGGTTATTTCAGTGTAGGTGTTTCTTTTAAAAAAGGTCAGAGAGTCTTTCTGAAACATTGACTAAATCCAGCATTTTTGACAAAAAGCAGGTGACTGTGGAACCCTGTGGTGTTAACACAAAGATGTTTATGACAGGTAAAGTTAACATGTAAAGACTAGAGTGGTAGAAAAACACAGATCAGGCAGCATCCAAGGAGCAGGAAAATTGATGTTTTGGGCAAAAGCCCTTCATCAGGAATAAGGCTGGGATCCTGGGGAGTGGAGAGATAAATGAGAGGGGGAATGTAGCTGGGAGGGCAATAGGTGGATGGAGGTGGGGGGAAACCTCGATTTTCCCGCTCCTCAGATGCTGCCTGACCTGCTGTGCTTTTCCAGCACCACTCTAATCTTGACTCTGATCTCCAGTATCTGCGGTACTCACTTTTGTCAGAGTTAATGTCTAAGGTCATGGGCGGCACGGTGGCACAGTGGTTAGCACTGCTGCCTCACAGTGCCAGAGACCCGGGTTCATTTCCTGACTCAGGTGACTGACTGTGTGGAGTTTGCACATTCTCCCCATGTCTGCGTGGGTTTCCTCCGGGTGTTCCCGTTTCCTCCCACAGTCCAAAGATGTGTAGGTCAGGTGAATTGGCCACGCTAAATTGCCCATAGTGTTAGGTAAAAGGGGTAAATGTAGGGGAATGGGTGGGTTGTGCTTCGGTGGGTCGGTGTGGACTTGTTAGGCCAAAGGGCCTGTTTCCACACTGTAAGTAATCTAATCTAATCTAGTCATTTGTTTGTTTTCAGTTGAGAAGAATCCAGGATGAGCAAGCTTTTTTTTTGTAATTCAGTCAAAACTAACCAGTGTTGAGCTTAGAAGCCACTCTAGTTTCTCTCCTAGAGGAAGGATTCAGGGAACAGATCATATCAGCAAAGACATTAGGTTTGTGTAACTTCCAAACCGAACGTGGTTAGAAATTCTCAAATTGTTAGAATTGAGGCAGTTTAGGTTTTCAGATTGATGAAAAATTCATGTTGACAGATTTGAAAAAAATACTCATGAAATTGTCTTCACATCTCAAGACAAAGACGCCATCAAGAGTGTGTTAGGTAGAATCCTAAAGAGTTGAGCTAGGGGCATAATTTTTCTGTAGTCAAGATTAGAGTGGGACACCCTCCTCCCATTTATCTCTCCACCCCAGAGGCTCCCTGCCTCATTCCTGATGAAGGGCTTTTGTCCAAAACGTCGATTTTCCTGCTCCTTGGATGCTTCCTGACCTGCTGTGCTTTTCCAGCACCACTCCAATCTTGACTCTGATCTCCAGCATCCGCAGTATTCATTTTCACCCCCATAATTTTTTTGTACTTGAGTTTCTGTAATATAGAGTGTTAGGAAAGTGTGTCTTACTGTGTGATGTGAGATCATTCTAATTGTCTAGGTAAAAATGAGGACTGCAGATGCTGGAAACCCAAGTCTGGATTAGAGTGGTGCTGGAAAAGCACAGCAGGTCAGGCAGCATCTAAGGAGCAGGAAAATCAACGTTTCGGGCAAAAGCCCTTCATCAGGAATAGAGGCAGGGTGCCTGCAGGGTGTAGAGATAAATGAGGGGGTGGGGTGGGGTGGGGAGAAAGTAGCATAGAGTACAATAAGTGAATGGGGGTGGGGATGGAGGTGATAAGTCAGAGAGGAGGGTGGGGGAAGGTAGCAAAGAGTATAATGGGTGAATGGGGGTGGGGATGGAGGTAATAGGTCAGAGAGGAGGGTGGAGTGGAGAGGTGGAAAGGAAGATAGACAGGTAGGACAGATCATGGGGATGGTGCTGAGCTGGAAGGCTGGAACTGGGGTAAGATGGGGGGAGGGGAAATGGGGAAATTGATGACCTGGGGTTGAAGTGTTCTGAGGCAGAAGGTGAGGCGTTCTTCCTCCAGGTGTAGAATGATGAGGGAGCAGCAGTGGAAAAGGCCCAGGACCTGCATGTCCTCGGCAGAGTGGGAGGGGGAGTTGAAATGTTGGGCCACAGGGCGGTATGGTTGATTGGTGCGGGTGTCCCAGAGATGTTCCCTAGAGCGCTCTGCTAGGAGGCGTCCAGTCTCCCCAGTGTAGAGGAGACCCCATTGGGAGCAACAGATACAATAAATGACATTAGTGGATGGGCAGGTAAAACTTTGATGGATGTGGAAGGCTCCTTTGGGGCCTGGGATGGAGGTGTGGGTGCAGGTTTTGCAATTCCTGCAGTGGCAGGGGAAGGTGCCAGGGAGGGAGGGTGAGTTGTTGGGGCGCATGGACCTGACCAGTTAGTCACGGAGGGAATAGTCTTTATGGAAAGTGGAAAGGGGTGGGAAGTTAAATATATCCCTGGTGGTGGGGTCTGTTTGGAGGCGGCGGAAATGTCAGCGGATGATGTGATTTATGCGAAGGCTGGTGGGGTGGAAGGTGAGCACCGGGGGGGGGGGGTGTTGTTCTGTCCTTTTTACGGTTGGCGTGGTGGGGTTTGAGGGCAGAGGTGTGGGATATGGATGAAATCTGTTAGGGGGCATCTTTAACCATGTGGGAATGGAAATTGCGGTCTCTAAAGAAGGAGGCCATGTGGTGTGTTCTATGGTGGAACTGGTCCTCCTGGGAGCAGGTACGGCAGAGGTGGAGGAATTGAGAATACGGGATGGCATTTTTGCAGGAGGTAGGGTGGGAAGAGGTGTAATCCAGGTAGCTGTGGGAGTCGGTGTGTCTGTAAAAAATGTCAGTCCACTAGATAGGTTGTTGTTTCCCTTTTTGTTTTTTTTTGTGACATAAACATCTGTTCTGTGCCTGAGGAAAATCTGCAGCTTCATGAGAACATTGAACATAGAACAGTACAGCACGGTACAGGCCCTTTGCCCTTGATAATAGGTTGTGCCGACCTATTATCCTATTCTAAGATCAACCTAACCTACATACCCTACATTTTACTATCCAAGAATAGTTTAAATGTCCCTAATGTATCTGACTCCATTACCACTGCTTGCAGTGCAGTCTGCTCACCCATCTTATTGTGTAAAGAATCTGACATCTCCCCTTAACCTTCCTCCAATCTCCTTAAAATTATGCCCCCTCATGATAGTCGTTTTCACCTTAGGACAAAGTTTCTGGCTATCCACTCTATCTCTGCCTCTCACCATCTTGTACACCTCTATCAAGTCACCTCTCATCCTACTTCACTCCAATGAGAAAAGCCCTAGCTCCTCAAACTTTCTTTATAAGAAATGCCCTCCAATCCAGACAGCATCCTGGTAAATCTCCTCTGCACCCTCTCTAATGATGCTGCACCCTTCCTATAATAAGGTGACCAGAACTGAACACAATATTCCAAATGTGGTGTAACCAGATTTTTATAGAGCTGTAACATAACCTTGTGGTTCTTAAAGCTAATGAAGAAAGCCAACACACCATACGGTTTCTTAGCAACCCTGTCAACTTGGGTGGCAAGGACTCAAGATCCCTCTGTTCTTCCACGTATCCTGCCTTTAACTATGTAATCTGCATTTAAATTCAACCTTTCAAAGTGAATCACTTCATGCTTTTCCAGGTTGAACTCCATCTGCCCAGTTCTGCATTCTGTCAATGTCCCATTACAACCTCCAACAGCCCTCCACATGATCCACAACTCCACCAGCCTTTGTGTCATCAACAAACTTATTAACGCACCCTTTCACTTCCTCATCCAAGTCATTTATAAAAATGTCAAAGAGCAGAGGTCCCAGAACACCATTGGTCACCAAGCTCCAGGCTGAATGCTTTCCATCTACCACCACTCTCTGTCTTCTATGGGCGAGCCAATTCAGTATTCAGACAGCCAAATTTCTCATATCCCAGGTCTCTTTACTTTCTGAATGAGTCTACCATGGGGAACGTTATCTAAAGCCTTGCTAAAATCCATGTTCACCACATCCACTGCTCCACCTTCATCAATGTGCTTTGTCACATCCTCAAAGAATTCAACAAGTCTTGAGGCATGACCTGCCCCTCACAAAGCCATGTTGACTATCTCTAATCAAGATATGCTTTTCCAAATAAGCATAAATTGTGTCACTCAGAATCGTCTCCAATACCTTGTCCACCACAGATGTAAGACTGACTGTAATTCCAAGGATTGTCCCTATTCCCTTTCTTGAATAAGAGAATGACATTTACCACCCTCCAATCATCTGGTACTACTGCAGTTGACAGTGAGGATGCAAAGATCATTGCCAAAGATGCAGCAATCTCTTCTCTTGCTTCCCGTAGTAACGTTAAGTTTATACCGTCTGGCCTAGGGGACTTAGCTATCCTCTTTTTCAAAACCTTCAGCACACCCTCCTTCTGGACATCAACTTGTTTGAGTGTATCAGGCTGTTTCATGCCATCCTCACAAACGACAATGTCCCTCTCACTAGTGAATACTGAAGCAAAGTATCCATTAAGCACCTCCTCTACCTCCTCCGACTCCAGGCATAAGTTCCATTCACTATCCCTGATCAGCCTTACCCTTTCTCTGACCATCTTCTTGTTCCTTACATAAGTGTAGAACATCTTGGGGTTTACTTTAATCCTACCCACCAAGGTTTTCTCATGGCCCCTTCCAGCTCCTCTAAGTCCATTCTTCAGTTCCTTCCTGGTGGCTTTGTAACCCTTTGGAGCCTTGTCTGATCCTTGCCTCCTCAACCTTAAGTAAGCTTCCTTCTTTTGCTTGACTAGATGTTCTATATCTCTTGTCATCCAAGGTTCCTTCACCCTACCATCTCTTCCTTGCTTCAGTGGAACAGACTTCTCCAGCACTTGAGGCAAGTGCTCCCTAAACAACCTCCACATTTCTGACGTGTGCATTTCCCTGAGAATACCTGCTCCCAATTCATGCTCCACAGTCCCTGCCTAGTAGCATTGTGATTCCCTCTCCCCCAATTAAATACTTCCCCATATCATCTGCTCCTATCCCTCTCCATGACTATTGTAAAGGTCAGGGTGTTGGGATCAATATCACCGAAATGCTTTCCCACCAAGAGATCTGACACCTGACCTGGTTCGTTGCCAAGCACCAAATCCAATATGGCCTCCCCTCTAATCAGCCTATCTACACCTCAGTGTCTGATCACCAAGTTAACTAACTAAATAAAAACATATTATGATCTATCCAGCCAGATCTCATCCTGGGACCTGACTTCTACAGCAGGGATCATACTGGAGGAAGTCTGATGTTTTCTAGAGGGCACTGGAGAGGGTCCCCTGCTCTTATGGACCTTGAAGGATACTTAACAAATAATTTACTTTTCTGGACATCTCCTGACTTCTGTTCCCAGCAGGTTTGACCTAGCCCTGATGTCCTTAGTCCAATTTCAGATTAAATTTGGAGATCTGGTCCCGATACTGGCATCCACATGTATAACCAGAAGCTCCAAGCATCAGTTTTTGACACCTACAGTTTAGAATTGCACTCAGGCAGATGAAGAGAGAGAAGGGTGGCTAACTAACTCACTGTATTTTGACTGCTCCTTTGCAGGGTTTCTGAGAGTACAGGAAGAGCAGTTAAAAGTAGGAACACCACTTAGTGTTCCAAAAAAAACTGCAGCAATGGTCGGGATTAAAACCTACAGCTTTCAGTTATTACTGGGAACACCATGACTTCTGGTTTCCCCATTAGGCACCATCCTGACTTGGAAATGTGTTATTGTGCCTTCAGTGTCACTGGGTCAGTAACTACAACATATGGACTTCAGTATTTTAAGAAGTCAGCACTCCACCACTTTCCCAAGGGTAATTAGGGATAGTCTTTCCTGTCAGTGAATAAATAACAAAAGACACGAGGTAATACATTGTCAAAGTCAAGGGCATGTTAAAAATTCTGTTTAAAATCATGAGAAAGGAGAACACTGATTTTATTCCTTCCAGGCATAGTTCCATTCAACTGATTTCACTTCTTATTGATTTATATAGTGTAAGCTTTGATAAGCTTTTTTCTTTAATTGTTAGTACCTCAGCCACATCATCAGCACTTTGTCCCAGGCTTACAAATATGTCCTTGTAGTTGCGTAGGTAAATATTTGTAAACATATCTCTCGTTTCCTGGTCAGCTGCAGACAGATCCACTTTCAATCCCTCTTCATAAACCTTTTTTTCAAATTCAGTGATCACAGGGCCAGGTTCAATCAGTGTGATGCTGTCAAATTAAAAGAAGTCATTGATAAACTCCCAACAATGAATTATTTCTTAGACAGTTAGAGGCTTCTGTATGGTCAGAGTAACTCATTCTCTTCAATCATTTTGCCATCATTATTTTGACTGAGGCTGCTGCAGTTAACACATACTTAGGAATGATACAAGGTGAAGGTAAGCTTAGAATCCCAAAAGTATGGAAACAGTGTTGGGTCATTTGGCCCAACAAGTCCACACCAACCTTCCAAAGAGTATCCCACCCAGACCCATTTCCCATACCCTATAACAAATGCTATTTTTCACAGAATTTAGAATCCCTACAGTATGGAACATGGTGTAGGGGTTCGCAGGGTTGGGGTCACAGGCAGAGGGTGCTGAGGGTTTGCCTGCAAGGGTAAATGGGCAGAGCGGGGCATTGGGAATGTTAGTTCCAAGCAGCTTCCTCATTCTTGCTGACTAGCTCTTTGATCAAGCACAGAGCCTTTCACTGAAGAACTAACCCAAATCAATTGGCATTGGGGAGGCGGAGAAGTGGGAGGGGTAGAATGGTAGATCATAGACCTCCCCGCCCAGAACGTGATCTTTCCAGCAAGGTTCAGGCATGGAGCCATCTAACTGAATTAAATACACTTCCACCAGTGAGAACAGATGACTCCAGCCATAAAATCATAGACTCAGGATATAACTTTTCAAAGGTTAAGGAGAGGCATTTGTTTTGAAGAATTTCAAAAATAGGAACACTCTGCTGTGTTGCACTCTCAGCAGGAAAGAGCAGTTTTGGGCCCCATATTTAAGGAGGGATGTTCTGGTGATGGAGGGATCCAGAAGAGGTTTACAAGAATGATCCTAGTAAAGAAGGGCTTGTCATTATGAGGAGTACTTGAGGATTCTGGGTCTGTACTCGATCGAGTTTAGAAATGGGCGTGGGATCTGATTGAAATGTACAGACTTCTGAGGGACCTGGATAGAGTGTACCACTAGTAGGAGAGGCTGAGACCCAAAGGCACAGCCTTAGAGTGAAGGGACAACACTTTAATATTGAAGTGAGAAGGAATTTCACAGGGGATCAAATTTTGCCACTCCAACTCTGCTTCCATTGTGGAATCTGATGAAAATGGAAATTAGTTTTTTTTTACTGGAATGAGTGGCCACTCTGGAATGCCAGTTTTACACCTGTGTGTCAAAATGGCATCCTGCTATTTCTGACACAATCTGGGAGGTTTTGAGAAAATAAATGTTATGCAAGTTATTATACATTTTTAATAACTTAACACATTATTCTGCAACTGGTGGCAATCAGAGTCCTACTGAGTTCATAAATGGAGTGAGGGGCAGACCGACCTTTTGTTTGTCCCAAAACACGATATTGTTTTCCTAGTAATTTAATTGGGAGAAAAGGTCAACGTTCAACTCACTGTTGGGAAGATATGGGTCCAGTAAGGTCTCCTTTTCAGAGCCTAGACTCTGAAATGTTCCAGTGTAAGATGAGGGATATTCCATAGAGGAGGCTGATGGTCTGAGGGGAAATATACTCTGGGAGGTTTACCATAAATGATGTTCACAAGTAGCCAAGGGGGCAATGGTTTCTACCCACTGCTGCAGCACATCCACCCACCCCGACACCAAACTTGCTCCCCTTGTAAGCAGTCAATATGTGCGTAGTCTGATGAATAAAAAGTTGGATCAGAAGCTAATGTAAGTGACATTTACTCAGCTGCAAAGTGTGGCGAAAGATTTTCATAGATAACATGAGTATACAACTGACTGATGAAATGACACCTTAGCTATTATAAACATTATTTACATAATAGGAAACATAAAATAGAAAATTTGCCTATGTAATCACCAAATGCATACACTGACAGATATAGAGTCATTGAGTCATAGAGATATACAGCATGTAAACAGATCCTTCGGTCAAACTCGGTCATGCCAAGCAGATAATCTAATCTAGTCTGCTTTGCCAGCACTTGGCCCACATCCCTCTAAATCCTTCCTATTCATATACCCCTCCAGATGACGTTTAAATATTGTAATTGTACCAGCCTCCATCACTTCCTCTGGCAGCTCATTCCATACACACACTACGCTCTGCATGAAAAAGTTGCATTTTAGGTTCTGTTTCAATTGGTCCCTTCTCACCCTAAACCTTTGTCCTCTAGTTTGGGCTCCCCCAACCCAGGGAAAAGACCTTGTCTATTCACTCTATCCATGCCCCTTGTGATTTTATAAACCTCTATAAGGTCGCTCCTCAGTCTCCGACGCTCCAGGGAAACAACCCCATCCTGTTCAGCCTCTCCTTATAGCTCAAATCCTCCAACCCTGGCAACATCCTTGTGAATCTTTTATGAACCATATAATGTAATAATCTGAATGTCTTCTGCATCATTTAAATCAATTCTACATACATAAAAACGTAATAACTGGGCAAGAATTAACTCAAAGCTGTCTTTTCCCAAAGTTAGCACAATTGTTACCTACTTCAATTTGAATTTTATTGCCTGAATTGCTAAACTTTCACAAAATCCTTCGACTGCAAATTTTGAGGCAGCATAGATATCATTGAACAAAATTCCTGAAAAGAAAAGAGATAGACAATTAGCTGAAATTTCTTATGAAAAGTAACGCCACTCAAGAAAGAGAAATTAATTCATAGATTGAATCAAATAGAACATGGACAATGCAAGAATTTGATCTCAATGGGCATATTACTGAAGTGATTACATTGCAAATCATACCCTGAATTCCCATCACACTACTAATCACCACGATGTGACCCTTCTTCCTCTTCTTCATATCTGGTAAGATTTCTTTAAGGAGTCTAACAAGTCCAAAGAAGTTGGTGTCCATAACATTCTTCATCTCCTCCAAGCTCTGGCACTCAATTGGTCCAATCATCCCCATTCCAGCATTGCTAACTGGAAGAGATAATACACAGAATTATACAATCACACATTTCTACTCAGTTTTTGTTTTTAACTTAGCAAAGCTGATATATTATTATAATAATGTAAATATATATATAAATGTAAATATTCCTGATGAAGTGCTCTTGCCCGAAACATCGATCCTCCTGCTCCTTGGATGCTGCCTGACCTGCTGTGCTTTTCCAGCACCACACTCTTGACTCTGATTTCCAGCAGCTGCAGCCCTGACTTTCACCTAATGCAAATATATGTAAATTCACATATTTGCAGACCTTAAATGTCCTGTTTAAATCAGCATTGAGAGATGTTCTTCAGCAAACTTACTCTCCAATCTTCACTGAGTTGTAAGCCACTTAACTTTCAGAATAATACAGTGGATTGAACAAACTAATTCTTAAGGGATGACATGCCCTGACATCATGCAGTCTGCCTTCCAAACCCTTCGAAAAAACTACTTTAGCAAGCTTATTTTTAAATTGTTTACTTTTCATGCAACCATTACCATCACCTTATTCAGACATGCCATTATCAGGTCTGTTCTTGTTTGCCAAAACCACCAAATACAAAGAACACCTCCCGCTCCTTACCTCTGCAGCAAACTATTGTCGTAAATCCATCCCTTTTGATTCCTCCATTTTCATCTCAGACAAATACAAGGAACTCCGACATTTTGTTGCCTCTAAGACTGAGATCTTCACTCAGCTACCTCCACCATCTCCTTAATTTCACGGTGCCCACAGAGCAACCTTCCTTTACGGAAGCTTTTGTAAGGAGCATCCAAGAGAGTTTTCTAGAGCAGTATGTAAGTAGTCCAACTCAGGAAGGTGCCATAATGGACCTGGTGTTAGGAAATGAGCCCGGCCGGGTGGTTGAAGTTTCAGTCGGGGATTACTTTGCGAATAGTGATCACAACTCCATAAGTTTTAGAATACTCATGGACAAATACTCATACTGCAACTGTAAAAAACGCTGGTGCGGCCACACTTGGTATATCGTGTACAGTTCTGGTTCCCATATTTAGGGAAGGATGTGGAAGCATTCGAAAAGGTGCAGAGGAGATTTACCAGGATATTGCCTGGTCTGGAGGGAAGGTCTTATGAGGAAAGGCTGAGAGACTTAAACCTGTTCTCATTGGCAAGAAGAAGGTTAAGGGGGGATTTGAGAGAGACATACAAGATAATCAGAGGATTAGATAGGGTAGACAGTGAAAGTCTTTTTCCTAGGATGATGACGTCAGCGTGTACAAGGGGGAATAACTACAAGTTGAGGGATGATAGATTTAAGACAGATATCACAGGCAGGTTCTTTATGCAGAGAGTGGTAAGGGTGTGGAATGCCCTACCTGCTAATGTAGTCAACTCAGCCACATTAGGGAGATTTAAACAATCCTTAGATAAGCACATGGATGATTTTGGGATAGTGTAGGGGGATGAGCTGAGAATAGTTCACAGGTGGACGCAACATTGAGGGCCGAAGGGCCTGTTCTGCGCTGTATTGTTCTATGTTCTATGTTCTAAAGATGAGAGTGGTCCTAAAGGAGGAGTGCTAAATTGGGAGAAGGCCAACGATACCAGAATTTGGCAGCAGCTGGGGAATGTAGATTTGGAGCAGCTTTTTGAAGTGAAATCCACATTCAATATGTGGGAGGCTTTTAAAGAGAGGTTGATTAGGGTTCAGGAGAGATATGTTCCTGTTAAAATGAGAGATAGAAATGGCAAGATTAAGGAACCATGGATGACAGGGGAAAGTGTGACACTAGCAAAGAGGAACAAGGAAGTGTCCATAAGGTCTAGGCAACTGAAGACAGACAAGGTTTTGGAAGGATATTGGGAATGCAGGGCCAATCTGAAATGAGGAATTAAGAGGGTTATGAGATGTCATGAGATATCCTTAGTGATTAAAAGGTGTCATGAGATATCCTTAGCGAGCTGGGTAAGGAAAAAACCTTTTATTCACATATAAGGAGCAATAGAGTGACGAGGGAACGCATTGGCTCACTCAAGGACAAAGGAGGAAAGATATACGTGGGGTCAGAGAAAGTGGATGAGGTTCTTAATGAATACTTTGAATCAGTATTCACCAAGTACAGGGACATGGCGGATGTTGATAGGGATAGATCTGTGATTACGCTTGGTCAAGTTGGCGTAAGGACGGAGGAAGTGTTGTGTATTCTATTAGGTATTAATGTGGACAAGTCCCCAAGACCAGATGGGATCGATCCCAGGTTACTGAGGGAAGTGGGAGAGGAAATAGCTGAGGCTTTAACAGATATCTTTGCAGCATTCTTGAACACAGGGGAGGTCCCAGAGGACTGGAGAATTGCTAATGTTGTCCCTTTGTTTAAGAAGGGTAGCAGGGATAATCCAGGTAATTACAGACATGTGAGCCTGACGTCAGTGGTAGGGAAGCTACTGGAGAAGATACTCAGGGATTGGATATGTACCTATTTGGAAGAAAATGAGCTTATCAGTGATAAGCAGCATGGTCTTGTGCAGGTAAGGTCATGTCTTACAAACCGTGGGGCGGCACAGTGGCTCAGTGGTTAGCACTGCTGCCTCACAGCACCAGGGTCCCATGTTCGATTCCAGCCTCGGGTGACTGTCTGTGTGGAGTTTGCACGTCCTCCCTGTGTCTGTGTGGGTTTCCTCTGGGTGCTCCGGTTTCCTCCCACAGTCCAAAGGTGTGCAGGTCAGGTGAATTGGCTGTGCTAAATTGCCCGTAGTGTTAGGTGCATTTGTCAGAGGGAAATGGGATTGGGTGGGTTACTGTTCGGAGGGCCAGTGTGGACTTGTTGGGCCGAAGAGCCTGTTTCCACACTGTAGGGAATCTAATCTAAAAAAGAATTATTTGAAGAGGTAACAAAATCAGTTGATGAGGGGAAGGAATGTAGATGTCATATACATGGACTTTAGTAAGGGGTTTGATAAGGTTCCCCATGGTAGGCTGATGGAGAAGGTGAAGTCGCATGGGGTCCAGGGTGTTCTAGCTAGATGGATAGAGAACTAATTGGGCAATAAGAGACAGATAGTAGTGAAAGGGAGCTTCTCAAAATGGAGACCTGTTACCACTGGTTTCCCACAGGGATCCGTACTGGGAGCACTGTTGTTTGTGATTTTCATAAATGATTTGGAGGAAGGTGTAGGTTGCCTCATTAGCACATTTGCAGATGACACTAAGATTGGTGGAGTAGCAGATAGTGAAGGGGACGGTCAGAGAATATGGCAGAATATACATAGATTGGAGAGTTGGGCAGAGAAATGGCAAATGGGCTCAATCCGGATAAATGTGAGGTGATGCATTTTGGAAGCTGCAATTCCAGTGTGATCTATACAATAAATGGAAAATTGATGTACCGAGAGATCAGGTGTTCAGGTCCATTGTTCCCTGAAAGTGGCAACACAGATCAATAGAACGGTCAAGAAGGCATATGGATGGGATATTGAGTACAGTTGTATAAGACTTTGGTTCGGCCACATTTGGAATACTGCACACAGTTCTGGTCACCACATTACCAAAATGATGTGGATGCCTTAGAGAGGGTGCAAAGGAGGTTCACTAGGATGTCGCCTGGTTTGGAGGGTGCTAGCTATGAGCAGAGGTTGAGTAGATTAGGATTATTTTCATTGGAAAGAAGGAGGTTGGGGGAGACCTGATTGAGGCCTACAACATCATGAGAGGTGTAGACAGGGTGGATAGCAAGAAACATTTTCCCAGAGTGGAGGACTCGATTACTAGGGGTCACGAGTTCAAAGATGGAGGGGAAGAGTTTAGGGGAGATATACGTGCAAAGTTCTTTACACAGAGGGTGGTGGGTGACTGGAATGTGTTGCCAGTGGTGTTGGTAGGGGCAGGAATGATAGTATCATTAAAGATATATTTAGACAGATACATGAATGGACAGGGAGTATAGGGATACAGATCCTTAGAAAATAAATGGCAGGTTTAGATCGAGGATATGAATAGGTGCAGGCTTGAAGGGCCGGAGGGCCTATTCCTGTGCTGTAATTTTCTTTGTTCTTTGCTTAAGGATCCTCTGACCTAACCCTGTGATAGTTCCTTTCTCTACTTGCTCCTGCATGTCAGTGCCATTCTCTTAAAGCTCAGCTTGTCCATGGGATCCGAATCCAGCTCCAACTAACCTGCTGACTGTCCAAGATCCCATCCTAATTCCCATATTAGCCAATACTTTTAATGGTTCTCACTCCCATAAACTGTTCACCCCCTCTTGAAACTGCCTTCATTGTCCTCTCCTTTAGAAGGTAATTCTGAATCTCCTTACTCTTTGCAAACTATTACTCCAAATCCAACTTCCCTTTCTTCTCCAAAGTCCTGAACACGCTGTCAATATTCTGAATCCATGCCCACTTTTCCCAGAAATCCATGTTTGAACTCCTCCAATCAGTTTTCCACCTGTGTCACAATACTCAAAAATAAAACAAAGAACAGCAAGCACTGGAAATCCGAAAGAAAATAACAGAAATTGCTGGAGAAACTCAGCAGGTCTGGCAGCATCTGTGGCATGAAAGCAGAGTTAACGTTTTGGGTCCAGTAATCCTTGTTCAGAAGGGTTTGAAGAGCCAGACCTGCTGAGTTTCTCCACTAAAACAGCTCTTATTATCAAAGTCATAAATGACCTCCTATGTGACTGAGGCAAAGATAAACTATTCCTTCTCATTCTTCACACCCTTCCTTGTGCCTTTGATATACTACGCCATCCTACTCCAGCACCTTTCCACTGCAATCAACCAAGTGGGTTTGGTCTCACCTGAGGTTCTGTTCTGATCTATCACCTCACAGTCACAGTGACTTGCAATGGCTTTTCTGCACCACTAACTCAAGTGCCTTCCAAGAATGTATCTTTAGCTGCCTCCTATTTGATGCATGTCACACCCATTGGTGTCCATTGGGTAGGCAAAAGGCCGAGTGGTACTTTTGCCAGACTATTAATCCAGAGACCCAGGTTATGTTCTGGTGACAGGATACTGAGTTGGAGTATCAGTATGGGAGAATAACGTACTGAGTTGGATGATCAGCCATGATATACTGAATGATGGAGCAGGTTGGGAGGGCCGAATGGCCTAATCCAGCCATTACTTTCTATGTTTCTGTGTAAAAGTGCATCCTGCCACAACAATGCAGACTCCCCGAGTGAACTGCACCATGTATGCATCAAATCCTTTAATCACCTTAAACTGTCAATTAGATCGTCATTTAATCTTCTCTACCCAAACCTAATCTATCCTAGCTATCGTCATAATTTAATACCTTCAGCCCTCAGATGAATCTGTAGGCATTTCCGTCATTAATATGTGACCAATGTCAAATTAGATTCATCTGCTCCGAATATATAACACTGCAGGTGCAAATTCAGCACAGAAAATCTACTGTCACACCAACAAAAAATTAAGATTTCAGAACACATACCACAATTGCAAATCCACAGAAGAGATAAAATATTGTTTAGTAATTTCAGTAACAAATGTCTTTTAAGTAAGTTGTCAAAGGTGATAAATGTGTGGAAATTCTAACATTATTTAAGGAAATTATGAGGATTTGATTAAAGGACAGGAAACTCTGGGACAAACAAGGCTGCAGTTTGAAGTTAATGTTAAAAGTTCACTGTGGTTTTAACCATTGTTTAAGTAACAAGACAATCACTTCAATCAATTTATTTTGGGTGGTTTAAATGAAAGGGTGCAGACAGGCCCTTTCAGTGGTAGAGAAACTGCAGTTGAGTTAAAGGAGCAGAAGTACATTCATCTATAACAGAAGGATTGGAAGAGATTACAGAAATGGGGAGGAGTAAAGCCATGTAGGGGATTTAGAAATAACAGTTTGAGAATTTTAAATTGCAACAATGCTTCTCTTGGATTCAGTATGAATAAAGTGACAGAGAGTGCTGGCAGAACAATGCAACCTACAACATAGTTACAAATCACCTCAAATTTACCCAAGGGGAAGAGGTTGACAGGAATGTGTTGAAATATAGTAAACATAGCAAAGACATGCAGAACAGATTCTACAGCAGGTGAACTGAGGTGAAGAGAGGGTCACTGATGTTGCACTGGGGAAATAGATGGTCTCACTGATGATGCAGACGTGGCCAAAAGCTGCAGGGTGGGCAGCATTGTGTGGTAAAGACTGAAGGAAATAATAATTGTTTTCCAATATATATTTAAAGGATATTTCTTGTCGCCCAGTATCAGATCTTGGATAAGCTGTCTGATAATTTCAACAGAGAAGGGAATTTTTGACCTCTGCAAAACCTTTTGAGGCTAGGTCAGTTGAAATTTTTGAAATGGAAACCAATTGAATTCTTTTATGTAGAGGTACCAAGGGAGATAGAAGCAAGATCAGTAAATGGCACTGACAACACTAATATTGTGGTAGTGTCATTCGACTAATGATCAAGAGACAAATCTCACAACCCCACCATCTGGGGAACTTTAATGTAATTAAATCATGAATCTGGAATGAAATCTCATCAGTAATGGAAACTAGCATTGTTGTGAAATCTCAGCTGGTTTACTAATGTCCTTTAGGGAAGGACATATTTGTAACCCGATTGACTTGAAAGTGGTTACAAGCAAGTAGCAATTAATTCTGAACATCCCTCTGAATGAGGGCTAGAATAAACCCACACAGCATCCACCTCAGCATGGGACACAACAGTGGTGGCTGCTGATAATGCACCCAGCAGAGCATTAGGATCGATGAAGTATCAGACCAAAGGTGAATGAAGGCAGGGTACGTTTCACAGGGAGCAGGAGAGAAGGATCACAGAGGGATTTGGAGGCTCAGACATGGGTTGAACCTTCACGCCCAATGTTGAGTTCTCAATCAGGCACTGACTGCCTGTCAATGAGGGATAACACCTTTTCCCCATATTCCAAGAGACCACTGACAAACTGACAGAGTATTTTGGACAGTCTTCTGGCAGTGTGGGAGGGCAGCCCAGCTCACAGTTAATCTTCAGGTCAGTGCCATTTTAACAAGTGACAGCTTTCCTGACACTGGGAATTCAATGTGGTACTCCCGGCCAATTCTCCCCACCCACACTGCCACTGTCCTCATTCCAGTGGTGGCAGTTTAATTCTGCCCAATGTACTGTGGCTGGGACTTCTCCATTTACTACCAAGAGTGTCTTGATGGCTTTACAACAGATGGAGTTGACTAATCCTAAAGCTGCTTATCTGGACCCTTGCATGTGGTGAGCGAATAAACTTGAGGGACGAATCTGCTTGACCATGCCCTTGCCAATCTACCTGGCACAAGTGCATTCATCTATAACAGTATTGGGAGGAGTGACCAATAAGCAAGAGGTCCCATCTTCACACTGCAAACACTCTCCATCATGTTGTGTGGCTCTACGGTTGCATTAAATGAGATAGAAACAGATCTCGCAGTTAAAATCTGGGCATGAGGCATTGTAGGTATCAGCTGCAGAATTGTACTTGCAATTTCCACACTCTAAAAGCTTAATGAGAAAGTAACTTTCTCTTGAATTCTATATTGAGTTAACTTTCTCCACATCCAGTCCAACAAATTATTTCCGAATCATTTTAAGACTAAATATCCTTACCAAGTATATCGATTTTCCTGTTGGGAATACTGCTAATACAGTCACGGATTGACTTTTCGCAACAAACATCTAATTGTTTAATCTCCAGTGTTTTGCCCAGTGAACTTCCGGCAGTATCCACAAGATCTTGTCTCTTACCCAGACTCCGCATCGTGGCATAGACTGCAAATGGATTTACAAATAATGAAAGTACAAACAGCAGGTACAGGTCTCAGATTCCTCATTAGACAAAGCTCTAAAAAACTCAACAACCAAAACTTTTCCAGCACATTTAATACTTTTAACACTAAAAGTTATGGCTTGTCAAGGTTATCATGTCTCAGAAATGCAAACAATTTCCTGTAATCATTTCCTTGACTGTATTTGCAGCTTGAATTGACTGTCTGCTGAGTACATTCAGGCTAACACATCATTATAAACGGCCAACAATCAGAGATTTGCATTCCTTCCCTATTATTTCCTCACACTGCCACATACAATGTAAATCAGCCTGAATGATAGCATCATGTATTGTTTTTCATTTTGTACTCCAGTGGGTGTGAACATACTTTCAAAAGCATCTGAGAAAATCCAACTTCCGATACTTTATACTTTTTCCATGTTGTAATGGAACCTTCAACCTTGCACATTCAATTCCTGCTCAACTTCATAATCCCAGTCACTGCTTTGAGCTCTGTTCCTTTCCCTCTGCCTTGCCCTTCACTTTATCCCACTTTCTCTCTGCATGTACTCACTCTTCTATTTTTGCTCACATCCCTCCCCTTCACATTCTCTTTACTCTATCCTGCTTACCAATCTTTTTCCTAGCTCTTTCTCCAGCTTATTTATATTTTCAGCCATTCCACACTAACACTCTCTCTATTCTTGTCTCTATTACTCTACCACATGGCATCCCGTGACATTATCCAATCTCTTTCTGTCCCTCTTTCTACTCCTGCTCAGGCTAAATGTTTTCAAGTTCGTTTGTACCTCTCCTTCTCCCTGCTTTCTATTCATAATATTGTATCTGTCTCTCTGAGAGACAAACCTGTATGCTTGAAACTCACCCATAAATCTTTTCTTATCATCCTTGGCCAGTTTAGAGGCTATGGCCAAGCCAATTCCTGAGGAGCAGCCAGTAATCAAGACAGTTTTTTGAGCCATTCTGTGAGTTGTGTTTCCTGTCCTAGGGAAGAGAAATTATCCAGGTATGAGCCACCCCGGAGGCCACTTTATCTCCAGTGAGCCTGACGCAGTACTCACTGCTGTTCTCATTTCCGTGATCAGAGGGATAATCTCTGTAACAGATGGCCAGTAAAGGATAGCTTTGACAAACTAAGCACATTAGGAAGCATCGCAGACAATGATATGGAACAAAATTCTTGATAATGCGTATGCCAATGCAAGTTCAAAAGCAAAATACAGCAGAGGTTGGAAATTTGGAATTAAAACAAAAACTATGCTGGGCAACCTGTTAACATGTTGGGTCAGTGACCTTTCATTTGAAATATTGGGTTGGATTTTAACTTACCTGTCCCATCGGAGGCATAGGATGGAGATGGGGCTGGGGGTGGTTTATATCAGTGGAATCGAAGGAAGCCAGAAGCCAGGGTTTCAATTGCAAGATGTGTTATCAAGTTCCCTACATTGATACCAATCTGAGTGACAGACTTGGCATTCACTTGGATGGGGAGCATTTCTGAGGAGACCA
The DNA here is from genome assembly GCF_020745735.1 of Hemiscyllium ocellatum. Taxonomy (NCBI): domain Eukaryota; kingdom Metazoa; phylum Chordata; class Chondrichthyes; order Orectolobiformes; family Hemiscylliidae; genus Hemiscyllium; species Hemiscyllium ocellatum. The sequence continues at coordinate 96,293,455 of NC_083409.1, forward strand.
TAAGGACAGGTAGGGCCACAACTCTTTTATAATTTCTCATTGGATGTGGACATCTCTGGCTGGCCACCATTTATTGCCCATCCCTAGTTGCCCTTGAGAAGGTGGTGGTGAGCTGCCTTCTTGAACTGCTGCAGTCCACCTGCTGTGGGTTGACCCACAATGCCATTGGGGATGGAATTCCAGGATTTTGACCCAGCGACAGTGAAAGAACAGCAAAGTATTTCTCGGTCACGATAGCGAGTGACTTGGAGGGGAACTTGTGAATGGTGGTGTCCCATGTATCTATTGCCTTTGCCCTTTAAGATGAAAGTGGTCATGAAGGTGTTGTCTGAGGATATTTGGCAGATATTTGCAGTGCATTTTGTAGATTGTACACACTGCTGCTGCTGAGCTTTGATGTTGGAGGCAGTGGATACTTGTGGGTATGGTCCCAATAAAATAGGCTGCTTTGTCCTGGATAGTTCCCATTTCTGTGATCAGAGGGATAATCTCTGAAACAGATGGTCAGTAAAGGATAGCTTTGACAAACTAAGCACATTAGAAAGCATCGCAGGCAATGATATGGAACAAAATTCTTTGATAATGCATATGCCAATGCAAGTTCAAAAGCAAAATACAGCAGAGGTTGGAAATTTGGAATTAAAACAAAAAGACTATGCTGGGCAACCTGTTAACATGTTGGGTCAGTGACCTTTCATTTGAAATAGTGGATTGGATTTTAACTTACCTGTCCCATCAGAGGCATGGAATGAGGATAGGGATTGGGATGGTTTATATCAGTGGAATCCTTTATTGGCCATCTGTTTCAGAGATGATCCCTCTGATCACAGAAATGGGAACAGCAGCGTTATTGCAGATACACCCATCGGGGCAAGTGGGGAGATTTCAATCACACTCCTGATTAGTGCCTTGTAGGTGATGGACAGGCTTTGGGGAGCCCTTACTGCAGGATTGCTAATCTCTGACCTGCTATGATAGCCACACTATAGTTGATTAAAGTGTCACTCACAAGAGAGGCATTCAATCTTGGGTTAATGGGTGATTTCAAGGCTGTGGGGGTCAATCCTGGTTGGAATGGCTGATTCTGAGTTGGGGTAATTGATTTTCAAGACCTAGTTAGCTGTCTAGTCACACATTAGGTGGGTGTAGTCTAATCCTTGGATCCAGGAGATTTTGCTAGGAGGCTGGGAATGGGGCTTAGGAATTGAAGGCCTGGGGGGCTGTTAAAATGGTTGGAGGCTGAGAGTTGGGGGTTCAGGTGGTGTATTAGGGAGCTACTGGGCAAGGTGAGAGACCTGGAAGAGGGTAATAGGGTGCACTTGGGTATGTTTGAGGTGAATCAGAGACTGGGGATTCATTAGCAGGAATGGTTCTGGGCAGGTAATCAATCACAGCAGCTTCCTTACTCAGGCACAATGGACCCAGCAGGCAGATAGAGAGGAATTCAATTCCTCAAACCAAGAATCCTTTCGAAGGTTAAACCCTACCTCCCAACTAGTTAAATTCAAAATGGGAAATCCAAATGTGATTCCTGGGAGAAATAAATATTAAAGTTTCAAATCTGCAAAAAAAGTTGGAGCTGAGCCCAAGGATGCACTGTGATACGTCAACTTTTCGACAAAGCCTGCAACCAAGCTGATGCTGAACACTGTGCTTTGTATTTCTTTGGGCTCAACTCGAGTGGTCGAGAGAGGGAAGTGAAGTCTGAGCACCCATGGTCTCCAAAAATCTTGCCCAAGCTTTCACCTGGAGAAGTCACTCCAACTGAGAGTATCTGCTCAACAAATGGGCAGAATCCAACTCACTAGGCAAACAAGCAAAAAAGACAAAGTGCCAATGTATGGCAAACTGGAATGTCAGGGCTAGGTACACAGGATTGAGAGATACCTTGGATTTGGTCAGCTGCTGAATAATTAGGTCAGAAGTCAGATTATAGTCTAACAAGTTTATTTGAAATCAGAAGCTTTCAGTGTGAACCTCGCCTGATGAAAAGGCAATATTCTGAAAGCTTGTGATTTCAAATAAACCTGTTGGGCTATAATCTGATGTTGTCTGACTTCTGACCTTGTCCACTCCAGTCCAACACCAGCACCTCCACATCATGGCTGAATAATAAGACAACAGTGATCGTTGCTGAACTTGGTAGACTGAACATTGACGTAGCTTCTCTACAAGATCTGAAAGTGGATCACTGGGAAACAAACATTACACATTGATCTGGCAGGGGAAGACTTCAGGGGGAAACTTGTGAGTTGGGTGTGGGCCTAACTGAGTGGAGTTCAATACTCTCACTGATAGAAATTCCCATAAACATTTCAGAACCTGTGCTCTCCATCAATTTCTCAACACTAATAGCACTGTTAGCTTCATGAGCATCTGTACAATGATACTGTTCTCCAGTACAAAGGAAAAATCTGATTCCCTATCTCAGAGCATTTTTATCGAGTGGGCGATTGTAATGCAGGTGTGGTCATAAAGTATGACTGCCTTTTTTTATTTTATTATTCGTTCATAGGAGATGGGTATCACTGGATAGGCTCTGGGGAGTCAGGAACTGACTGCAGGATTCCTTATCTCCAAGCTGCACTGAGAGTTAATCAGAGTAAATCCCAGCAAATTGTTGCATCAATAGTTTCTGGCTAAAAGCTTGTCCAAAATTCCAGCTGTCTTTTAAGACCCAGAATGCAAAGGGTACTTATGGAGAGATCAAAACGATAAGAGCTCCATCCCTTGAAAACAAAGTCACAGGAGATCATCACCAAATGCAACAAACACTTGGAGGGATCTCTAGCCTTGCCTTCTGCTTTACAGGGAGCACCATGGAGGTCACCACAGAGAGGCTGTCTGACATGACAGATTAGAGTGGTGCTGGGAAAGCACAGCAATGCAGCCAGCATCCGAGGATTCATTCCTGATGAAGGGCTTTTGCCCGAAACATCGATTTTCCTGCTCCTCGGATGCTGCCTGACCTGCTGTGCTTTTCCAGCGCCACTCTAATCTTGACTCTAATCTCCAGCACCTGCAGTCCTCACTTTCGCCTGGCATGACAGGTGGCAAACCCACAGTGTAAGAGCTGGGTGTAACTATTGAGCCACTAGCCATGGGCAAAGCGCCTGTAGATGATGCTGGACATCTGGACTCAGCAGGAATGAGAAACCTGCAGCATCTGCACAACGTTTGGAGAGAGGGGGCAGGTCTCTTGGATATGTATGATACAAAAAGTTTACCTGTACAAGATGGTGCCACAGTAGCTCAGTGGTTAGCACAGCTGCCTCGCAGCACCAGTGACATGAGTTCAATTCCAGCCTTGGGTCACTGTCTGCGTGGAGTTTGCACATTCTCTCTGTGTCTGTGTGGGTTTGCTCTGGTTTCCTCCCACAGTCCAAAGATGTGCAGGCCAGGTGAATTGGCCATGCTAAATTGCTCATAGTGATCGGTGCATTAGTAAGGGAGTAGGTGAATGGGTCTGGGTGGGTTACTCTTCGGAGGGTCGGTATGGACTTGTTGGGCCAAAGGGCCTGTTTCCGCACTGTGTGGAATCTGATCTAATCTAAACAAGGGTGACCGCAGTGATTCCAGCAACTACCAGTGATTCTCAGCATGACACAAGAACTCACCCATGTCACATGGAAACTCCTGGCTCAACACATCTACCCTGTATCCCAGGATGGTTTCAAAACTGGAAGATTTGCAACTGAACATGATCCTTTATAGTGGCAGCTACAAAAGAAATGTTGTGAACTAAGGAGACCATGATATAATTCCTTAACTGTTCTCTCCAGGGCATTGGATTATGTGAACAATGGCAAGTCTTTTAAGTTGATGGAGATAATTGGCTGCTCTCCAAGGCTGTTCAAATTGATCTCCTTATTCCATGGCAACATAGTAGGTAAGGTTTGTGACAGAGCATGCCAGAACCCTTTGAAATCTGCAGTGAAATCTTTAGCACCTTCATCTTTTTACTACCTTCAGGTCATTCAGAACTCCTTCCCTAGCAGATCTACCTCCACCAAATGGTTTGCCGTGGTTCAAGAAGGCAGCTCACCACCAGAGGGCAATTAAACATGGGTTACAGTTCATCTTTGCGCTCAGCTCTAACTTTTTTGTCAAGTTTGACTGTCTGCGTTTTGAATTCCCTTGAGTTACCCACTTAACTGAGTGACTGCCTGGTTTCAAGGAGGTGGGTTGGCATTTTAATAACCACAATGTGTCTGGGAGTCTCATTTGTGATCACAATTGTAAATTTAGCTGTGAGTGGCAGGGTTAACCTGCGAAACCTGGCAGCTAAACCCAGACAAGGAACTGTTGGAATGAGGAGATAAGTTCTCTTCTATCTACCTGTCTTTGTAAGAAAACTGCTGTGATCGATTGCCAAACCAGAACCATTCCTCACACTCTGCACCCTGTCTCTGATTCAGCTCCTATAAATCTCTGAGTCCACTATTGCTCCCTGACAGGCCTCCGACCTTCCTCAGAAGCCTTCTGACTCACCACCTTAGCCCTTGAGCCTCCGACTTCAACACTGTCATTCCAAACCTCCAGATTCCAGATCTCAGGCATTCTAGCCCCACCTCCAGCATCCTCTTCCCAGCCCTTGATCCAAGGATTGGACAGTTAAGCCTTTCAAATAAGGGCCTAAGAGCCAGAGGTTCGGATTCAGGTCTCAGGTGGCCTGGAGGTACAGAAATCATCAAATTCCTACAGTGTAGAAGCAGGTCATTCAGGTCATCAAGTGCATACTGACCTTCCAAAGACCATCCAACCCAGACCCACTCCCTCCCCTTACTCTGTAGCCCAATATTTCCCATGGCAAATCCACCTAACCTACACACCTTGGACACTGTGGCCCATTTAGCATAGGCAGTTGAATTGAATTGAATTTATTGTTGCGTGTACCAAGGCACAGTGAAAAGCTTTGTCTTGCGAGCAATACAGGCAAATCACAGAGTTAAGTAGCATAGATAAGTAAATAATAGGTAAACAGCAGCAAAAACAAAACACAGGTACAGGCAAATGTGAAGAGTTTGTGAGTCCACTCAGTATTCTAACAACAGTAGGGTAGAAACTGTTTTGAAATCAGCTGGTGTGTGTATTCAGGCTTCTGTACCTTCTCCCCAGTGATAGAGGTTGTAGAAACGTATTGCCAGGGTGGGATGGATCTTTGAGAATGCTGGCAGCCTTTCCTTGACAGTGGGCCTGGTAGATGGATTCTATAGATGGGAGGTTGGTCTTTGTGATTGTCCAGGCCATGTTCACCACTCTCTATAACTATCTCCAAACTTGGTTAGTACAGTTGCCATACCAGGTAGTGATACATCCAGACAGAATGCTCTCAATGGCGTACCTATAAAAGTTGGCAAGAGCATTTGCCCTCATGTCAAATTTCCTCAGCTGCCTGAGGAAGAAGGGATGTTGTTGGACCTTTGTAACCTGTGCATCCACTTGAAGAGACCAGGAAAGCTTGTTGTGGATGACCACTCCCAGGAGTTTGATACTTTCCATTCGTTCCACCTCTGCACTGTTAATGTGTAGGTGGGGCATGAGTAACATCCTGCTGAAAGTCAATAATGAGTTCCTTGGTTTTGCTGGCATTGAGAGCTAGGTTGTTCTCAGTGTGCCATTTTTACAGATCTTCCACCTTCTGTCTTTAGTCTGTTTCGTCGCCATCTGAGATTCGACCGACTATGGTGATGTCACTAGCAAACTTGTAAATGGCATTAGTCTGGCATTTGGTGACACAGTCATGGGTATGCAGTGAGTACAGTAGGGGGCTGAGTACACACCCCTGGGGGGGCTACAGTGTTGAGTTTTAGTGAGGATGAAATATTGTCCCCAATCTTCACTGATTGTGGCCTGTGGGACAGGAAACTGAGGATCCAGTTGCAGAGAGTGGGGCTTAGTCCAAGATCACGAAGTTTAGTAATCAGTCTCCAGGGGATAATAGTGTTGAAGGCTGAACTGTAGTCAATGCGTAGAATTCTTACATAGCTGTTCTTGGAGTCAACGTGTTTGAGGGAGGAGTGAAGGGCAAGTGATATGGCATCTGATGTGGATCTATTGGCCCGATAGGCAAATTGGAGTGGGTCAAGAGTAGTGGGGAGGCTGGAGTTGATTATTGCCATGACCAGCCTTTCAAAGCACTTCATGACCAGTGAGGTTAGAGCGGTAGTCATTGAGACATGCTGCATGAGCCTTCTTCGGCACAGGGATGATGTTGGCCCTCTTGAAACAGGCAGGGACAGTGTCCTGCTGCAGGGAGAGGTTGAGGGTGTCTGAGAAGACCTTTGCCAGTTGATCTGTGCATGCTCTGAGTGCACGACCTGGTACTCCATCTGGTCCCATCGCTTTCCCTGGATTCACACAAAGAAGAACTGATCTGACTTCTGATGCAGTGACTGTTGGGATAAGTTCGTCAGGACTTGTCAGAATAGGTGTTACCTCTCTGCCGAAATTCAGTTCATAGCAAGCATAAGAAGGCATTGAGACGATCTGGGAGGGATGTGTCATCGTCTGCTATCTTGCATTGTCTCTTTTTAGAACCTATGATGTCATTCAATTCTTGCAATAGTTACCGACTGTCTCCCTGGGTCTCTAATCAACCGAAAATGCACATCGTTGGGATTGTGGGAGGGAATCAGAACACTCAGAGGAAACCCATGCAGTCACAGGGAGAATGTGCAAACTGAGTCAAACACACAAGGCAGTTGCCCTCGAGTGGAATTGAATCTGGGTCACTGGTGTTGAGAGGCAGCAGCGCCAACACTGAGCCACTGTACCACCCAACCAGGCTGATGAAAAATATCTATGCTCATTGTCAAAACAACAAGACTCAGCATTTGTCCCTCAGATAGATGGCAGACATAACTGTAAAAGCTTTGTCTGTGATGAACTGGCTTTTGGATATCAAGATGTTGACTAGAAACCTACAAATGAGGCTGAGGATATCAGGCATTGATACTGACAACAGCAAACAGTCATTGATGCCTGTGGAAGCTGATGGTTTGAAATGACACTGGAAGCGATGAGCAGAAACAAAAAGCTCATCTGGTCAAGAAGGACCCAGAACAGAGCACAGTACAGCAGAGTGCAGGCCCTTTGGCCCTCAACATTGTGCCTACCCTTTATTCTACTCTAAGATTGAGACCCAGATAAAACAGACACTAGTCTTTCTCTGCAGCAAATGCATCAGAGGCTGACAGAGTGAGGTTCCTGAGTCAATGTTTACCACGATCAGCCAATAAACAGTCATTTCACAGGATGGAAAGTTGCCCAAGAAAGGATTGCAACATTTGCAGTTACACATTTAGATACTGTGGCTTATCATTATGCAAACAGTAGCCAATGTCCAACATTATGTTAAAGGACACTTGCATTAAATTCAAATGCAACAAAGATGAAATAACAATGCTGTCCTGTAGAAGTTTACTGGGATTATTTGCATTCTAATTTGTTATTCAGTCAAACAGGTCACTGGGGAGATCCAAGATGGCGGCGACTCAGCAAGTCTGAGTCTACAGAGCCCTTCCCAAAACCTGGGTAAAGTGAGTTTCCTGCCCCCACCACAATTGCCAAACCACCCAAAAAATTTCTTTAATCTTAATTAGCTGCTGAATATTATATTTAAATAGTCTAATACTGAGTGGATAATGAGTAAATCAAAGGGACCCCGCAGCTCTCAGAAAACAAAGACCCCTCCCCCTCCCTCCTCTCCTCCGGCTGCAGCTGATGTAAAAACAGGCCTTATAGAGATGATTGCCAGATTGGAATCGACACTCGTCAATTTCATCGCAGAATCCCGACAGAGATGGAATGCATTCGAAGAAAAGCTGCAGAAACAGAATCAAACCATGGAGGAGCTGCAGGGCCGAGTGGAGGGGGCGGAACTAAAGGCCACGACCTCCGAGGCTGCAGCTCAAACAGCTGCAGAACAGGTGCGAGCTCTGGAGCAGAGAGTCCGGGCCTTTGAAATTTACATCGATGATATTGACAACAGAAATCGGAGAAAAAATATTCGGTTGCTGGGCCTTCAAGAGCAAGAAGGGAAAGAACAGTTAGTAGTATTTCTGGAGCGATGGCTGCCCCAGCTTTTAAACCTGGGGGCTGAAACTGACCGGGTAAGGGTGGAGTGGGCCTACCGGGTCGCAGTACGCGGATCTGGCCCAAACCAGCGCCCACGCCCGGTCCTGTTCCGGCTGCAGAGTTATAGGGAGAGGCAGATACTCCTGGATGCCTCCAGAAAGCTTGGAAAGGATCCTAAAGCTATGATTCATGAAGGATCCAAGATTATGTTATTTCAGGACTTCTCCCCGGCTTTGGCACGAAGAAGGAAGGCGTTTGATGAGGTGAAGAAATGTTTAAGGGACTTAGATATTCAATACACCTTACGCTACCCAGCGACGTTATGCTTTACCCACGAAGGATCCGAGTATAATTTTAGATCATCGGAAGAGGCCAAGAAACTTTTAGACTCGGTTAAATAAATCGTAAGAGACAATTTACGTTGGCTTGCCTCTCCCACACTCCGTGGGGAGAAATGGATACTTTATTCTACTTTACTTTTGCCTCTGGGAGCGGGGTTGTCTTCCTTGCTATGTTATTATACTTAACTGTAATCTGTTGGAGTTGTAATTTTATAGTTATGTGTGTTTGTACGTGGCATTGATGCTATTAGATATACTCAGGTATGGGTGGGGAGGGGTGGGGGTGCGGCGCTCACTGTTAACTCTAGCTCGGTATTATATCCAAATCCTATTAAGGAGCGCCCGGGTCGAGGGTGGGACACTGTTTGGGAGAGGATATGGTGGAACGTTGGAAAGGTAGTAAGGCCCCCTGAGAACAAGGGGGAAGATCTCCATTCAAACATGTTTAATTTTTTTTTGTTTGTTCTTATTGTTTGGAAATAGCTTCCTTTTTATCATACTGTTATGAGTGTATTAGAGAACATTTTCTCTTATTTGAAGGATGTAAGCGACTCAACTATACACTCTGGATGATTGTGGATTAGTTGAATTTTGATGATTATAAATTTAAGATCTATTTTTATATTAATGTTTGTGCTTGAAAATTCTGCTTATTTTTGTAAATTTGTCAAAATGTTAAATTCCCAATAAAAATATCTATATAAAAAAAAACAGGTCAGTGGTTGATGTTTAAGCTTCTGATGAGTCTCCTCCTGCAGATTTTCACCAAGCTCCATTAATGACAGTCAGAGCATCATGGACGTCGACAGCACAGAAAAGGCTCTTTGGCCCATCAATTATGAACTAGTCAGAAACAACTCCTAACTATTCTATCCCATTTACTAGCACTTGGATATGGATTCCTGTCTCCCTCCTTGCTCACTGATAGCTCTGCTTGGGTACATTGATTTTAATCACTTACACTATTCCTTGTGCAGCCAGTCATTATGGCATTTGGAAGACTTTCAATAATCTGAGAGAAGAAATTCCTCTTTATCTCAGTCTTAAATTACAATCCTTAATTCTGAGACTATACCCTCTGGTCCTAGACTCTTCTTTGATAGTTATCATCCTCTCAGCATTTGTCCTGTCAAGCCTCTTAAGTTTCAATGAGATCACCTTTCATTCTTCTAAATTCCAACAAGTAGAATCCCAACCAGTTTGACCTTTGTTTGTAAGACTATCCTGTCATACCAGGGATCATTCTAGGGAATTTTCTCTGAAGTGCTTCCAATGAAATGGTATCTTTTCTTAAATAATGGGTCCAAAACTACTCACAGTACCTCCAGGTGTGGTCTCACCAGCACCTTGTTCAGTTGCAGTAAGACTTCACTACTCTATACTCCAATCCCCTTGAAATAAGGGAAAACATTCCATTAGCTCTTCCTGATGATGCACTGTACCTATGTGTTAGCTTTCTGTGTTTCATACACAAGTACCTCCAAGTCCCTTTGTGTTGCAGCTTTCTGCAGGTTTCCCCTTTCCAAATTTAAATAATATTTTGTCCTCCCTTCCAAGTGAACAACTTCACATTTTCCCACATTATACTTAATTTGCCAACTTTTTGCCCATTTACTTAAACTATCAAGACCTCTCTGTAAACTACTTATATCACTTTTGCAACTTGCCTTTCCATTTATTTTTCTGTTGTCTGCAAATCTAGCTATGGTACACTGGCTTCCTTCCTTACTCGAAGTCATTAATACATACTGTAAACCATTGCAGACTCAGCACTGAGTATAGGTCCAAGCATTAAGTACAGGAGTTGGGATGGCCTGTTGCAGCTATACAGGGTATCAGCTAGGCCATTTTTGGAATACTGCATTCAATTTTAATTTCCCTGCTATAGGATGTTAAATGTAACAGGGTTCAGAATAGTTTTACAAGGATATTGCCAGGGTTGGAGGATTTGAGCTATAGGGACAGGCTGAATTGGCTGGAGCTATTTTCCCTGGAGCATCGGAGGCTGTGGGGTGACATTATAGAGGTTTATAAAGTTATGAGGGGCACGGATAGGGTAAATAGACAAGGTCTTTTTCCCAGGGTTGTGGAATCCAAACTAGAGGGCATAGGTTTAGGATGACAGGGGAAGATATAAAAAGGATCTATTGGGTAACTTTTTCACACAGATGGTGGTTGTCTGGAATGGGCTGCTAGAGGAAGTGGTGGAGGTTGGTACAATTAGAACATTTAAAAGGCATCTGATGGGTACATGAATAGGAAGGGTTTAGAGGGGCATGGACCAAATGCTGGTAAATGGGACTAGATTAATTTAGGATATCTGGTTGGCATGGACGAGGTGGACCGAAGGGTCTGTTTCTGTGCTGCACAGTTCTAAGACTCTATGACTATGACACTGATCTCTGTAAAACCCCACTGGTTACAGGTTGCCAACCTGAAAAAGAACCCCTTAACCCCACTAACTGTTCCTTACCGATTAGCCAATTCTCTATTCAAACCAATATACTAGCTCCAGCATCGTGGGCTATTATTTTATGATTTAACTTTTCAAAAACATTCTGCAATTCCGAATACAGTAAATCTACTCACTCTTTGTTATCCCCTCTGGTTGAGACTTCCTCAAAGAACTTGAATAAGTTAGTAAGACACAATTTCCCTTTCATGAAGCCATGTTGATCTTGCTCGATTAGGTTATTATTTTCCAAATGTTTTGCTAATCCTTCATTAATAAATTATTCTAATACTTTTATTCCAGTAATTGATTCTAATCAGCCCACAGTTATCGACTTTTTGTCTTCCTTTTTGACTAGAGATTATAGCCAGACAACTGCTCAAAATGACGGATTTATGATGGATTTATGAGAAACAGACAATAAATGAGGCATGCTGGGAAATTGAGACAAGCATTGTGACAATGCTTACCCCTTTACCAAGGTTATGTTGCCCTTGGATTTTTCAAGAGGGGTCATAAAAGCAGAGGTGCCAATTTGTCTGGATACGGTTACTTTGAATAGTGACAGGGAGTGGCCAGTTCTCCCAGTTCCGGGTTTTTTTCCTTGTTTGATTTGTTTTAGCAAGCTGTCAGAAAGCTGCTGAGCACCTGGAGAAGCAGCTACAGTGAAAAGAGATTCCATGCTTCAATGGAGGTCTTGCCTGAACTTTCTCTCTAAAACCTCTCCTGCCTGTAAGAACCTGTACTGCATTTACATTTTGCCAAGGGGTGTGTTTTTGGGATGTTGTGGGAATTTGAACATCTTCGTTAAGTTGGGATAGAGTCAGTCGGGTTATCAAATATGTTAAATTATTCTAAATTGTGTTTTCTTTTGTTCATGTTGCAACCATAGTGTGTAAATTCATTTGTTTAAAGCTGAGTGGTTTGATTAATTTGTCACTCCTGGAATATCCACTTTACATCTACTTTAAAATAAAAAAGCAGTTCAGGTCTGGGCTATCTTAATAAAATATTTAGAAGGGGTCTGGCCTGGTCCATAACATAATAAACATGTTGCAAAATCCAGACGGACTGCAGCTACAGATGGACAATATTTAATTAACCCAGCAGCTGCAGCTAATTCAATATGCGTTTGAATTTGTATTGAATTGAATCAATCTTAGTGCCACCCCCAGGACACAGGGGTGTTTACCAGACACAAGGGTGCCTCACACCCTTATTTGGAGAGGGCTACCTGACCTGTGTGTGCGTGCACCTAACACCTCCAGGGATGGATACCCAAGTATCAACCTGCCATTGACATGTCAACACCTGATCAAGACCAAGATGATTGAGCCCTGATCAATTTAAAGGAGGACATCGAAGACCCTTCCAAAAGGCCGCGAACTGAGACTAAGCATAAGGATCACTGCAACACCGTCCTCAGGAGCAGTAACTCGAGACCAACCCCCTTGAAGAGAAGACACCCCTGGGACCACAGGGAGAAGACAATCAGATGATCATCGCCACGTGCATCAAGGCCATTATCTAGTGTGGTGGCAAAGGATCAGCCAGAGTTAAGTTAAAGTGAAAGATAGTTGATTTGATTTATGATGTATAATTGTTTGTTTCGTTATTTTGCTGGAATAGTATTAACTGTGTTAAATAAATAAATATTATTGTTTGTTATTATTAAGAGTCATCTCGCGGTTTCTTTGCAAGATCTAAAGAGTTAAACACACTGTGTGGCAGGCAGAATAAACTGACACCCCAGACGGGACCTCGATAAGAAGTGACCTTGTCGCTCCGTGATCAAATCCCGTGGAGCCTAATATTCCTTGAGATTTTGCCTGAGCAGGTGATTAAGTGGACAGCTGTCCCACGCGAAGGCCAGGAATTCAAGTAAATCAATGGAAATGGAAAGGTCTCAACTAAAATGTTCTTTAAAAAGTAAGGACAACAGGTTTTTCCTCCTGATCAAGCAAACTGTTTCCTTTATGTGAGCGCAATCCTTAGTGGGATAGGTAAGTGTCAGGAGACAACCGGTGGGATTAGGACCGGAACACAGTGATGGCCGTACCCTCAGTCTGATCCACCCCCTATACTCCATAGTTAATTGAGAATGGCAGAGAAAGACACGAGAGTAGACGATTGTCCCATTTGGGAAAAGAAGCTAAATGGCCAATATGGACAGAATTTTGTTGTAATTATAAAATGGGATCAGAATCCCTTGGACAAAGATATTGGGATGATTTTAGGAAATTTCAAGGGAAACAGGCTTCCAGATCTGAAAAGGACACAGCAGTGATGTGTGTCTAGGACAATTTCTAAGGACAGAGTAGAAATTGAAAACAGTCGGCAAAGAATGAGAGGACATGAGACGTTAAAACTGAAAAATGCAGCTTAGGACCAAAGAAACCAGGCAAACCCACTACACATGAGGCAATTCCAAACCCAGTGCGAGAGAGCATACCAGGACACCCAATGCACAGTGTCAGCTGTAAAGAGGTTACTGAGAGGGAAGTGAGTCAATTGAGAAGTAAAGGTGCAGATTTGCAAGCCAGTAGTAAAGGTGATACACCGGACAGATACAGAGGGGATCAGACAACTGCAGACCACACTAAGTTACTGCATGAGATTGAGAAATTAAAAGCTCAACTCTCAATCCACAATGAAATAATGTACACAAAGCGGGAAGTTAACGGGGAAGGCGATGGATGGGAGGTAGACTGGGATGAGCTCAGGGAAGACACATGGCAAGATGCAAGTCTGTGGAGGACAGGGGGCTGCCCTGACTCCCAGAGGATTCAACTCCTTCAGCGTCCCCGGGGAAACCCCTGTCGCAATGAAACCAATTATCACCGAGAGACGGATCGGGGACACCGATGTCCCAGCAATAACATACACCACCCCATTCACGGTAGCACTCTAAGGAGGAAATAACTAAAACGATTCCAGATTTTGAGCCATCAGCTGATCCATTTACATTCTTTGAAAGGATCAGGCAATGAAAGGTTTTAAATGGGTTAGATAAGAGTGAGAGGAAGTGAAACTCAGCATAATGATGTCTGAGCCAGTCCGGACAATCTCATCCTCGCTAAATGTGGGAGAGGGAACCCTTGCTGATCTGAGAAAAGTGATCCTAACGGCAATTGGGAACAATAAATGAGATCCCATAGATGGGTTAAACAATTGTAGGCAAAAGAAGTGGGGGCGGGGAGCACCTGACTGCCTTTGCCTGTTGTTTATAGGTACACCATTCGGAATCTACAGAGACCTAACCAGGGCTCAGTTATCTGAGGCTGACTCAGCGAAGTGGCCTAGGGTGTTAGTTTCCCATGCCACTGAAGGGAGCAGGAAGGCATGTGTGAATTTCGATCCCACAGAGCCAAGCCATAGTAAGGAACAGCTTCGGAGAAAAATGTCCCAGGTGTAGAAGAAAGAAGCCCATGAACTAAACAGGAGCAAAACAGAGAGAAAGGAGGGAAAATGTTTCCTTTCCGAACCTCCAACCAGGGTCTGGTGGGGAGAAACGAAGGAAAAGGGGCGAGCGCTTACCAAAGGAACCCAGTTCCACCTTACACAGCCACAGGGAGAGATAGAGGGGCACAGCAGGGGACACCCTTGGCAGCCAGTGCGGTGCTATCGCTGCGGGCACACAGGACACTCCGCATGGGGATGTAGGAACCATGCACGGCAGCACTCATAGCGACAGGGACCACTGACCGCAGTGACACCAAAAGGAGGTAGATGGAGTCTCCGACTCCCATTAGAAGGCCCAACTTGGCAGGCTCCATGCCATGGACACTAGCCAACTCATATACCCCTCACTCCCAAACAACGGGGCATCAGCATGATGGTGTCAGGCTTCTGCCTCACTGTGAGTGGGATAGTGTAGGTAGACCATTAGTCAATGGCGAGGTCGGAAGCCGCCCTGTAAAATGTCTTTGGAATACTGGAGGTTCCTGCACAACCCTGAACAGTTATAGATTAAATGATCTACCCTCGTGGACCACAAGGACTCTTGTTTTAAATGGATTTGCTGGCCATATAAGAGGGGTACATTTCAGAACTGATAGGATTTAAGCGAGGTGACATTCCATAGTCAACCGTCCCCCAGGTGCGGAACACACACTCGGCGTTGATTACATGACTAGGTGCAATCTTACTTTTGATTCAGTAAATGGCAAGTGTCTCCAGCTAGCAATACCCCACTCATCATTTCAACAGGAAATTATGTGAATTGAATTAGCACAATTTGGTTCAATCCCCTAGCAATGACCCGGGATCCAATGAGAGAAGTGATTGTGAAACACAAAGGGGTATTCACCCAGTGTAACTCTGTGAGCTTTTCCTGGGAGAGGTGATAATCGAGGGGCCTGACCCGAAACCACCAAGGCAATACTGTTTCCCCAGTCAGGCAGAGGGAGAGATGGCCAAGCTGATTGGCAATCTGTTACAGCAAGGAGTGCTGCGTCCAGTAACCTCCACTATTAACATTCTGATTTGGCTGGTCAGGAAGCCTGATGGTTCCTGGTGTTTAACCATTGATTATCGGGAGCTTGATAAAGTCACCTCTCTCACTGCACCAATAGTAGCCACCAGCCCAGACACAATAATGAAGCAAGCTCCATAAGTGAAGTATTCCATAGTACTCAATGTTAGTAATGGTTTTTAGTCTATACCTTTAAATCGGTCCTGCCAGTACAAATTCACATTTACCTTCCAGGAACATCAGTATATCTATATTATATACATATATTATATACATATACCACCCCAAGGGATTCCATAACTCATCCACGATTTTCCATCAACAATTAGCCAAGGGACTAGAAAGGTTTTCTTGGCCTGACTGCCCAGCCCAATACGGAGACAACTTACTCCTATAAACAGAAACAAAGGTGGAACACATTGAGCTCCTAGACAAATTAACAACAGTGAGGGAGGACAATATAAAAACAAATAATATAAAAAAGTGGTCAGCACTGCTACCTCACAGCACCAGGGTCCCAGGCTCGATTCCAGCCTTGGGCTACTGTCTGTTTGCACGTTCTCCCCATGTCTGCGTGGGTTTCCTCCAAATGCTCCGGTTTCCTCCCACAGTCCAAAGCTGTGCAAGTCAGGTGAATTGGCCATGCTAAATTGCCTGGAGTGTTGGGTGCATCAGTCAAATGGGTCTGGGTGGGTTACTGTTCGGAGGGTCGGTATGGACTGGTTGGGCTGAAGGGCCTGTTTCCACACAGTAGGGAATCTAAATCTAAAGCTAAATAAAAATAAATTCATAACGAAAAATCAAACAATCATTATAAAACCGAAGAATATTTTATACAAACAATTGGATAGAACATTTTATACAAATAACAAAACAATAAATATTTACTTGGCTAACAAATATTCCTTCATCATTGCTGGTGAAGGGCTTTTGCCGGAAACGGCAATTTTCCTGCTCCTCGGACGCTGCCTGGCCTACTGTGCTTTTCCAGCACCATTCTAACCTTAACAGTGAGGGAGGGTTAGGGCACAGGCAATACATTAGTTTGAAACTATTCAGTTATTAGACAAGGATAACAAAAGAAACAACCTTGATCTCTTCCCAGGACAATCATGACCAGGCAGAATGTAATCAAGATCTACTTCATTGGGAACATCATCAGCACCAGAAACCAGGGTAAATATTTGTTAGCCGAGTAAATATTTGTTGTTATGTTGTTTGTATAAAATGTTCTATCCAATTGTTTGTATAAAATATTCTTCGGTTTTATAATGATTGTTGATTTTTCATTATGAGTTTATTTTTATATTGTTTGTTTTCTCTGACGTCTTATTTATTTTAATCTATCGCTATCAGTTCATTTGTATTCAGCAACCCTTACTCATACTGTTTGCTCCAATTTTATAACATTTATTTGATTTTTTGTTATGAAATTTTTGTTCTTTTTTTTCTCCAATGTCTTTGCTTGATCAGCTTTAAGTCTGAAATTTGACATTTCACTTCGATACAGTTTGATGACATTTGATGATCTTAGTTCGGTGTGATTTTACCTGTCAGAATGAAGCTGTAGAAGTGTATGTTGTACTTTGCTTGACCCTGGATGATTGTGTGGTCACTGCATGGAAATTGGTCTGTGATCATGTGATCCATCACGCTTCTAGTTCAGGACCAAGAGGAGGGACTGTGGCTGGATGGGCCGCTCAAAATGATGCATTTATGATGGATTTACAAAAAATGGACAGTAAATGAGGCATGCTGGGAAATTGAAACAAGTTTTGATCAATGTGACTGTGCTAATAAAGTACAGGCTTTCAGAGCCCTGTTCCTTCGTCAGGTAGCTAGTGGGGCAGGACCACAGGACAGAGGATTTATAGTAAAAGATCAAAGTGTCACAACTAATGTGATGTATTGAACAAATCTAGATTGCTGTTAAGTCTTAATCGCTTAGAATGGATTGCAGGTTTTGATTAATTAAATCCAGAACTTCTTTCAAGTCTCATTCCTGAGATAACTTAAGGTTTTATCAAAAAAAAGGCGACATCTCAGCTCAGACAATGCACTAAAGATGTGAGGTTAGAGACTGTCTGCATTCCAACCTTGAGTCAGACTGGTACTATTTACGTATATTTGCCAAGCAGAGGCTGATAGCCAAGTTTGGTACCCATGAGGATGGCCTCAACTGTGATCCTGGGTTCATGCCACACTACAGGTGACCCCACTACACTATACCCTCACACACACTCACTCACACACAAGCACACAGACACACACACACTCTTACACACGATCACACTCACACAGATCTTCTCTCATAAACGTGCTCTATCTCAAAAACACACACACACTCTCTCACACCCGCACACCCTCTCACAGGCATACACTACGTCACACTCACGCTCACACTCTCTTACACACACACACATACACACACACACACACACACACACAATCTGAAGGTAGTCTGTCCATGTGACCACCCTGCCATTGACATGTCAACGCCTAGTTGCGTCCAATTGATCGGGATGATTGAGCCCTGATCGATCTATTGGAAGACACTAAAAGACCCTCCCATAAGGGTGCGAGCAACTACTAAGTCTAAGAATTGCCACTACACCATCCTCAGGACCAGTAACAAGAGACAAAATCCCCTGTGAAGAGAAGACACCTCTGGGACCACAGGAAGAAGACAACCAGATAATTACCCATTTGAATCCAGACCAAGATCTAGAGTGCTGGTATATGATCATCCAGAGTTACGTTAAAGCACAAAATAATTGATTGGAATTATCATGTAAATTGTCAGCTTATAGTGCATTTTGTTGTTATAGAATTAATTGTATTAAACCAATAAATATTATTGTTTATTATTATTAAGAGCCGACTTGCAATTTCTTTGCTAGATATAAGAGTTAAACACACTGTGTGGCAGGCAGAACAAGGTGTCACATTCCAATCCTCTGCTAGTTCTCCAAAATCCAAGGGTTTTTGGAAAATTACAATCAATGTCTCCACTATCTTGATAGCTACCTCTTATTGGATACCAGCCCTCAGGATCAGGGGACCTCGCTGCCTTGAGCCCATTAATTTGTTTAATCCTACTTTTCTAGTGATAGTGAAGGCATTAATTCTTCCTACATATTCTTCAGTATTAAAGGGGTGTTCACACTATATTCCACCATAAAAACTGATGCAAATATCTATTTAACTCCTCTGCCATTTCCTTGTTATCCATAATCATCCCCCCAGATTCATTTTTTAAAGGGCTTATGTTCGCTTTGACCCCTCTCTTTTTTAATATGCTTAAAGAAACTCTAATTTTCTCAAAGCTACAAATCTTCTCAAAACTTGCGAAGAAGCTCTAATTGTCAGTTTTTATATTTCTCACTAGTTTGACCCCGCAGTTTATTCATTCAGTGACCAACTGAAAGGTGCACATCAATACATTGTACCTGAATACAGGATAAAGTGTAGGTGGCCATACTTTACTTGGCTCAATAATATGTTCCCTGTTCGGGGACATTTACAAAGAATGGCAAATTACCTGATGAACTGAAGACTACCTGACCTCTGGGGAACTGTACACTGGCATGAGTCATCATTTTAAAGGTGAAAGAACATGGACATTTAGAGTCATAGAGTCATAGAGATGTACAGCATGGAAACAGACCCTTCCGTCCAACTTGTCCATGCCGACTAGATATCCCAAACCAATCTAGTCCCACCTGCCAGCACCTGGCACATATCCCTCCAAACCCTTCCTATTCATATGCCCATTCAATTGCCTCTTAAATGTTGCAATTGTACCAGCCTCCACCACTTCCTCTGGCAGCTCATTCCATACACGTACCACTGTCTGTGTGAAAAAGTTGCCCCATAAGTCTATTTTATATCTTTCCCTTCTCACCCTAAACCTATTCCCTCTAGTTCTGGACTCCACACCCCCAGGGAAAAGACTTTGTCTATTTACCCAATCCATGCTCCTCATAATTTGTAAACCTCTATAAGGTCACCCCTCAGCCTCTGACGCTCCAGAGAAAACAGCCCCAGCCAATGCAATCTCTCCCTATAGCTCAAATCCTCCAACCCTGGCAACATCTTTGTAAATCCTTTCTGAACCCTTTCAAGTTTCACAACATCTTTCCGATAAGAAGGAGACCAGAATTGCATGCAATATTCCAACAGTGGCCTTACCGATGTCCTATACAGCCACAACATGACCTCCCAACTCCTGTATTCAATACTCTGACCAATAAAGGAAACCATACCAAAAGCCTTCCTCACTATCCTATCCACCTGCAACTCCACTTTCAAGGAGCTATGAACCTGCACTCCAAGGTCTCTTTGTTCAGCAACACTCCCCAAGACCTTACCATTAAGTGTATAAGTCCTGCTAAGATTTGCTTTCCCAAAATGCAGCACCTTGCACTTATCTGAATTAAACTCCATCTGCCCAACTCTCAGCCCATTGGCCCATGTGGCCAAGATCCTGTTGTAATCTGAGGTAACCTTCTTCGCTGTCCACTACACCTCCAATTTTGGTGTAATCTGCAAACTTACTAACTGTATCTCTTATGCTCGCATCCAAATCATTCATGTAAATGACAAAAAGTAGAGGACCCAGCACCAATCCTCATGGCATTCCACTGGTCACAGGCCTCCAGTCTGAAAAACAACCCTCTGTCTTCTACCTTTGAGCCAATTCTGTATCCAAATGGCTAGTTCTCCCTATATTCCGTGAGATCTAACTTTGCTAATCAATCTCCCGTGGGGAACCCTGTCAAAGCCTTACTGAAGTCCACATAGATCACATCTACTGCTCTGGTCTCATCAATCCTCTTTGTTACTTCTTAAAAAAACTCAATCAAATTTGTGAGACATGATTTCCCACACACAAAGCCATGTTGACTATCCTTAATCAGCTGCAAATGTGTTGCTGGTCAAAGCACAGCAGGCCAGGCAGCATCTCAGGAATAGAGAATTCGACGTTTCGAGCATAAGCCCTTCACATGTACATCCTGTCCCTTAGGATTCCCTCCAACAACTTGCCCACCGCCGAGGTCAGGCTCACCGGTCTATAGTTCCCTGGCTTGTCTTTACCACCCTTCTTAAACAGTGGCACCACGTTAGCCAACCTCCAGTCTTCCGGCATCTCACTTGTGACTATCGATGATACAAATACCTCAGCAAGAGGCCCAGCAATCACTTCTCTAGCTTCCCACAGAGTTCTCGGGTACACCTGATCAGGTCATGGGGAATTATCCACCTTTACACGTTTCAAGACATCCAGCACTTCCTCCTCTTTAATATGGACATTTTGCAAGATGTCACCATCTATTTCCCTACAGTCTATATCTTCCATATCCTTTTCCTCAGTAAATACTGAAGCAAAATATTCATTTAGTATCTCCCCCATTTTCTGTGGCTCCACACAAAGGCCGCCTTGCTGATCTTTGAGGGGCCCTATTCTCTCCCGAGTTACCCTTTTGTCCTTAATATATTTGTAAAAACTCTTTGGATTCTCCTTAATTCTATTTGCCAAAGCTATCTCATGTCCCCTTTTTGCCCTCC
Source organism: Hemiscyllium ocellatum (assembly GCF_020745735.1). Classification (NCBI taxonomy): domain Eukaryota; kingdom Metazoa; phylum Chordata; class Chondrichthyes; order Orectolobiformes; family Hemiscylliidae; genus Hemiscyllium; species Hemiscyllium ocellatum. The sequence goes on from NC_083409.1 coordinate 96,314,369, forward strand.
TGATTTCCCTCTTAAGTATACTCCTACTTTCTTTATACTCTTCTAAGGATTCACTCGATCTATCTTTTCTATACCTTACATCTGCTTCCTTCTTTTTCTTAAACAAACCGTCAATTTCTTTAGTCATCCAGCATTCCCTATACCTACCAGCCTTTCCTTTCACCCTGACAGGAATATACTTTCTCTGGATTATCGTTATCTCATTTCTGATGGCTTCCCATTTTCCAGCCATCCCTTTACCTGCGAACATCTGCCCCCAATCAGCTTTCGAAAGTTCTTGCCTAATACTGTCAAAATTGGCCTTTCTCCAATTTAGAACTTCAACTTTTAGATCTGGTCTATCCTTTTCCATCATTATTTCAAATCTATTAGAATTATGGTTGCTAGCCCCAAAGTGCTCCCCCACTGACACCTCAGTCTCCTGTCCCTTGCACTGAAATAAATGCAGTTTAATTTATTAGTCCTATCTTGTCCCTGCCTGCCCTGACTGTTTGACTCGCTTTTGTTCTCAACTTTACCAGTCTCAGATTGATCTCTTTCCTCACTATCTCCCTGGGTCACACCGCACCTCCCCACCCCCCAACCCCGCCCCCCCCCATCCCCCCAACCTTACGTTTAAATCTTCCCGAGCAGCTCTAGCAAATCTCCCTACCAGTATATTAGTCCCCTTCCAATTTAGGTGCAATCCGTCCTTCTTCTACAGGTCACTTCTACCCCAAAAGAGATTCCAATGATCCAAAAATGTGAATCCATCTCCCATACACCAGCTCCTCAGCCATGCATTCATCTGCTTTGTCCTCCTATTCCTGCCCTCACTAGCTTGTAGCACTGGGAGTATTCCAGATATTACTACTCTCGAGGACCTCTGTTTTAAATTTCTGCCTAACTCTCTGTAACCTCCCCTCAGAATTTCAACCTTTTCCCTTCCTATGTCATTGGTTCCAATGTGGACAATGACCTCTTGCTGGCCCCTCTCCCCCATGAGAACATTCTGCACCCTCTCTGAGACATCCTTGATCCCGGCACCAGGGAAGCATCACATCATTCTGTTTTTTCGCTGCTGACCACAGAAACATCTGTCTGTACCTCAGACTAGAGAATCCCCTAACACAATTGATCTCTTGGAACCCAACGTACCCCTCATTGCATTAGAGCCAGTCTCAATTCCAGAAACTTGGCTATTCCTGCTCTGTTCTTCTGAGAATCCATCACCTCCTACATTTTCCAAAACAGCATACCTGTTTGAGATGGGTATATCTACAAAAGAGTCCTGCTATAGCTGTCTACCTCTCTTACCTTTCCTGGAGTTAACCCATCTCTGTGACTGTACCTGAGACTTCCCCCCCTTCCTATATCTGCCAACCATCACATACTGTTGCTGTTGCAAATTCCTCATTGCTTCTAACTGCCTCTCCAACCGATCCATTTGATCTGTTAAGATTCACAGCCAACAGCATTTATTGCAGATTTAATCCGCAGTAACCCTTAAACTCTCTTTAAACTCACACATCTGACAAGAAGTACATATCACTGCAAAGGCCATTTTTGCTCCTTCACAATCTACGGACCCAGAAAATAACACCATCTTATTCCTCTGCAAACACTGCCCAGGTTAAATTAATAGTTATGGCTTATATTTTAAGTTTAATCAAGAGACATATCTCCAAAAACATATAATCAAGAAAGAACCCACTCTACTCACTACTGCCAATTCTCTGTAGGCCATATTAAAAACAACGATTAACTTGTCTGATTCCGTGCTGTGAACTTCGCCCAAGAGTTCCTCCAAGATCAGTTGTGAAGTTCACTGTTTGTTAATTTTCCCAGATGCACTCCAATGTCCAGCAATACATGAATTCAAACAGCAAAGGCAGTAACTATGTAAGGGTTTTTTTTCTCTCTCTCTCTCTCTCCTGCAATGACCTCACCATGTGCTTCCTTTGTCTGCTCTTCTCACTTTTAAAACTGCTGTTGTTTTGACTTTTTTTTCCCAAAGTTCCAAAACAATGCAACAGCATATAAAACAGTAATTGCTGCTCCTCGAATTCAAGGAAATCACCTCCAGCACCTAAAAAAACACAAAAAAGGAGCAGCTGTTACAGCCAGAAATTTTTCCCATCCTCCATCTTAGATTACCCAGAATCCAATTTCTTGTCATCTCTCTTCTCAAATTCTCAGGAAATGCAGGGAGCATCTCCTGCACTCAATTGGCACTTGAAAACTGGACAAAATGTATTTCAAGGTCCTGGATTTAGCAGATGACGTGGCCATACAGGACTCAAGGACTAAAATGAAAGGATAATTTGGGAGCACAGCAGAGTTTGGCGAGAATGTTATCAATGTCCTGGAGGCCTCATGGTTGACGAAGAAGGGCTGGTGATCTTACGCAATATTAAAGTGTGTGCAAGGAAGGGCTGGTGATCTTACACAGTATTACTTGTGAATGGCTGTCTCACCAGAGAGATTAAGTCAATAATCAACAAAGCCAGTGAGCCAAATGTCTGGAAGTGATACATTTACACCGCACAATGTGATAAGCCAACATTTACCCTCTCCAAAATCATGAATGACTCAGGAGCATGCTACATGGTGGGGTCTGAACAAAAACCTGAGGGCATTTCCTGAGCTTTGGTTAAGTAGAATTGTGAGTGCTCATCGAAGCTGATCATGTAGACAATGAAGAAGTTGTACACCATGTGAGTCAACTGAGTATGACTCAGGCAGAGACAGTTATGGTGGTTTATTTTAAATCATCGTGTTTGCCTTGAGTGAAGCACAATGTTCCAGCTTGTGTTCCACCTGATTAGTGAAGTGTGGAGGATAAAGACTGACTTATTGTATAACGACAGAAGGAATGCTGCCAATATGGATCCAAACACATTCCTCAGGATAGTAAGCAGAGGAAGCAATAAGTCAGAAGAGACACAATGGGCCATGTGACATACCCCACTCCTCTACATTCACCTCCTGAAAACCACCTCCCTATAATTTAGCTGCTTGTCATCTCTCATATCCTGGCCAATATTCATCCCTCAGACAGAGCAGATCCACGGGAGGTTTTCTTGATGGTGAGCGGTCTTGGGAAAGAAACAATTCCCTCTAACCAGAATCTATAGACCAACAACATATGATTGCAGCATGTGATTAAGAGGGCTAACGGTATGCTATCCTCTATTAAGTATTAGAATATAACAGTATATATAGGGTGAGTACAAGCTCAAATATTGTGTGCAGATTTGGTCTCCTCATTGAAGGAAGGATATAAATACATTGGAGGCGGTTCTGAAGATGTTTGTTAGACTGGCATCAACAAAGGGAGAGTGTGTGGAAAAGATGGTGAGGGTGCCCCGACTCAAAAACAGAAGGAGTGCTAATAAGGGAAGGGGTTGTGATGTAAAATAAGTATGAAAAGGAGAAAATAGATTAGCTCTGCTGACAGCAACGCTAACAAGTCACAAACAAGAAGGGTGGGGCAAAATGGAGGATAATTTTCCTGCTCTTACATTGTTGAACTCAATATCGAGTCCTGAAGGAAGGTCAAAGGGGACCAGTCCTTAGTGGGTGAAGGGGGACTATCGCCTGTCAGGAGTGATTCAAATAGTCAAGGAGCTTCCGATCTTCATCCAGAGGGTTGGTCGTGGTGAGTCAGACTTTATCTGACCAGTGCATGGGATCAGCACTCTTGCAGTAAGGGAATTGAACCATGGTCAGCCCTAGAGGTCTAATTCAACCAGGTCTGGGGATCCCAGGTTGGTAGGTTGCGGAGCTGTGGAGATATTTGTCTGGGGCTGGATCATGCTCAGGAAGGGCTATCCACCTAAATCAGTTGGCAGGGGAATTGGGCCACAGACAGTTCTCGGGTGTCAGACGGCTCTTTAGCGGGCAACCTTTGTCATCCTGGGGCAAGTGGAAAGGTCAGGTCTGGGTTTGCTGATTGGATTGGGCTGCTGTGGGAATGCTTATGATAAAAGAGAGAGGTTGGAGATTGAACGGAGGGATTTCAGAGAGCACAGAAAGCTATAGGGAGCTGTAGGTGGATTGTATAATTCATAATCACCTTGGGCCGACAGGCTAAATGGCCACGTTCTGCTTCTGTGTGTGGAAGGAGAGTGTATGGCAAACAGAGGCATGGCATTTCCCAGTGCCATGGGCTCAGGGATAAATGAGGAACAGTAACCATAATACAAAGAGGCTGAGTGGAAACAGGAGGAGGCTGAAAGTTGTCAGGAACAAATGAACAGCAACACAAAAAAGAACATGAAGCATAGGGTTTCATAATAAATCTCAGGTTCTGAAGCTGGACCCCTATGGTCTTTGCACCAAACCCAGCAGCACAGTAGGAGACAAAATGGCTGCCACCACATGCAGAATGGAGAAGTGGGGGGGGGGGGGTCCGGGGGAGGGTGAAGGGGTGTGAAAAATCCTCCCTGGCTTTGCCAATTCTGCATCTCTTTTCATAGTTACATTGGAACACAATGTTTCGGAGCTGCCATATTATTATAATTAATGTAAGTATGTAATGGCATGGTCTGTGATGGTAAATGTTGGCTTTTTTTTGAGGGGATGTGTTACCAAGGCTCAGAAGTGCCTGCATTTAACTCCCCCAATGTAGAATTAACACTTCAGACTTTAGCATACAGAAAGATTACAGAACTCCTCAGCCAGGCAATGAGTTGGCCTTTCTTGTGAAAGTGAGGTCTCCATGTTGTAATGTGTGAGGCCACAGCTTAACACTTCATTGCGATTGATGTAAGGGATCAGGAAATTGCAGAAATACTGTTCCTCTTCTGACATTCCTCACAGATTATCCGATTGCTTTTCTGAGGTAGAGCCAACTTGAAGAGGATTCCTGAAGACTGCGATGAAGATGTCGTGACCAACCCAAGTGAGGAAAGTAGATGCTGCTGGGAGGACCAGCAGCTGATGATTCTCCACAGAAGAAGAAGTGAGTGACCACGTCCTGAATGTTGCCACCTTGCTGTCAGTACCTACAGTTATTCGAGGACCAGTGTGGATGGAGATGGAGGAAGTCCTGGCTCATCAACACACAACTATTCCATCTGCTGAAGAAGGACTGGTGCTCTGAAGAAATGGGTTGCCATTCCATTCGGGAAGGAAGCAAGACTCTGAATTATTTTGTTCCAAGGAGCAACCATAGACCTGTGTGACATTTCCAAATTATCCACACGTAAGCACATCTGAGATATCACTGATGCCACCAGCTTATACCCTCCTCCCATAACAATCATTGTTGATGCCCACTCTCCATCCCCTCTTCACAATGCATCCACATTGCTTTGAGAGAGCCTTATCACCAACCTGCTGAGTCCGTCACTCCATCACAATCCTTAATTGGCAAATTTTGGAGGTGTGCAGTAGATTTATATAAATGATTTAGATGTGAACATAGGAGATACAGTAAGTAAGTCTGCAGGTGACAAAACTGGAAGTTTAGTGGACAGCGAAGAAGGTTCCCTCAGAGTACAATGGGATCTTGATCAGTTGAGTCAATGGGCTGAGCAGTGGCAGATGGAGTTTCATTTAGATAAATTCAAGGTGCTGCACTTTGGCAAGGCGAATCACAGCAGGACTTATACAGGTGCAGGTTCATAGTTCCTTGAAAGTGGAGTTGCAGGTAGATAGGATAGTGAAGAACGCGTTTGGAAGGCTTGACTTTATTGTGCAGTGCATTGAGTATAGGAGTTGGGAGGTCATGTGACTGTACAGGACATTGGTTTCACCATTTTTGGAATATTGTGTGCAATTCTGAAAGGCTTCAGAAATTATTTACAAGGATTTTGCCAGGGTTGGATGGTTTGAGCTATAGGGAAAGGCTGAATGGGCTGGGGCTATTTTCCCTGGAGCGTCAGAGGGATGACGTTATAGAGGTTTATAAAAATCATGAGGGATATGGATAGGATAAATACACAGTCTTTTCCCTAGGTAGGGGGGAGTCCAGAACTAGAGGGGCACAGGTTTAGGGTGAGAGGGGAAAGATTTAGGAGGGATCTAAAGGAGTAAGTTATTCATGCAGTGAGTGGTGCGTGTATGGAATGAGCAGTCAGAGGAAGTGGTGGAGGCTGGTACAATTACAACATTTAAAAAGCATCTGGATATTGTGGCCTCCCAAGCAAAGGGCCTTCTTATTAACCTATTGTTCATGGATAAGATGAGGACAGTTCTGGACCACTGCCGGAACCCCATTGTCATTAGTACAGTCAAGGCATGGAGGGCGATGTGTCAGAGTGGGTGTTGTTTATCCAAGACTTCGCCACTTACACCTTTAGTTGGCATGCCAGGGTTCCAACCAGGGATGATGGACTCAGGGTTCAAACTATGGGCAATGAGAGGAGTTCCCTTGTTTGAGGGGGAGGTTATGATGTTTTTTGAGCAACTGAGCTGCAAATACGGGTTGCCCAGCAGAGGTCTTTTCCGTTTTTTTCAGGTTAGGGATTTCATTCAGAAGAAGACTACACTTCTCACTGAGCCCTATAAGCCCGATTCAGAGGGGTTGTTGCTACGTTCCACAAGCACTCTTTCGGTTAGTGCCCTCTATCGCCTGCTGGGTGGCACGGCCTGGCAGGATATTAACCGGTTATGTGAGGTTTGGGAGCAAGAGCTGGGAGTGGAGATCTCTTCTGAAACATGGGAGATATGGAAGAATACTCAAAAGATCTCAATCTGTAACATGACATGTGCTACGCAGTTAAAGGTTCTGCACAGGGCTCATCTGGCACCGGACCGTCTGGTGAAGTTTAAAAAAGGGGCATCGTCAATGTGCCCCAAATGAAAAATAAGTGTAGGGACTCTTACCCATTGCTCCGGGACATACCATAGGCTCTGTGTTTATTGGAGTGCTGTGGTGGGAGAGGTAGGGAGGGTATTGAGGACTGAAGTCAAAGTAGACCCAATCTCTCTCCTCTTAGGTCTACCGAATTTACCATCTTTAGATGGGCATAGGAAGAAACTATTTAATATTCTTGCATACTGTGCACGGAAGAATATTCTGATGAACTGGGTGTCTGAGAACCCGCCGGGCTTGCTGGGATGGCGGAAATTAATTATGGAGCATATTTCCTTGGACTTTTTCACAAACATGGTCCACCACACAACAGACAACTTTTATAAGACATGGCAGCCCAACTTGAGTTTTTGGATATAGAGTTGTCAGTTATCTTAACTAGGGCATTTGTTTAACCAGGATGATTAGATTTGTCAAGCCCTGGGCCCTGGAGGGGGTCTCCCGAGTTAATACGGGTATGTATACAATGCTCCCGTTCCTTTGATTGGGAGCTTTGCACCAAGCATAGCTGCTCTGTATTTTGTGTTTTTTTTGTTTGCTTTTCTTTTTTTTAGTGTTGCTTTGCACAGTGTTAGGGTTTGCTTTGTATTATAGAGTAGGTTAGTAGTTAGTGATTAGTAGTTATATTGTAATTTGTGTTTATTTTTCTTTTTATGTACTGATATTTGTGACCTTTCTCAATAATTTTATATGTTTGTAAAGTTAAAAAAATTGCTAATAAATATATTTACAAAACAAAAAGCATCTGGAAAGGTACATGAATAGGAAGGGTTTAGAGGGATATGGGTCAAGTGCTGGCAAATGGGACTAGATTAACTTAGGGTATCTGATTGGCATGGATGAGTTGGATCGAGGGGTCTGTCTCTGAGCTGTACATCTCTGTGACTCGATGACTCTATATCCTGGCAGCTATCATGATGTGTATTTACTGAAGAACTCACAGGTTCCTGCAAACGTCCGAAGTCATACTAGGTTAGCTGCTGGGAAGTAAGTTGGCTATTGTTGGCTGAGGTCACCTTTACCAAATCTATTGGTTCGGATCCCAATGTCTCTCACCTGCCTCCAGTCTTGGCCTTTTTGACCTGGCTATAAGAGACTATTTCCTACAATGGCACAAAGGGAGGAGATTGCATATGTTGGAAATAGAGGGGAGAGGCATTAGTGGTGACACAGCGGCAGGAGAGATGGCAAGGTGCCTCAGGTCAGTGAGTAGGAAGCACCAAGAGGAGGAAAGGTTAATCATTTGGGAGCCTGTAGTGGCTGGGAGCTGTTGGATGGTCATGCTGCATTCAATAGTGACCACCAGGAAAAACAAAGGGGGAAGGCAGAGAGTGCAGGAAACCCCTCGGACCATTCACCTTGAAAACAAGCATACCATTTTGGATATTGTTGAAGGGGCGATGACCGTTCAGGGGAATGCAGCAGTAGCCAGGTTGGTGGCACTATGACTGCCTCTGGGGCACAGCAGGAAAGGGTAAAAGTAAACAGGGCCTTAGTGATAGGAGACTCGATAGTTGGGGGAAAGACAGGAGATTCTCTGTCCACAAATGGGAATCCAGCATGGCGTGTTGCCTCCTGGGTGCCAGAGTCCAGGATGCCTGGGAGCAGCTGCAGAACATTCTGGAGGGGGAGGGGGAGCAGCCCAGAAATTGTTGAGCACATTACCACAAATGACATAAGTAGAAATAGGAAGTAAGCCCTGCAGAGTGATTAGAAAGAGTGAGGAAAAAAGTTAAAAGCCAGTACCTCATCAGTGGTGATCTCCGGATTGCTTCCAGTGACACGTGCTAATATGGAAGATTAATGTGTGGCTAACGAATTGGTGCAGAGGGTAAGGAATCAGATTTTTAGATCATTGGGATCTGGTGTGTGTATGGAATGAGCTGCCAGAGGAAGTGGTGGAGGCTGGTACAATTGCAACATTTAAAAGGCATCTGGATGGGTATACAAATAGGAAGGTTTTGGAGGGATATGGGGCGTATGCTGGCAAATGGGACTAGATTAATTTAGGATATCTGGTTGGCATGGACAAGTTCAACCAAAGGGTTTGTTTCCATGCTGTACATCTCTAAGACTCTATGACACTACTGGGGCAGACATGACCTATTCAAGAGGGACTGGTTGCATCTGAACTGGAAGGGGACCAATATCTTGGTGGCCAGGTTTGCTAGTGTTGCAAAGGAGGGTTTAAACTAGATTGGCAGAGGGGTGGGATCCTCAACAACAGAGAGGCAAGTGTGAGGTTGGAAGGAAATACAGTAATCAGAAATAATAAAGTGAAGAGACAGATCAGGCTGGAACACGACAGGGAACCTGTTGGATAAAATTGCATCTATTACAATGCAAGATGGCTGACAGGTAAGGCCAATGAACTCAGGGTGGGGATGGATACATGGGACTGGGATAGTATAGCCATGACAGAAACACGGCTAAAGGAGGAACAGGATTGGTGGCTTAGGGTACAGGTGCTTTAGGTGGGACAGAGTTGATGGAAGGAGGGGAAGGGGAGTTGTATTTTAGATTCAGGCGAATATCACAGCCGTAGTCAGAGATGAAATAACTGAGGCATCATCCAGTAAGGCTTGGTGGGCGGAGCTAAGAAATAAGAAGGGGATGGTGACAATATTGGGGTTGTACTACACTCCCCCAAATAGTCAATGGGAATTAGAGGAACAAATATTCAGGGATACTGGGGAGACTTGCATGAGCAATAGGGTTGTCATAGTAGGGGGTTTTAATTTTCCTAACATGGACTGGCACTGCCACAGCATTACGGGCTTAGATTGGGTGGAATTTGTGAAGTGCGTTCAGGAAAGTTTCCTCAAGCAGTATACAGAGGGTCTTACTTGGAAAGGGACAAAACTCGACCTGTGAAATAGGACAGGACAGATGACTGAAGTGACAGTGGGAGAGCACTTTGGGACCAGTGAACATAGTCCTATTAGTTTTAAGACAGTTATGGAGAGGGACAAATCTGGTTCACAGGTTCAAGTTCTAAATTGGGGCAAAGCAAATTTTGATGGAATTAGACATGAACTTTCAGGGGTTAATTAGAGTAGTTTGTTTGCAGGCAAAGGGCTATCTGGCAAGTGGGAGGCCTTTAAAAGTGAAATAGCTAGAGTTCAAAGTCTATATGTTTCTGTGAGGGTGAAGGGCAAGGTTAGGAGGAATAGGGAATCCTGGATGACCAGAGATATTGAGGCTTTGACCAGAAAAAAGGAGGCATGGCTCAGGTAGCTGGGATCAAGGGAATACCTGGAGGTATACAGGGAATACAGGAGTTTTCTGAAGAAGGAAATCAGGAGGGTGGAAAGGGGGCACAAGATAGCCTTGGCTGAGAAGATTAGGGTGAATCTGAAGAGGTAATTTAACTATATTAAAGGAAAACGAATAGCGAGAGAGAGAATAGGACCAAAGTGGATATGTATGTGTAGAACCGCAAGAGATGGGCGAGGTCCTCAATGAATATTTCTCATCTGTATTTATCGTGGAGAAAGACATGAAAACTTGGAAGTTTGAAGAGGTTAGTGGTTATGTCTTGGGGGCAGTCCATATCATAGTAGAGGAGGTGTTGGATGTATTAGAATGTATGAAGGTGAATAAATCTCCTGGTCCTGACCACATGTATCCAGAACACTACAGAGGCTAGAGAAGATATTGTGGGAGCCCCGGTTGATATCTTTGCATCATTGTTAGCCACGGATGAAGTCCTGGAAGACTGAATGGAGTGAATGTTGTGCCCTTATTCAAGAAAGGGCTACAAAGAAAGACCTGGGAACAATAGACCATTAAGTCTAATATTATGGTAGGTAAGTTACTTGAGAAGATTCTGAAGGTAAGATATACATGCATTTGGAAATACAGGGTTTGATTAGGAGTAGTCGGCATGGCTTTGCGTGTGGGGGATCCTGCCTCATAAATATATTAGAGTTCTTTTATGAAGTGACCAGGAAGGCTGACGAGAGCAGGGTGGTAGACATAGTCTACATGGAGAAAGTGAGGACTGCAGATGCTAGAGATCAGAGTCAAAAAGTGTGCAGCAGGAAAAGCACAGCAGGTCAGGCAGCATCTGAGGAGGAGAGTCAACATTTTGTGCATAAGCCCTTCATCAGGAATGTGGGGTGGAGGGTGGGGGCAAGGGACTGAGAGATAAATAGGAGGAGGATGAGAATGGGGGGGGGGAAGGTAGGTAGGAAGGCAAGGGGTGGTGCAGGTGGGGGGTGTAGTGACAGGTCAGAGTAGAGGATGGAGTGGATAGATGAGACAGTTCAAGAGGACAGTGTCGTGTTGTAGGGTTGGATCTGGGATAAGGTCGGGGAGGGGAAATGAGAAACCTGACGAAATCGACATTGATGCCATGTGGTTGGAGGGTGCAAAGGCTGAAGGTAAGTTGTTCTTCCTCTGGGCGCCGGGTGGCTTGAATTGAGCGGTGGAGGAGGTCTATGTTTGCATGTCCTTGGCGGAGTGGGAGAGGGAGTTGAAATAATCGGCCACAGGATGGTGGGGTTGTTTAGTGAGTGTGTCCCTGAGATGTTCTCTGAAACATTCTGCAAGTTGGTGCCCTGTCTCCCCAATTTTGAGGAGACCACATTGAGAGCAATGGACAGAGTAGATGAGGTGTTTGAATGTGCTGGAAAATCTCTGCCAAATGTGGAAGGATCTTTTCTGGCCTTGGATAGTGCTGAGAGGAGAGGTGTGGGCACAGGTTTTACACCTTTTGCAGTGACAGGGGAAGGTCCCGGGAGTAAAGGGTGAATTGTTGGGGGCATGGACCTAATGAGAGTGTTGCAGAGGGAATGGTCTCTGCAGAATGCAGATAGGGGTGGGGAGGTAAATATATCTCCCTGGTGGTGGGGTCTCACCGAAGGTGGTGGAAATGGCAGAGGTTGGATACGTTGTATCCAGAGGTGGGTGGTGTGGAAGATGAGGACCAGAGGGTTCTATCCTTGTTGTGGTTGGAGGGGTTGGATTCAAGGGTGGAGGTACAGGAAGTGGAGGAGATGCCATAGAAGGCACTGTTGACCACATGAGAGGGAAAATTGCAGACCCTTGAAATAGGAGGCCATCTGGGATGCTCTGGAGTGGAATTCCTCCTCCTGGGAGCAGATGCGATGGAGGCGGAGGAATTGGGAGTAACGGATAGCATTTTTACAGGAGAAGGGATGGGAGGCGATATAGCTGGTGAGTCGGGGAGTTTGAAATAGACGTCCATGTTGGGTCGGTCATTGGAAATGGATATGGAGAGGTCCAGGAAGGGGATGGAGGTGTCCGAGATGGTCCAGGTGAATGAGGTCAGGGTGTAGGTGTTTATGAAGTTGATACACCGTTAAATCTCCTGGTTGGAGCACGCAGTGTCGCCGATACAGTCATTGATGTAGTGGAGGAAAAGGTGGAGAATGGTGCTAGTGTATACAGTCTTTCAGTAAGGCCTTTGATAAGGTTACACATAGCAGGCTACTCTGGAAGGTTAGATCACTTGCAATGCAGGGGGAGCTGGCAAATTGGATACACAATTTGCTTCATGGTAGGAGACAGAGGGTAATAATGGAAGGACGCTTGTCAGACTGGAAGCCTGTGACTAGTGGAGTGCCTCAGGGATCGGTGCTGGGCCCATTGCTGTTTGTTATCTATATCAATGATTGGGATGAAATTGTACAAGACATTATTAGTAAGTTTGCAGATAAACTAAAATGGGCAGTATTGTGGACAGTGAGGAAGGTTATCAGAAATTGCAGCAGGATCATGATCAGCTGGGGAAGTGGGCCGAGAAATGGCAATTGGAGTTTAATTCAGTTAAGTGTGAGGTCTTGTATTTTAGAAAGTCAAATCAAGGTAGGAGTTTCACAGTGAATAGGAGGGCCTTCAGGAGTGTAGTGGGACAGAGCTACCTTGGAATTCAGGTGCACGGTTCTCTGAAAGTGGAGTCCCAGCAAGGCAGGGCAGTGAAGAAGGCTTTTGGCACACTGGCCTTCATCAGTCAGGGCATTGAGTATAGAAGTTGGGAAATTATATTGCAGGATGTTGGTGAGGCCACACCTGGAGTATTGTGTTCAGTTTTAGTCACTTTGCTATAGGCAGGATGTTATTAAACTGGGGAGAGTGCAGAAGAAATTTACAAGGATGTTGCCAGGACTCAACGGTCTGAGTTATAGGGAGAGGCTGGAAAAGCTAGGACTTTTTTTCTTTAAAGCGTAGGAGACTGGGGTCTTATAGAAGTGTATAAAATCATGGGAGGCATGGACTACATGGCATCAGTTTAAGGTTAGAGGGGAAAGAATAAAAGAGAACGTGAGGGACAACCTTTTACACAGACTGTACACATTTGGAATGAGCTGCCAGCGGAAGTGTTCGCGGTGAGTACATTAACATTTAAATGGCATTTGGGAAAATACATAGTAAAGGTTTAGAAGAATATGGGCCAAGTACAGGGAAATGGGGTTAATGTTGATGGACATTTTGGTCATCATGGACCAGTTTGGAGTGAAGAGCCTGTCTCCATGCTGTAGGACTCTATGACTCTACGGATTAGTAAGAGGTGAGCTCAATGACCAAGTTAGAGTGAGTAGTGGTGGCCCTGTGCGTGTGTAATAGCAGACAGAAAATGATAGCATTTACCTTTTTAGGTGATCAGAATAAAAGCAAATTGATGCTGGAAATCTGAAATAAACACAGAGATTACTGAAGAAACTGCAGGTCTGGCAGCATCTATGAAGAGACTCAGCGTCCAATATGTCTTTTCTTCAGAACTGAAGGTAAATGGCAGAAGGCCATTCAACCTTTTTCTGGCACCACTGGGCATTTCTTATAATCCAGACCTCTGCACTGACCTGGGTCCAGACTGGCTGTATTTGATGGAAAGCTCTCCTTTGATGTAAAAAGCACTACCCTTCTCCTGAATGTATTGTCCACCAGTGAATCAGGGTGCTGACTTCCCATCCTGAGTTATTGGCTGGATCCCAACAATGCAGGGTTGGAAGGTAAGGGACAAAAACAAAAAGTGCTGGAGAAACTCAGCAGTCTCTGTCTTTTGAGGCCAAAATCACACTTCTACAAATCTGAAGTTCCAAACTCAGACACAAAACATTAACTTGGTTTCTCTCTCCGCAGACGCTGCCAAACCTGCTGAGTTCTCTCCAGCACTTCCTGCTTGCAGTTCAGATTTCTAGCCTCTGCAGTGCCTTGCTTTTACTGGAGTGAAGGGGGCAGTTCCTGGCCTACAGTGTCTCACATTTCGTGGAGATGCAGATTCAATCTGGCAGCAGCAGCATGTCCAACAACAGCGAGCGCATCCACCACCTGAGCCATTGCATTAGTTAGACCTTGCAGAGGCCTGTTGTATAATTAATGAGCTGAGGAGTGTAAGATTGCAAGAGAGAAGCCGTTATTATCCATGACACATCACCCACCATCCCACCATGAATCTCACTGAGAAAAATGCTTTGCCAATAAGTGGGAAAATTCAACCCACAGAAATCGTTATTGATGTTGCTTTGAGTATAAAGCTCACTTCTGAAAGTCTCCCAATTAGAAACTCAACATTATCACCAGCTTTTGATACGTGTAAGTTAAATTTAGCTCTGGGATCTTCAAGCTCTGTCCTTTCACTTTAATTCAGATATTGTAAAACAATTTTCATAACTGATTAAATAGGACTAGCTGACATTAATTGCCAAGTTTTTTTTTAAAGATTTGGCTTTTTGATTTCAACACTGCTTTATAAAACAAACCAAGAGTAGACCCAAAGGTCAGCACTGAGGTGATATTTGATTTTGGTTAAGTTAATGATACATTAAAATTAATTAATAACTGGGTGGGGAATTAAATGGCATGCTAGGATTATCATGAAACTCATTGTGTCAAATGTTCTCCTTGTAGATTTAGAATGCCTAAATGTTGGGAGACAATCCTTTAAAATCACACTATTTAAGAGTCGAGTTTCAGTCATGATTCTGTACGTCTGATCCCTGGCAATTCTATGTTACCGTTTTAAAATTCATTATAGGGATGTGGGTGTCACTGGCTGTGCCAGCTTTCATTGCCAATCCAAAATTACCCTTGAGAAGGTGGGGGCGAGCTGCCTTCTGAACCACTGTAGCCCATATGGTGTAATGTGATACACCCACAATGCTGTCTAGGATTTTGACTTGGCGACACTGAAGGGACGGTCATATGTTTCCCTGTCACGATGACGCGTGACTGAAGGGGAAATTGCAAGGGGTAGCGCTCCCAAGTATTTGCTGCCCTTGTCCTTTAGATGGTAATGAACATGGATTTGGAAGGTGCTGTCTAAGGAGCCTTGGTGAATTTCTGTAGTCCATCTTACAGATAGTATGCAGAGCTGCTACTGAGTGTCATAGAGTCAGACAGTAGGGCAGCAGCCTGTGCAACTTCCAGACAGTGAATAAATCTGTGAATCTGCTTCAATAAACCTAGTCACTTCTGCAACAGTCTGTCAAGTCAAATCCTTTCTCTGTTCAAGCAATGTTTGCCACTTCTCATTTTGGAGACTGAATTTTCAGAATTCAGTTAAAAAGGTTCTAAGGAAAGGAAGAATCTGCAACACCTTGGGCCATGTTTAACAAAATTTTTGCCCCTTGCACCAGAGAAGGACACTTCATGAGGAGCGAGTTTCTACAAGTATATCAGTCAAGGTTTCGTGAATGAAGCTGAGAGAATGCTTCACTCACTTGGATCGTGTCAATGCTGCTCTGTGGTTTAGTTAAATGGGATATAATCTCCCTGCAATTTCCTGAGCCCATGCTCAGTGTATTGGGAGGCTGAGCCCGGGTTGGAGGATGTTACATCCCGGCAATGGGCAGGAAGCTGCCAACTGAAGCCTGCAGCGGCCACTTTCTGCTGGCAGCAGAGGATTGAAAGTGCTGGGTCAAATCCTGATGCTTGTCCCTGTCTCACTCTGTGCTGAACCGGGACCAGAGGATCATTGATAGGTTTGTTTCCCATGTGAAATGTGGCTGAAACACTGTTATTAATGGAGCAGTCAGCTGTAAGGCTTATTTTTGAGTGAACAGAACTGTAGAGTAGACAACAAATACTAAATGGATCTAAGGTACTGTACTCAGTTAATATTTAATGAATGTGACCCAGTGAATATTTCTTCACTCTCAGGTTAAAAGTATTTCACTGAAAATCTTGTTCCAGTCTCTCCTTGTTCTTCTGATCAAAAGTAGTCACTACTAAGCCGAAGGCAATGTCCTATTGGGGCATAGCACCTTAGGGTGGCATGGTGGCTCAGTGGTTAGCACTACTATCTCACAGCAGCAGGGTCCCAGGTTCAATTCCATCCTTGGGCAACTGTCTGTGTGGAGTTTGCACATTCTCCCCATATCTGCATGGGGGTGCTCCAGTTTCCTCCTGCAGATCAGCTGAATTGGCCATGGAAAATTGCCCATAGTATTAGATGCAGTAGTTAGAGGGGAAATGAGTCTGGTTGGGTTACTCTTTGGAGGGTTGGTGTGGACTGGTTCCACGCTGTAGGGAATCTAACTTTTTTTTAAAAACCTAGGGCTTCAGGAGGGGTAGGATTTGAATCCACAACTCAATAGTGACTGAAGCCTTAGTCCAGAACCTTAGGCTGTTCAACCGCACTACCCCAGCAAGCACACCACAAAACAATGTCTTGACTGATGGGATTCAAACCCAACATGAATGTGTGCATGTATGATTGGTGATCGAGGGAGTGGATGTTTGTGGATGTGTTGCCAATCAAGTGGCCTGCAGTGTCTTGGATGGTGTTAAGCTTCTTGAATGTTATTGGAGCTACTCCCCATCCAGGCAAGTGGGGATTATTCCATCATACACCTGACTTGTGCCTTGTAGATGATGGACAGGCTTTGGGAAGTCAAGAGGTGAGGTGAATTACTCGCTACAACATTTCTAGCCTCTGGTCTACTCTCTTCGCCATTATATTTATATGGCTAATTCAGTTCAGTTCTTGCAATGTAGATTAATGAGACGGAATGAA
Source organism: Hemiscyllium ocellatum (assembly GCF_020745735.1). Classification (NCBI taxonomy): domain Eukaryota; kingdom Metazoa; phylum Chordata; class Chondrichthyes; order Orectolobiformes; family Hemiscylliidae; genus Hemiscyllium; species Hemiscyllium ocellatum. The sequence continues at coordinate 96,331,153 of NC_083409.1, forward strand.
TGTATAATTAATAAGCCCGTAATCTGGATCAGTTTCAACTTGACTATTGTATTCAGTTTTAGGTGTTGCACTTTAGGGAAGACATGAGAGAAAATACAGAAAAGATTCACAAGAGTGGTTCCAGGAATGAGGAATTTCATGTAATTGTTTTCCTTGGAGAAGATTAGAAGGAGATTTGATTGAGATACTTAAAACTGTGAAGCATCTAAACAAAGTAGATAGCAAAAAATCATTCCACTGTTGGATGGATTAGGAGCAACATCTAGAAGGGCAAGGGCTGCAGATACATGGGAACACCACTGCCTACAAGTCAACCTCTAAGCCACTCACCATTCTGACTTGGAAGTCTAACCTTCAGTGCAGCTGGGTCATAATCATGGACCTCCCTTCCCAATGGAATTGTGGGTGTATCTACATCAACATGGACTGCAACAGTTCTAGAAGGTAGCTTACCTTCTCATGGGCAACTAGGGACGGACAACCCCTATATCCATGACAACTATATCTCTTTCCTGAAAACATTCAATGTTTTGAATTCAACTGCTTTCTATGGCAGAGAATTCCACAGGCTTACCACTCCTAGTTCCAAATGGCCTGCCCCATATCTTTAAATTGTGACCCCCATTTCTGGACTCCCCAAACATCCTGCCTGTGCTTACTCTATCTAGTTCTGTTGAATTTTTATAGGTTTTGTATGAGATACCGCACATTCTTGTAAACCCTTGTCTTAACTGATCTAGTATCTCTTAATATATCAGTCCTGATGTGGAGGTGCCAGTGTTGGTGTGGAGTGGACAAAGTTAAAAATCAGGTAGATAAGAACGAGGACTGCAGATGCTGGAAACCCGAGTCTGGATTAGAGTGGTGCTGGAAAAGCACAGCAGGTCAGGCAGCATCCGAGGAGCAGGAAAATCGACCTTTCAGGCAAAAGCCCTTCATCAGGAATAGAGCACAACACCAGGTTATAGTCCAACAAGTTTATTTGGAAGTACTAGCTTTCAGAGCAGAGCTCCTTAACTAGTGGGGCAGGATCATAAGACACAGAACTTATAATAAAAGATCACAGTGTCATGCAATTAAAACAAAACTTCTGTGTCTTATGATCCTGCCCAACCCACCTCCACCTCCTGACACCTTCCCTTGCCACCCAAGAGATGTAAAACCTGTGCCCACACCTTTCCCCTCACCTCCATCCGAGGCCACAAAGGATCCTTTCACATCTGGCAGAGATTTTCCTGCACCTCCAAACACCTCAGCTACTGTGTCCGTTGCTCTTAATGTAGTCTGCTCTACATTGGGGGGATAGGACACTAATTTGTGGAACGTTTCAGAAAATATCTCTGGGAGACACACACTAAAAAAAACTACCGCCCTGTGGCCGATCACTTACAATCCCTCTCCCACTCCAGCAAGGACATGTAAGTCCTGGGCCTCCTCCATTGCCAAATCCTAGCTACCCGACAATTGGAGGAAGAACACGTCATCTTCAGCCTTGGGGCCCTCTAACCACATGGAATCAATGTCGATTTCACCAGTTTCCTCATTTCCTCTGCACCCACCTCATCCCAGATCCAACCCTCCAATTTGGAACTGCCCTCTTGAACTGTCCTACCTGTACATTGTCCTTCCAACCTATCCGCTCCAACCTATCACCATCACCACCCAATTTCATCCACCTATCGTGTTCCTAGCTACCTACCACCGCACCCCCCCCACCCCGCACCCCCCCTCCCCCCACACACACCACCCCCCTCCCATCTATCTCTCAGCCTTCTTGACACCACCCACCCCAAGTTCCTGATGAACAGCTTATGCTCGAAACGTCGACTGCCCTACTCCTCGGATGCTGCTTCACCAGCCATGCTTTTCCAGCATCACATTTTTTGACTTTGATCTCCAGCACATACAGTCCTCACTTTCTCCTGATTTCCCTATGCCTTTGCACAACATTTCGATCCAAATAATCATCTAATGCACTCTTGACTGCCCCAAATGTACCTGCCTCCACGCATTTCAAGGCAGTTCATTCCATACCCTCACTATCAGAGTGAAAAGATTTATGCTCATTTCACTCCTACATCTTTTGCAGTTTGCATTAAATCTATGACCTCTTGATCTTAATCTTTGTGCGAGCAAGAACAGTTCCTCCCTACCTACTCTATCCAGCCCAATTATGATTTTGAAAACCTCTAACAAATCTCTTCTCAGCCTTCATCTCTCCAAGGAGAACAATTCCAACCTCCTCAGTCTATCCTCAGAATTAAATTTCCTCATCCCTGGAGTCATTCTTGTAAAGCACTTCTGCGCTCTCTTCAATGCATTCATGTATTTCCTATAATGTGGCAAACGTAACGGTATACAGCTGAGGTCTAACAAGTGTCTTGCACAAGGTCAACCTCACCTCCTTGGTCTTGCATACTATTCCCCTGTTGATAAAGTTGAGAACACTGTATGCTTTACTTACTGCTATCTCCACTTGTCCTGCCCCTTTTAATGATCTGTGCACAGATGCACCCAAGTCCCTCAGCTCCTGTACCCCTTTAGAACTCTATATGACTATTTCATATTGTCTTTCAATGTTCTTCTGACCAAATTGCATCATATCACATGTCTCTGCATTGAAGGTCACCTGCTATCTTCACAATTGTGATTATTCTTACAGTCATTGTCAGAAAAATGGAATTGTGCTGTTTCACAATTGCCTGATGGCTCAATGTTTGATCTTCCCTTTTAGTCCAGCGTGTATTGCCCAATTATTTTTATGTAGTTAAAATGACTTGGTTTTTCAGAAAATAATGAACTTGTAATTAAGTCGATCAATTAATGTTCGTAAATGACCAGTGTGGAAGAAAGAAGTCCGTTTGTGTTTGTAAGTCATTACTGCCTCCTGTTTCTAAAAAAAAATCATTAGATGAAAGAACTAACCATTTGAATACAGAACTAGCTTGAAGGTAGAAGACAGAGGGTAGTTTTGGAAGGTTGTTTTTCAGACTGGAGGCCTGTGATCAGTGGTGTGCTACAAGGATCGGTGCTGGGTCCGCTGCTTTTTGTTATTTATATAAATGATTCAGATATGAATATACAAGGTATAGTTAGTAAATTTGCAGATGACATTTAAAAGTCATCTGGATGGGTACACGAATAGGAAAGGGTTGGAAGGATCTGGGCTAAATGCTGGTAAATGGATCAAGATTAATTTAGGATACCTTGTCAGCATGGACGAGTTGGACCAAAGGGTCGGTTTCTGTGCTGTACATCTTGATCACCATCTGACATCAAAATTGGAGGTGTAGTGGACAGCAAAGAAGGTTACTGCAGAGTACAATGGGATCTTGATCAGATAGGCCAATGGGCTGAAGAGTGGCAGATAGAGTTTAATTTAGATAAATGTGAAGTGCTGCATTTTGAAAAGGCAAATCAGGGCAGGACTTATACACTTATAGTCCTGATGAAAGGTTTATGCCTGAAACCGATTCTCCTACTCCTCGGATGCTGCCTGACCGGCTGTGCTTTTCCAGCATGACACTCTTGACTTAGATCAAGTCTTGAATTAGATCCCAGCATCTGCAGTCCTCACTTTCTCCTTGGAGGATCTGAGCTACAGGGAGAGGCTGAACAGACTTGGGCTATTTTTCCTGGACCATTAGAGGCTGAGGGGTGACCTTATAGAGGTTTATAAAATCATGAGGAGCATGGATGGGGTAAATAGACAAAGTCTTTTCCCTGGGGTGGGGGAGTTCAGAAGTGGAGGGCATAGGTTTGGGGTGAGAGGGGAAAGATTTAAAAGGGACCTAAAGGGCAACTTTTTCATGCAAAGGGTGGTGTGTGTATGGAAAAAAGCTGCCAGAGGAAGTGGCTAAAGCTGGTATAACTACAGCATTTAAAAGGCATCTGGATGAGTAAATGTATAGGAAAGGTTGAGAGGGATAGGGGTCAAGTGCTGGCAAATGGGACTGGATTAATTCAGGATATCTGGTCGTAATGGATAACTGGAACCGAAAAGTCTGTTTCCACACTGTACATCTCTGTGACTCTGTGACAGGTTTGGGCATCACTGTTCAAGCCAGCGTTTATTACACATCCCAAATTGTCCTTAAGAAGGTGGTGGTGAGCTGCCTTCTTGAACCACAAGATTTTGACCCAGTGATAGCGAAGGAATAGCAATATATTTCCAAGTCATGGCAGTGTATGGCTTGGAGAAAGACTAGCAGCTGATGGATGGACACACTGCTTTCATAGTGAGCACATGGTGAAGACAGTGAATGTTGAAGTTGATTGATGTGGTGTCAATCTAGTGGGCTGTTTTGTTCTGGATGGTGTTCTGTGTCTGGAGCGTCGTTTGAGCTTTCCCCACGCAGGCAAATGGGTAGCATTCCATCCCACTTCTGACCCATGCCGTGTAGAGTGGTGGTTGGGTGTTGGGGAGACAGAAGGTCAGATACTCACTGTAAATTGTCTGAACTCCAACCCGCTCTTGTGGCCACTGTGCTTATATAGCTGGTTCATTTACAATTCCCGGTCAACCATAAGCCCTCAGGAAGTTGATAGTGGGGGATTTAGAAATTAAAATCTAATGAGTATCAAGAGAAGATGGTTAGATTCTCTCTTTATTAGAATTGAATCCCTACAGTGTGGGAACAGGCCCTTTGGCCCAACAATTCCACACAGACCCTCCGAAGAGTAACTCACCCAACCCCATTGCCCCTACCCTATATTTACCCCTGACTGATGCAGCTAACCTCAACATCCCTGAACACTATGCACAATTTAGCCTGGCCAATCCACCTGACCTGCACATCTTTGGATTGTGGGAAAAAAACTAGAGCACCCAGAGGAAACTGGGTGAGAATGTGCAAACTCCGCCCGATGGCTGGAATCAAACCCCAGTCACTGGCATTGTGAGGCAGCAGTGCTAACCACTGAGCCAACATGCCACCGCCTCTTGTGCAAGTTGGTCATCACTTGGCGCTTGAGTGGGACAAGTTATTTGCTACTTATCAACACTTCAACCCCAGGGCATCAATGTGGACTTCAACAGCTTCATTTCCCCTTCCCCCACCCCATCCTAGTTTCAAACTTCCAGTTCAGCACTGCCCCCATGACTTGTCCGGATTTGTCCGACCTGCCTAGCTCCTTTTCCACCTATCCACTCCACCCTCTCCTCCCTGACCTATCACCTTCATTTCCTCCTCCACTCACCCATTGTACTCTATGCTACTCTCTCTCACCCCCACCTTCCTCTAGCTTATCTCTCCATGCTTCCAGCTCACTGCCTTTATTCCTGAAGGGCTTTTGCCCGAAACATCGATTTCGCTGCTCGTTGGATGCTGCCTGAACTGCTGTGCTCTTCCAGCACCACTGATCCAGAAGCCCGTGTTTAATGATCAGTGAACATCTCGACTTCTGACCATTTGACGGAAACGAGGTCATTGAGAATGAGGGTCAAGGACACTACCCTGAGTTACTTCTGCGGTGATGTCCTGGGGAGCCATCCTGTGAATAACTGGCTGGAATATTTCCTTGAATCTCTGTGTCAATGAACGTGCTAATCATTTCAGAGAATAGATTAATATTTACCCGATATTTAGCTTTCTTTGACTAACTACTAGTTTCACGCAACACTATTCGAAAATTTGAAAGACACAGGGTTTGTAATGTGTTTTGTTGGGGGGCAATAACAGTTGGGGCTTCAGATGGATCACAGCTATTGGTAAATGCGACTCAGGACCAAAATTATTGAGTGTGAAGTGACAGACACTACACAATACAGACTGTGGGACTGTGCATGGTCACATATTTGTGCAGAAAGTGATGTGCAAGGTAACTTTGTTAACATTGATTACTTACAGTAAAGTTTACCTTTTGATCGTAAATGTACTTCTTTCAATAAAAAATCAGTTTGTCTGTTTCAGTAAAGGTCTTAAAAATGAAATAGTTCAGTAAATGCCAAGTTTTTATTAAGATACCAACACAGGAATAAACAATGGATCTGGATACACTCATATACCATTCTTTTCTTTGAGCCAAGCAATTTAGCAGAAGCCTTGCTATTTTCACACCTAAAAATTCCCCTGCAGTCTGCAAAGAAAAACTGGAAATGCAGCAAAACTGAAAAGCCAGAGGCATTAACATGACTATGGTGGAGAAGAGTAGCCAGCCTTATCGCTCAAAGAATTTAATAATGGTAAGCATGCTCGTGCACAGCCTCAGAGTGAGTGGCAGAAATTCAGTTTCAATACATTTAAGGCCACAAAGGTTCAGAATCCTCCTTAAGATGTTGTGGTACAGTTTGAAGTGCCATTTGTTGATGCGAATGGAACTAAGTGTGGCATATTTTCTAATGTTCTAGCACCCACCATGCTTCCCAAAGCTTCCAAATTTAATGTGCCAACAGCCATAATCTTGATTGTCTTCAATTCAAGTCACCTTCAGCACTACAACTGACCTTAAGCACCAAGGGAACATTAACAGTTTGCCGTCCTTACTGAAGCTGTAAACGTTCTCTGCACATGCCTTTCCCAAGCATCTGACACAATCAAACAGATTCTCTTCTGATAGTGTCTCCCATTTGCAACTTGATTCAGATCTAGTTCCATTATTATGATAATCAAGAAGAGATGATCAATGCTCAGAGTTTGTGTTTGATGTTAATTTGGAGTCTAAAATGAATGTAGAATTTGAACACATGATTTCTGTCTGGTTTAACCCATACTCCACCTAATCCAAGGCAAAGCCAGAATTATGGCATTGATTTGAAGGGAAAGACCACAAATAAGCTTTTGGGCCAGTAGCTGATTTTTCAACGTATGTCTGGTTCACAATTTGTCTGAACCAGTGGCAGAGGCAACATTGAATTCATTCCTATTCCCAATACAATTTATGATATATCAAAGCATCCTATAGAAAAGATATATTCACTCACATGTCCTTAAATGGTTAAAAAAAATGTTGCTGAATTTCTACTGGCACTAAAAAATCCACCTCTTCAATGCTTTACAGCTTGGGCATGCAAATAAAACAAAAGTGGGTCAATGTAGTCCCATCTCAGCACTACGCTCGGAGATTGGCCAAATACTTTTCCAGAGCACTCATTTCCCACATTTTGGTATCCCAAGCTAAGAACCAGCCTGTGAATGTTGGAGGTTCCTGTCCTTGTTTGACAATGATAATGGTTGTTCCTGAGTCTCTTTTAGATGGATCAGATTCCAAGTATTCTTTTGCTGGTAGAAAAAAAAATATAGATATATTAGTTTGAAAAATAACACAGTTTGGAACACAAACTTAGTTTTCCACATTCAACTTCAATTCTAAGTGATTTTCTATTCAAGGTTTAAGACATTTTTAATTACCAAATTGAATTGGGGTTCAGGATCTGTCAGAAACACTGTAAAATCAGCATGAAAGAATGTTTCTTCATTTGCAAATTCTTTCGACTAACTTTCATGTGTATTTTGCTTTCTCTGTTGGCAACAGATAATTGATTCTTGTGCTCAAGTATAAAGTTGGTTTTGGAAGTATTCCACCAAAAGCCATACCATATTTGACAAAGAAACAGATTGCTGCTGTTGTGCCATGTCTTACAGATGGCATGCATTATACCTTTACAGGACATAATCAGGATATCATCACTGTACCATAGATCATGTGACATGATTGGATAAAGTTCTTAGTCTCCATCTTACCGGAATTACTTGCAGCACGGTGGCACAGTGGTTAGCACTGCTGCCTCACAGCGCCAGAGACCCGGGTTCAATTCCCACCTCAGGCGACTGACTGTGTGGAGTTTGCACGTTCTCCCCGTGTCTGCGTGGGTTTCCTCCGGGTGCTCCGGTTTCCTCCCACAGTCCAAAGATGTGCGAGCTGGCCATGCTAAATTGCCTGTAGTGTTAGGTATGGGGAAAATGTAGGGGTATGGGTGGTTTGCGCTTCAGTGGGTCGGTGTGGACTTGTTGGGCCGAAGGGCCTGTTTCCACACTGTAAGTAATCTAATCTAATCTAAAACATCCTTCTGAATAGGAGGGAGACCAGAATTGCGCACTGTATTCCAAACGTGGTCTAACCAATGTCCTGTGCAGGTGCGGCATGACCTCCCAACCCCTATGCTCAATGTGCTGTCCAATAAAGGCAAGCATACCAAATGCCTAATGCCCTTTGGGGAAGATATCTGCTATCTTTATCTGGGCAGTACTTCTCCTGTTTCTGGGCTCCTTTTCCCCACTGTCCCTTCACTTCACTCAACCCTCATATCTGGGTCTGGACGTGCCTCCAGATCCACAGCAATGTGGTTGACTCACTAAAGGGCAATTGAGGTTAGGCAGTAAACACTGACCTAGCCAGCGATGTCCTTATCCCATGAATGAATTATATAAAAATAATTAGATAGGTATAAGGCACAAAAAAGCTTTTCTTTAAAAATAAATGACATGAAAAGCCATGACCTAAATATACCTTCCACAGATTGGTGAGATCACAGCCATTGCAGTCCATAGCATATTCATGAAGCTGGAAGATTTTAATAAGGCAGTTGCTACCACTTTTGTTACATTTTAGATTTAAGTTTAACAATTGACTGAATACTATTTAGGGTGGCACAGGTAGCTCAGTGGTGAGCACTGCTGTCTTACAGCACCAGGGACCCAAGTCTGATTCTAACCTCGGGTGACCGTCTGTGTGGAGTTTGCACATTCTACCCGTGTCTGTGGGGGTTTCTTCCGGTTTCCTCCGACAGTCCAAAGATGTGCAGGTCAGATGAATGGCCCATGCTAAATTGCTCATAGTGTTCAGGGATGTATAGGTTAGGTGCATGAATCAGGGGTAAATGTAGTGGAATGGGTCTGGGTGGGATACTCTTCAGAGGGATGGTGTGGACCTGTTGGGCTGGAGGGATTCTAATGACATCCACCAAACTCTTGAACATATGCAGTCTTAAGTAAGGGATTCCAAATTTATTTGAGATTAGATTCCCTACAGTGTGGAAACAGGCCCTTTGGCCCAACAAGTCCACACCGACCCTCCAAAGAGTATCCCACCCAAACCCATTTTCATCTGACTAATGCACCGAACACTATGAGCAACCTACCTGATTGTGGGAGGAAATCAGAGGACCTGGAGGAAAACCCCCACAGACATGGGGAGAATGTGCAAACTCCACGCAGACAGTTGCCCGAGGCTGGAATCGAACCTGGGTCCCTGGCGCTGTGAGTCTGCAGTGCTAACCAATGAGCCACCGTGCCACCGTGCCACCCCCAGAACGATTGAATTGTCTTAGTGATGTCCAGTTTAACTGTTTCCCGGTTTACTGAGCAGTTTGGTGTTCATATGTTTAAAATTGTTCACAGTCTGCACGGTAACTGTTTGCTTGTAGTCTCACCCTGCAGCTTCCCTCTCACTGCTATATCCTCTTGCAGTCTCTCTACTCCCTTCTCTCACAATTGAACCTATCAGCAGCAAGTACAAGAGAGAAGCAGCCAGTGATCAGAAGAGGTGCTCCCAGAGCCTCTGTCCATTCAACTGACAGCATTCCCATGATTGGATTTGTCCAAGTGTTTTGGGGTGAGGTTGCCTTCTGCTCCAGTGACAGCCTGGACATCCTCTAGAACATGGGTGCCGGCGATTTGCACTTTCTGCACTGCCCTTTACCAGGTCGTATTTAAACATTCATTTCCTCCTTTGTGACAGCAGTGTGTACCACATACAAAGTGCAATGCCGGATTGCACCAAATTTCTTCTGACAGCACTTTCCAAACCTGCTCTAGTTACTCACCATATTTAACTGACTCTGTCTTCTCCATCTCACATGCTGAACTGCCAAACCAAAGGAAGATCTATAAAACATAAAGGAAAGGGAACTGATTAATTCTTGACCTTAACAGCACCACATCATTGAAATGCTAAGCTAATTTCAATGCATCCATCCAGATCTCCAACCTCTTTTTGCCACTGGGCCTAAATACACTGTTGTCCCAACACAGGAAAGATATAGCACACCAGCCAGATGTAACGGACTGACAGCGACCTTAAAAATATCTCTCGGCCTAATCATAATTCAGGTTAGCTGCAGAGCCCTGAATCAGCTCCCCTATTCCGGCCTGAATTACTTGAACCGATACCAGGGATGGGTGGGTGTGGGAGGGATCAGGACGTTGTGGCCTGTTGCTCTGTTCAGGAGTGAGCTGCAGGAGCCCAGAGGTGTTTGAAGTGAAGTCAGGAGAAAAACTATGTGTAATTCTGGTTGTAATGCCAAATGGTGCAGGCACATATTTCTGAGCGATTGTTCACTTGTGAGCCATCAGGAGGAAAAAGGCTGGGAAACCTTTTAGTAAAGGACCAGTGCTGGCCTCAAGCAAAGATCAGGAATCGAAGCTAGGACCTTCTTTAGTGCTGAAAATGAAAGCTGCTATCGTCCCAGGGGATCATGGGCTGCTCTTTCATTAGAGAAAGATGTCTGATGGTGAGTTTAATGTGAGGGTCAGCACAACTCAGGTGAAGGGCGAGGCTGAGAATGTCAGCCCTACACTATGTCAGTTAGCTTAGTGTTTTGGCTGTTTTGTGATATGCAACAATAATAATGCACAGGTTCAATGCCTGTACTGGCAAACAAGGTCAGCGGTCACACTACACCAGGTCATAGTCCAAAGGTATATTTGAAAATACAAGCTTTTGCTGTGCTGCTGAAGGGATTTCACCCGACGAAGGAGCAGTGCTCTGACTGCCTGTATTCTCATAAACCTGTTGGAATATAACTTGGTTTCATGTGACTCCTGACCTTGTCCACCCCAGTCCAACACTGGCACCTCCACTTCATGTACTGGTTAAGGTGACTGCAGTTATTGTAATGTGGTCAGTCAGGTGGGCCTCATAGAATATGAGTTCCCTGATTGGTGCTGTTAGCCGGGTCCATCAGGGAACCCAGGCTGACAGATATAACAGGAGATATGGAATCTCCTCAGTTTAGGGGACTGACTCAATGCTGGCTGGACCACAGTCAGTATGTTACTGCTGCTATTGGTTTCTGCTTCTTTTTGGGGGGAAAGCTGATTCCTGAACTGACTGAATTCTATAGCCAGTTTGTTAAATGGTATTCCTTTTATATTGAGGACTGAGTTTTAAATGACCTAATCTACACAATCAACGTGTTTCAGGTGTATCTCAGTTCTCATTAGGGAACTGTGCACTGGCTGGTTCCAGCCTGTGTGTTATTCTTTTCTCTTTTACTTTGAGAAAAGGACAATGTTGATTTTGTGGCAGGGCTTAGCCCTTGTACTCTGGCATTCTTTGTTTTTTCCATGTGTTTTCACTTTTTTTAGTGTTTGGACTGAGCCCTTGTGAGAAAATACACCTTTCCACACGAGCTGTCCCTGTGGGTAGGCCTGACCCTTTGGTGGACTAGGCCGCTACAAAGACTGAACACCTGTGTGTGTGCTGGGAGGTGAGCTCTTGCTGCGTCTTGGAGTTCAAGAGTGGACTCTGCCTTCAGGTGTGGACCAACCCCCTGTGAGTTAACTGCACCTTTACAATGTAATGTGTTCCTGAGAATGGGTCTGGTTCTCTGAGACTAACAGCTGTGTGTCTGCTGCAGGGTAAGCATTTGCTGCCTTCAGGAATGGACCCTGCTCTCAGTTATGGACTCTGTTTTTGGCAATGCACTCTGCAGATTGGAGTGGACTCTATTTCTGAATATGCACTGGATATACTGGAGTGGACTCTGTTCCTGGGAATGGACTCTACATTTTGAAGAGAACTGTTTATTGTAATGGACTCTGTACCAGAAGGGACTCTGTTTGTTGATAATTGACTTTGTCTTGTTGCTTGTTGGGTTTATCACCTGCACTGTCTTTTGTGTCCCTGGGTCTGGCAGGTCTTACTGTGAGCTGAGAGGATCATAGGTCATCCTGAAAGCTGTTACCCTGACAGCTGGAGGGTGGGTAGGCCATCCTGTGAACCTGAAGGTTGGTAGGCTGTCCCAGGACCCGGAAGGTGGGTAGGTCAGTCTGAGAGCTGTTGTCCCAAGAAGAGGAATCGGGATGGGCTGTCCTGAAGGTGGTCGGAAGATGTGTCAGGACAGAGCATAGGCCAGATGGCACGTCGGTGTGGGTAAGAACTGGATAGTACGTAGGGGCCGACTGAGAGCCGGAAGGTGGTTGGACCGTCCTCAGCGCTGTCACCCTGGGCAGGTACCGGGGTGGGCAGTCTAGAGGTGTCCGGAAGGTGTGAAGGGCAACTAAGGAAGCTGGAAGGTGGGTAGACCGTCCTAATTGCTGTTGTCAATAGACAATAGACAATAGGTGCAGGAGTAGGCCATTCAGCCCTTCAAGCCTGCACCGCCATTCAATATGATCATGGCTGATCATTCCTAATTAGTATCCTCTTCCTGCCTTATCTCCATAACCCTTGATTCCACTATCTTTGAGAGCTCTATCCAAATCTTTCTTAAATGAATCCAGAGACTGGGCCTCCACTGCCTTCTGGGGCAGAGCATTCCACTCAGCCACCACTCTCTGGGTGAAGAAGTTTCTCCTCACCTCTGTCCTAAATGGTCTACCCGTATTTTTAAGCTGTGTCCTCTGGTTCGGCACTCACCCATCAGCGGAAACATGTTTCCTGCTGCCAGAGTGTTCAATCCTTTCATAATCTTATGTCTCAATCAGGGGGTTAGGGAAACAGACAGGCTGTCCTAGAGGTGGCCGGAAGGTGTGTCAGGGTGGACCAAGAGCTGGATAGGGCGTAGGGGCGGGCTGCCTTAGAGTGACCAGTAGGTGGGAGAGATGGTGGCTTGCTGTGGGGTGCTCTGTATATTCTATGCACTGTTTCTTATCTAATTGCACTGTCTTGTATACCTTTGTTACTGTTACTTTTGTGATGGCTGGAAGTGGGATTTGAGGTTTGTCTTCACTTCCCTGAAAACTGGTTGAACAGTGGGATTTGGGCCCTGGCTTTGCCACTCCTCTCCCTTGTAAGTTGCTATTTCTCTGTATACAGCCGTTAATGTTAATTGTTTGTAAATTGTATTGTTTAATAAAATAATTAAAAAGTAAACAAGAATGTCAGAGGTTCGGTTCACTCTGAGAGCTGGCTCTGAGGAAGCCAGACCCGTGTCAAGCACTGTGTAGGTGTAAATAAAGAGTGACTTGGTGATGGCATACCAGCCTCTATGAAGTCATTTCAGTGACCATGTAGTGTTACATCAATACTGATAGTTCATGCGCAGCAAGTAAAATGGACCACAACCTACCTTATTCCAGGCATCTAACATCATCACATCATCGACTGCTAAATCAGCCTGTGTAAAGTCACCTGGAACTTCCTCTATCTAAGGAGAAATAAATATGATCATTGTTCAGCAAACATAGCAATCACATTTGAGAAATGAAATCAACCTCTACAGGTCGCAATTCAAACGTTCCAGGATTCAACGTGTATTAACTCACAATAAATGTTCCTGTTTTGTTTGAACAACCAAATAAACGAATTGGGTGTTGAGGCATTTCTTCTTTGAGGCCTTTGGAACTCTGGTATGGCTGCTTTCCGCCGAGAGCCTTCCAGAAGCTTTCTGTATTTTGGAGGAAGCAGAGACTGAATTGAGGTAGTCTTTTGATAGCAATTTCCCAGCATTACCCGGCGACAGGGCATTTAGTGGCTAGTCACACTGTTTCCTTGGGAATCCCAGAAAATAATATGATGGAAGGTTTGGAAGACCCACTGCACCGACGTTCTTGCATCTGATGCCATGAAATTATTTACAAGGGATTATGAGTATTATCATGAGCTACGCTGTGGCATGGTGCTTCAGAGGTGACCAATTACAGTACAGAGTCAAATGCTGGCATGGTAGCCAAGTTGCATACAATTATAGCATTGAAACAGGCCATTTGGCCCATCCAGTCCTTGCTGGTGTTTGTCCTCCACAGTCTCTGTCATACCAATCCTATGTGACCAGTTCCTGCATCCTGTCACTCCTATTTTTTATGACATTAAAGGTTCTGTGTTATAAATACAAAGGATAAAAAATACAGGGGGTGTGGAGGTAGGGTGGGGGGAGTAATGGGAAATGAGAAAGGAGAGGGGGATTAAGTTTTAGTGAAAAAACACCACCATAGGCATGTTGCACCAAATGGCCTCTTTCTGGTTTGTTTAGCTCTAAGTTTCTACAGATCAGGCCATTCAGCCCTCAAGATTTACACTGATGATTCTGCTCCACAGAAGCACCTGCTTAGCCCCATTAACATATCTTTCCCATTGTTAACTTATCTTTTTATTCCTTTCTCTCCCTCATGCATTTATTCTCCAGAAAGACATCTCAACTATTTCCCCGTCAGCTGTTCAATGCGGTTGTCATTTTCACAGTTTGAGCATGCTCTGGGTGAAGAGGTCTCTCCTGAGCTCTTTACTGAATTGAAAAGAAGAAGTGAAAACTGTACCTGGTTCACTTCCCTCTTTAATCTCTGTTGCACTTCCTCCCAGTACGCTGACCACGTACTTTGCAGTCTTTAATTCAGCATCACTTGCACCCATGCCTTTCCAAATGTAGGTCTTTTGTGCTTCCTTCAGCACAAATGTGTCATTGCTGTTCAGGGACCTTGCTTCAGCAACCACCTGTAAACCACACAAAGATACCATGAGCTACCACCAGCTATTCTGATGCCTGAGAAACTGAGTCATTGTGATCATTCGTTCAAAATTCATTTGGATGCATTGGAGTTCTTAAAAAGATAGAATTGTTCGCTTAAGACTGAATCTTAGAATCTGTACAGTGTGGAAACAGACCCTTTGGCCCAATAAGTTCATGCCAATCCTATGAAAAGTAACCCAGCCACACCCATTCCCCCTATCTTATATCTACCCCTGACTAATACACCTAACCTACACATCCCTGAACACTATGGGCAATTTAGCACAGTCAATTCACTTAACCTGCACATCTTCGGACAGTGGGAGGAAACCAGAGCACTGAGAGGAAACCCCACAAACTGTCGCCCGAGGCTGGAATCAAACTTGGGTCCCTGGCACCGTGAGGCAGCAGTGCTAACCACTGAGCCACCGTGCTACCCTGAGGCCTGACACATAGCAGTGGGTGGGAAGAGTTACTCCACTCCATTTTGTCCTCACTGTGATCCCAGGCCCAACAAGGGGGTCACCTGAATACAGCCCTGCACCACTAGCAATCTCGCTGTAGCATTTCAAAGTGAGACGTGGCTGCTGTACTATAGGGAAGGCCTGAATGGCTTTCCCACCACAGTCAGGAACATGCCTGATGTCTCACTGTCCTTATTGAGCTGCCCTGATCCAGACCCATCTCTGCTGCTGGGAATGGCAGTGTGGACACCAGTATAGAGACTCGCCAGGCAGCAAGCATGGCTATTGGCCGCCTTTACAGCAGAGCGGATAGGATGGGATTTCAGGGAAAGGCTGGGCAAATGGGACTAAATGGAAAACCGTGTAGCATTTTCAAAAAGGCTGCACAGGTAATGATGCACTGGAAGGTGGGAATATCATCAGACTCTGTGTGCCTATCATAAAACATGGAACAGTACAGCACAGGAACAGGCCTTTGGCCCATCACATCATATACCTATCATTCTGTAATTTCACAGTTTATCTTTCTCTTTAAAGTGGTAAGCATGAGCGACACTGCCTGACTTTGTATTGTTGAACCTGCTTCTATTTGAATGTCTCATTATGTGTACACGGACCCTGCGCTAATCAATGAGAGTGGAACTAATACAGAACGTGAGACTAAGAACAAAACTGAGAAAGTGAGGACTGCAGATACTGGAGTTGAGATTGTGGTGCTGGAAAAGCACAGCAGGTCAGGCAGCATCCGAGGAGCAGAAAAATCAACATTTCGGGCATAAGCCCTTCAGACTACTCTGCCCATTGAGTCTGCTCAGCCATTTGATCATGGCTGAAATGTTTCTCAACTCCATTCCCCTGCCTTCTCTCATAGCCCTTGATCCTCTTACCAATCCAGACCCTAACCACCTCGGTCTTAAATAAGCTCAACGATTTCGCCTCCACAGCCCTCTGTGGTAATGGGTTCCACAGATTAACTACCCTGACTGAAGAAATTCTCAGTTCTAAAGAGTCGCCCCTTCACTCTGAGGCTGTGCCATCTGCTCCTAGTCTCTGCTCCTGGTGGAAACATCTTCTCCACAACCACTCCTTCTGAGGCCTCTTAGCATTCTATAGGCTTCAATCAGACCCTCCCCATCCTTCTAAACTCTCAGTGCAAATCCAGAGTCCGCAACTGCTCCACTTGTGACAAACCTTTCATCCAGGGCGGATTCCTGCAAACCTTCTCTGGACCCATTTCAATGCCATTATGTACTTCTTTCGATACAGGGCCCAAAATTGCTCACAATATTCCAACACATCTTATACATCTCTGTTCTTGTATTCTAGCCTTCTTGAAGAACTCAGCAGCAACAAATTAAATAAACCTCCTAGTGGGAGGTTTTATTCCAATTAAAAACAGAGTCAGCTTCCTCAGTCTCCTTCCTTCCATTTCTACATTTGTTTACTTACTCTGAGCTGGTGGAAAGTTTATTTTAAATAAAAGGCATCTTTTAAGAGATACGACTAACCTTTCATATTCTCATCAACCAAAAGAAACATTAACCAAGCATTTTCCATTACTGGGGTAAATGTTCGAGTCAGAGTTTAGGCAAATTATAGAGGAGAAAGTGAGGACTGCAGATGCTGGAGATCAGAGCTGAAAATGTGTTGCTGGAAAAGCGCAGCAGGTCAGGCAGCATCCAAGGAGCAGGAGAATCAGGGGAATTCCTGAAAAAGGGCTCATGCCCGAAACGTCGACTCTCCTGCTCCTTGGATGTTGCTTGACCTGCTGCGCTTTTCCAGCAACACATTTTCAGCAAATTATGGAGGTTAAATGGTTTGACTTACCTCAACGGCTCTAGTTGCCCCTGTTACGCTTTTCCTAATATGGAAAAGTCGAATTGGTGCAGGAGTACTCTGACCACCCTTCCTGGAGGTCCCTCCAAGGTATACGATGATTGGCCTATCCTTGAACAGGCTCATCAGGTGAGGAGGCTCCTGACCTTGTGTCACCCGTACCTAGAAAGCAAACAATAGACTCCTTTCCACAAAGGCACACTTCATTCAGAGCCACAGTGACCAGAAAGGTAGAAATGAAGAGAAGTTGAGGCTGATGGGGAAGTAATGAGGCCTGCCTTGGGTAATAATAATCAGCTGAAGGCAAGAAGGAAGTCAGAAGTTCCAAAGTTTTGGGTGAAGTAAAATTAGTGGGGCAATTTGAACAATGAGTCTTAGATTAGGAATGTTCTCAGTGGCTGATCCCAGTCTACCACTGTAACTTTATGAGATGCTTGTGAAACTTGAAAGGGTTCAGAAAGTATTTACAAGGACGTTGCTAGGGTTGGAGGATTTGTGCTACAAGGAGAGACTGAATAGGTTGGGGCTGTTTTCCCTGGTTCGTCGGAGGCTGAGGGGTGACCTTATAGAGGTTTATAAAATCATGAGGGGGATCGATAGGGTATTTTCCCTGGAGTGGGAGAGTCTAGAACTAGTGGGCATAGATTTAGGGTGAGAGGGAGAAGATTTAAAAGGGACCTAAGGGGCAACCTTTTCATGCAGAGGGTGGTACGTGTATGGAATGAGCTGCCAGAGGAAGTGGTGGAGGTTGGTACAATTACAACATTTAAGAGGCTTTTGGATGAGTATATGAATAGGAAGGGTTTGGAGGGATATGGGTCAATCGCTGGCAAATGGGACTAGATTTATATAGGATATCTGGTCAGCATGGATGAGTTGGACCGAAGGGTGTGTTTCCATATTGTACATCTCCATGACCCTATGTGCAGTGGCACAGCAGCAGGTCTGAGGATATTCCTGTCCGATACTGTTATGGGAACATAAGGGAGGAGCAAGTGCACATTTGAGAAGGAATGATCCTTCCACAAAAGACTGAACATTATAGTATCAGACGATGGTGAAGCGGGGTGGTGGATTCCAGGACTTTGACCTAGAGATGGCCCAGGAGATGGCCCTCGGGAACACAGAAGCAAAGAAACATAGAAAACAGGGACAGGAGTAGGCTCGTTGCCTCCTAGTAAGTTCTGAAGCATCTGCTTCTATCTTAGGATGATAGCGGCTGGAGAATTGGCCTTGCTGCATTAACTGGACCCAATAAAGCAGTCTCAAGTCTCTGTGCCTGTAAGTGACACTGTGATCCCCATATCTTACAATTCACTTGCAGAAGGGGTAAAAGAAAAAGCAACAGTTGGAAATGACTGGTGATGCTACAAACTGGGGTTCCGTTGGAAGGTACATGTTCAAGGCAGGAAGACTGCAGATGCTGGTCAAGGCAGTCCCAGTTATTTGTAAAGTTTTATTGTTTGTTTCATTTGTTTTCTTCATTCATGAGATGAGGGTGTCACTGGCTACTTATTTATTATTCCCATTTCTACTTGCCCAGTCGGCAGTTTTAAGAGTAAATCGCATAGACTCATAGAATCATAGAGATATACAACATGGAAACAGACCCTTCAGTTCAACTCGTCCACACTGACCAGAAATCCTAAATTAATCTAGTCCCATTTGCCAGCATTTGCCCACATTTCTCTAAATCCTTCCTATTCATATATCCATCCAGATACCTTTTAAATGTTGTAATTGTACCAACCTCCACCACTTCATCTGGCAACTCAATCCACACACGCACCACCCTCTGCGTGAAAACGTTGCTCCTTAGGTCCCTTTTATATCTTTCCACTCATCTTAAACTTATGCCCTCTAATTTTGGACTCCCCACCCTGGGGAAAAGACCTTGTCTATTTACCCTCTCCATGTCCCTCATGATTTCATAAATCTCTGTAAGGTCACTCCTCAGGCTCCGACGCTCTAAGGCAAATAGTCCCAGTCTATTCAGTGTCTGTATAGATCAAACCCTCGAACCCTGGTAAATCTTTGCTGAACCCTTTCAGGTTTCACAAATTCCTTCCTATCGAAGGGAGACCAGAATTGGTCGCAGTATTCCAATAGTGGCCTAACTTATGTCCTGCACAGCCGCAACATAACCTCCCAACTCTTATACTGAATGCACTGACCAATAAAGACAAGCATTAAAGAGATTACAGTGCGTCTGGAATCGCATGTAAACCAGGCAAAATGAGAACAGCAGCTTCCTTCCCTAAAGGACACTAGTGAATCAGCTAGGTTTTACCAACAATCATGTTTATCATTGGACTCATGTTTATCATTGGACTCTTAATTCCAGATGTTTTTTAAATACAAATTTCACTATCCATCATGGTGGAATTCGAAACTGATCCCCAGGACATTACTAGGGTCTCTGGATTAACTGTCTTTACCATTGTCCTGCTGTTTGCAACTCTATCTCCCAGGCCACCAGAGGAGAAGTCCCTTTAGCGATAATTAACACATACCTGAACAGGCAGGTCGTGCATCTCTTTATCAAGTTGAAATGTGAGGTACGCTGACGCTCCCAGCTCATCTTTTGTTGCTTTCAGGCCTTGCCTTAAAAAGGTAAAAGGACGTTAAAAACCCTTGCTTTGTTTTCAATCCCCCTTTTCAGCTTTCTTAGTTTGACTAGTGGTATTGCATTTCATATGTAGGTGAAGAGGCTTACCAAGTGTAAATGATGTGCTTGTCACTTCCACCTGATTTGTAAGTGTACAGAATAATGTAACAGTCTTCACCATAGAACTGACCATAGGACGAAGGGTCAACAGGCTGTTTCGTGAACTCTTCAATCCGCCAAATCTGCAGAGAAACATTGAATATATTTTTATACACATTACTGACTCCCGGTCCCTTGGCTCCGTTTATAAAAATATCTACAGTGGCTGCTGTGGACTTGTTACCTGGACTTTGCCGGATCCGTCGTCCACCATGTTGTACTGTGCAGCCATGGCAGGTGAGCTGTGAAGTTTTGTGACATCAAAGGGAACGGATTTGATCTTTGCATGAGAACCAATGGTGTACACTTTCCCAAACCCTTCGCTTTGGTCTTTAACCTTCCAGTCCGAAAAGAACTGGGTGAACAGTGGTGTCTCACCGTTTTCTGGCAGTACCTCTATCTATAAAAGAAAGCAAGACTCAGGTTTCTATCTTTCACCCATACCTTCATCCATCAGCACACTGAGTGGATAAATGAGAAAAAGCTTTTAGCACGTATTACCACTGTTGCAGTTCTCCCCATGACTTGAAAATTGTATGTACATGACATCATTTGGACTCTGCCACACTGGGGAGAGGAGTGTTTTTATCCCGTCATTGGCATTTCATTTGGTAGACAGGAGCTGGATGTATATATAATGTGGTGAGGTCTGGAGCTCCCAGATATTGGGTCTCAGGCCAGATTCCAAAATCACAGAATTGTTCAGAAGCATAAGGAGGCCAATCAGTCCATTGTGTCTGTGCCTACCCTCTGATTCTTGGTCCTTTTAAAAGTGGGAACAATTTCTTCCTAACTACACTGTCCAGATCACTCATGATTTAAAAAATCTTTGATCAGATCTCATCTTAGCCTTCTCCTTTCCAGCCACCTCTCCAATCTGTCTGCAGAGTCTCATCCCTGGAACTATTCTCAAGAACCTCTCCCGCACTCTCTCCGAGGCAGTCACAGTCTCCCTCACATGTGGTGCACAGAATTGGACACAATAATCCAGCTACAGTCTAAAAGTGGGTGATGTAAGTTCATTGTAACTTTCCATATTTTAACCCCTTTTTTTCTTTTATTTGCTTTTTCACCGGCTGTCTGAGCCTTGTCTATGTAGTTTGCTTCTCAATTGTATTTATTACCTCACATCTACCATTAGCATGCCGTTTCTTCTTTAACTGAAACTTTTAAATTTTCTTTATCATCCAAGGTGCTCTGGATTTGTTTATCCTAACTTTCCCATTCAAGGGAATATACCACGAGTACCCATACATCTTTTATTTGAAGGTAGCCCAGTGTTCAGCTACCATTAACCTTTGGTTCGAGTTTCTTCACCTTAGTTATGTCCTTGACTATTGAAGTTGGCTCTCCCCCAGGTAATTATTCTTACGCTGGATTTTCATTTGTTCTTTCCCATCATCCTAAACCTTATGATACAATAATCACTGTCCTTAAAGGCTCTCCTGCTGTCACCTGACCAGTCCATTCCAAAGAACCAGGTCTAGAAGTGTTCTTTCTTGTTAAACCAGCCACACAATTGCTCTAAGAAATTCTCCTGAACACAATCTGAAAACATTTGTATCATTCTGCCCTTAATATTACCCCAATCCCTATCTATATTCAAGTAATTAAAAGTCTCTCATGTAATTATTCTTTGATTACTGCACCTCCCTGTAATTTCTTTGCAGATCTGATCCTCATTATTCTTCCCACGAGTTGATGGTATTTTAATTACACAAAGGAATGTAATTTGTTACTTAGCTTTAGCCAAATCGATTCTGTCCCTGAAATCACTGGAACAGTCTCTTTCTCCAGCACTGGGCTGCTCTCATTAACCAAAAACGCCACCACTCCTCCATTTGTTGCTTCTCTATCTTTCTGATCAACTTGCACCCATTAATACTGAACACTCAGTTTTGCCAAACCTCAAACTAAGTCTACATTATCACAATATCACCATAATCCCACACGGCAATCTGTACTTGTTGCTTCCCAATCTTATTAACTATACACTGTACATTCACATACATTCAGTGCAATCCCATTATATATTTCATTATTTTCTCCCTTAGTTTGACTCCACCGATTAGCTTATTATTCTACATTCTGGTGCTATCTGCTTCTCCCAGCATTTGTTGCACTCTGGTATTATTCTCTGATATTTCTCTTTGTTCCTGTACTTCTGCTGACCTAGTTTTAAACTGTCCTCAATACCAATAGCAACACTTTCTGCAAGGAACTCAGTCCTAGCTCTGTTCAGGTCTGGTTTCTACAATTGCCATCTTCCCCAGAGGCAGCCCCAGTATTGTAGGACTCTAAAGATCTCCCTCCTGCACCACCTTTCCAGCCACAAATTCACTTCATATTTCTGTACTCCATTTATGATGGAGTCAGTCAGCCTAGATGAGTGAAGAATAGGATGTCTGTGGGGTCACGAGATGTCTCAGGGAAACCTGCAACATCAAAACAGATTCCTTCTTTGCAAAAGTAAATAACCCAAGGCCTGCTTTGTGTTGGGGTAAAGGTGACCTCTTACCCAATATGGTTAGCAGCAAACAGCAGAGGATCTAGTAAACGTGCCCAGTGTGGCCCAAATTTTAACCCTTTGTTTGTTAAATCTGCTTAATCTCTGAACATTAAAGTCTGAATCCAGAATAATGGAGGAAGCTGTCAAAGACTTTTATAGCCATCTAATGTCAAACATTCTGCCCTAATTAAGCTTATCTCACAGAAGTGCACACCCCATTACATCCCATCACAGAAATCCAATAATCATAGCTTTTAGGAAGTGTACACCACTAACTGTGTTGCAATCACATAACAGAGGAAGTATATTCATTTCTGAGTTGGAGAAAAAGAGGAAATGGAAAACTCTATAGAAACATGAACTCA
Organism: Hemiscyllium ocellatum; assembly: GCF_020745735.1. Classification (NCBI taxonomy): domain Eukaryota; kingdom Metazoa; phylum Chordata; class Chondrichthyes; order Orectolobiformes; family Hemiscylliidae; genus Hemiscyllium; species Hemiscyllium ocellatum. Next base: position 96,353,702 of record NC_083409.1, read on the forward strand.
TACACCACTTCCTCAATAGTTTGAACAAACTTAAATTGAGACTGCAAGATGATACTCAAGACATAATTATCTTATTTTGGAGCTAAACAATGATCATTGACATGGATGTGTCAAATGGGGGTCAAACCCCTCTTAACTTGAAACTTTAAATTAGAAGATACAGGGCAAGTCTAGGCCCTCTGTTCTCTGCAATTCCGAATCATCTCAGGACTTTTGAGGGCAATGCAAAACTCTCCAGAATCTTTCCCCTTCTTATTTCTGTAAACCCCTCCAGCCCCACAACCCTGCTCAACTAAGCCCCTGACTTAATCACCCACACATTGTTAGTGTGTACTCAGCTGCTCTGGCCTGAAACTGTGGAACTCCCTCTCTATCGCTTGACCTTGTTTCGTTCCTGAAGGCACTTCTTAAAACTCAACTCATTGGCCATGCATTTGACCATCTGTCTTCATATCTTCTTCTGGCATTTGGTGTCACATTTGCTACTTAATGTCCCTATGAAATGCGAGAGATGTTTTATATTTCTTAAGAGCATCATAAATAGTTGTTGTTGAACTTTCTTATGTGTTGTCCATATCAGCTGCTGTGCCATCAGTGGAAATTACAGGAAAATGACATTCATTTAATTGTCCCATGAGGTTTGCAGCACTTTTCTGAGGAACAACTGAATAAGCAAAAGCTCTGATGACGTCACCCTATAATTTGTTGCACTGCTGTAAATGTAGTTTACGTGTAGTTTACTAAAAATCAAAGTAATCATTATGAGGAGCTAACTGTCTTGTAATCTTATCAAGGTTTATTCAACTTACGTTTAAATGTGACTCTGCAAAACAACAACATGATGTCTGTCTTAATAGTTTGAGTTGCTCCTATTTTCACCATCCAAATCACTGTAGTGAATCGAGACAGTAAGTGTTAGGAAGTTGTTGGTTACCTGAGTACTCTTGGAGTATCCTTTTTGGTTTATGAAGAACTCGCATGTTTCTAATCCGACCTTTCGTTCCGTCTTACTGGCCTCCTTTCCTGAAGAAAGAAGCATAATTGATATGTTGTTGTGACCAAACTGTCGCAGTGCACTGTCTTGCTCTAGTCCTGCTACCCCATGGGTTATAACATTAATTTAATTGCTTTACCTAGTTCCTGATATGGCCCTAGACTTAGAATTATAAAAGACTCATGCATCAGGTTTCCATACAATACATAAAATTATTGATTTATTATGAAACAAAAACTTATTCCACAAAGATACAGAATTAATTACAAAACGCAGGTTATAAAATGAAAGTATGAATGCTTACCATCACAATATAACGCAAAAGCAAAGGCACACCCTTCAGGTAAAGGGTAAAAAACGGATTTTTCTTGTCAGAGATATGCTTTGGGGAAAAAAAACTTTTAGCCAGTAAGTCTTAGTCAGTCATTGCAGGAAAAAAATGCATAAAGTTTGATATTCTCATATAGTCATTGGTCTGGTGCTCTGGCATATGGACAGCTATTTCTGAGGTCCTGGCAGATATATTGAGAAGTGTTCCAATTGCTCTTCAAGGGAACAATCAGGTTTCATACACTTTTCACAACAAAGATGCTCCAGCAACAGGAGACATGAGCTGAGTAGCCTGCTCCTTAGCAGGCTTCCCGCAACTAACCAGAAAATCTCTAATTGTGCAAAACAACATTCAAGCAGAACACCCAGTCATAAAAACACTGAGCTGTTTTGCCAGAGGTGAATTCAAGGAATCAGCCATCATTAATTATCTGGAACCATATGTTTTCCAAGAAATGTCTTATTAAAATAAAAATTTTCAATGTGTCTTATATTTGACCTCTACTTTATTTCAAACTAAAGTCCACAAAAATTATTAAAGAGACTTTGGGGTGCAGGTTCTTAGTTCCTTGAAAGTGGAATCTCAGGTAGACAGAGTGGTAAGAAGGCATTTGGTACGCTGCCTTTTTTGATCAGTGCATTGAGTATAAGATGTGGGTGGTCATAACTGAAGGGTCTATTTCTATGCGTACATCTCTAAACTCTATGAAGCCACCACAACAACATGAACACTGGGGTCTTTAATTCTAACTTAGAAGCTCATGAACTAGTACAGCTTCGTTATCACCCATACATCTGTAATTATCTATACACCAAGAAGTTGACATTTTCTTGTAACTTCAATGGAATAATCTCCAGAAATATTGGAAAGAGCTTTGTCTTTAGAATTCCTACTCTCAGCCCAGTGTTTCCAGTGTGAGGCCGAGAGGCCTTTTGGAAACTAATAAAGTTTGTATCAAAAACAAAGAAAATCAGAGAAACTGAGCAGGACGAACAGCATCTGTGAAGTAGATGGTAGCCGTGATGTGGAAGTGCCAGTGTTGGACTGGGATGTGGAATGATCAGAAGTCACACGACATCAAGTTATCAGGCACAACAGGTTTAATTGAAATCACAAGCTTTCGGAGCTTTTGGACTCTAACCTGCTTCACCTTGTGTGATTTCTGACCTTGACAACTGTTAAGAGAGAAACAGAGTTAATGTTTTATGTCCAAAGACTCTTCTTTAGAAACTCAAACTAAACTTAGTATTTCCCATTTTGTGCCATTATATATCTTAATGTTAGATTCATTGAATTGAATTGAATTTATTATCACATGTACTGAGGCACAGTGAAAATGCAAGCAATACAGGCAGATCACAGAGTTAAGTAGCATAGATAAGTAAATGATAGGTAAACAGCAGCAAAAACAAAAACACCAGTATATGTTAAGAGTTTGTGAATCCATTCAGTATTCTAACAGCAGTAGGGTAGATACTGTTTCGAAACCGGCTGGTGCTTGTGTTCGGGCTTCTGTACCTTCTCCCCAATGGTAGAGGTTGTAGAAAAGCATTGCCAGGGTGGGATGGATCTTTGACAATGCTGGCGGCCTTTCCTTGACAGCGGGCCTGGTAGAGGGTTTCTATAGATGGGAGGTTGGCCTTTGTGATCATTCAGGCTGAGTTCAAAACTCTCTGTAACCGTCTCCGATCTTGAGTCGTGCAGTTGCCATACCAGGTAGTGATACATCCAGACAGAATGCTCTCGATGGTGCACCTGTAAAAGTTGGCAAGGGTATTCACTGTTATGCCAAATTTCCTCAGCTGCCTGAGGAAGAAGGGATGTTGTTGGGCCTTTGTAACCAGTGCGTCCACATGAAGAATCCAAAAAAGCTTGTTGTGGATGACCACTCCCAGGAGCTTGATACTTTCCACTCGTTCCACTTCTGTGCTGTTGATGTGTAGGGGGCATGAGTAACATCCCATCAAAAGTCAATAATGAGTTCTTTGGTTTTGCTGGCATTAAGAACCATTTCTAAAGTAGATAACAATCACTTCATTGAAAATACTAAGCAGTTATCCAGGCATTATTTTACCAACTGAATAGAGGATTTGACTTAAGAAGCCTATCTCTGAATGATTCTTAACATTTAAAATGGAAATTTCCAAAATGCTGACACCACTTTTGATTCTTTCTTAGAGTCCAGATTTATTGTGGGGGTGGGGACAAATAAGTATGTACTGTATCGGATCACCAATAACCTTACTGCATACAATTCTGGGTCTCTTTATTTAAACAGAATATAACTGTGATAGAAGCAGTTCAGAGAAGGTTCACTTAACTCATTCCTGGGATGAAGTGGACATCTTATGAAGTAAAGTTGAATAGGTTGGGTCTATATCCATTGGAAGTTCAGTAGAATGAGAAGTTAAGTTATTGAAACATAAATGTCTTGAGTAGTCTTGTCAAGATGGGCTCTGAAAGGATATTTCTCCTTGTAGGAGAGATTAGAACCGGGAGGCACATTTAGGATTAAACTGCTTGTTCTTGAGACAAAGATGAGAAGAATTCTGTTCTCTCTCAAATAGTCATTAGTCTGTAATTCTCTTCCCAAATAAACAGTGGTCATTGAATTTATTTATGTCTAATTTGGATAGATTTCGATGGAGAAGACCATAACTCGTAGCAGCAGAAGTAGACCATTTGACCAATTGAAACTGCTCTGCTGTTCAGTGAGATCATAGCTGATCTGATAGAACATAGAAAAAAGAACAGTACAGCACAGTGCAGGCCCTCCAACCCTCGATGTTGTTCCAACCTTTTATCCTACTCTAAGATCAAACTAGCCTACATTTTCCTTTCATCCATATGCCTATCCAAGAGTCTCTTAAATTTCCCAATGCATCTGACTCTACTACTACTGCTGGCAGTGCATTCCACACACCCACCATACTGTCAGTAAAGAACCTAACTCTGACATCTCCCCTAAACCTTCCTTCAATCACCTTAAAATTATGCCCCCTTGTGATAGCCGTTTCCACCCTGGGAAAAAGTCTCTAGCCATCCACTCTATCTATGCCTTTCATCATCTTGTACACCTCTGTCAAGTCACTTCTCATCCTTCTTCACTACAATGAGAAAAACACTAGCTCCCTCAACCTTTCTTCATAAGACAAGCCCTTCGGTCCAGGCTGCATCCTGGTAAATCTCCTTTGCATCCTCTCTGAAGCTCCCACATCCTTCCTATAATAAGGCGACCAGAACTGAACACAATATTCCAAGTGCGGTCTAACCAGGGCTTTATAGAGTTACAGTTGAGCTCTTAAACTCAATCCCCATCCTAATGAAAGCCAATTCTGCTGTTCCTAAATCCACTTTCCTGCCTTTTCCCCAAAAGCTTTGATTCTTTTGTTGATTAAAAATCTGACTAACTCACCTCGATAAACTTAACGACCCAGCCTATGAAGCCCTTTGAGGTAAAAAATTCCAAAGTTTCACTACTCTCTGAGAGAAGAAATTCCAACTCATCTCTATCTTAGACTGATGAAGAGGATATGAAGGCTTCTGGTGGAGGGGTAAATGGAGATGAAACCACAAACCAGATCAATCCTGGTCATATTGATTGGGAACTGGTTAGCTCAGTAGGCTGGTTAGCTTCTTAGTGATGTGGTCACTATGAGGCTCCTACCTTCTTGACTTTGCCCCTCACCTGAAGTGTGGAGAGTCCCAGGCTAAATTCATCACCAGCTGTCCCTCACTAATGACAGAGAAAGATCATGGCCCTCTGGGATTTTGGTGTCTCCTACTGAATGACAAAGCAGATTTGATGGGCTGAATGCCCTACTTCTTCCCTTATATCTTGGGCCATGCATAAAGAGTCTGTCCTTTAGCAAGTCCATGCAATGGGTACCATGTGAGAGGAAACAAAATGATAAATTAGGTCAAAACATCTGATGAAAAGTGATTTTGGGGGAATTCACAACAAAAGCAAAACACAAAATGTTAGATGTCACGGGTCATCACTTTCAGGAAGAAAATAAACTTTATAAACATGGTGCCAGTGGAACTTCAATGTAGTCATGACTTGCAATTATTTACAGTGTATGGAAGTTGTAAGTATTTTAACTAATGGCATAAATTGGAATATAAAGCATATGATTGCTATTAGTTATACTTCCAACTACAAAAGACTGCATGGTGGCAGTGAACTGACACTGAGAACCTGCTCAGGACTATCAGAAAACCACAGGTGAATTGCCTACAATTTCCTATCAAACTCAGAGAGGCACTGCCGACTGCACAAAGTCTATCTAAATCCCAAGAGATTCACATGCAGTATCCATTTCGAATTGTACTTCAAAGGAGAGCACCAAGGAGTTTTACGTCTTATCACATTCATCAAAGCAAAATTTTTCAAATTCACTATTTCAACAGAAAGATGTCAACATAAAGGACTTTCACTGGCTCAGGGCTTTTCTGAATATTCCATATAACCAGATGATGTGGAAACAAAGGTTGCTTTTTTGTGAAGACTATTGCACTAAACAGAAGAGATTAGATGCTAACTGTGTAATAGTCCCAAGAGTCACAGTGAATGGCTCCTTGTATAATATATTGCATTTAGCTACTAAAGCCTGGATGAAGCAGATAACGATCCTGAAGAAAAACAGAGCAAGCTTGAACTGATCAGACAATCTTACAAAAACTGCACAGAAATGCTGTTCTGAGGAAGGGTCAATCAGCCCAAAACATTAACTCTGATTTCTGTCCAGATACTGCTAGAACTGGTCAGTTTTTCCAGCAATTTCCAATCCTGCCTCAGAGTTATTGTTGTCTGATGTTTCCTATCCAACTTCATCTAGTTAAGGGACCTTAGTAATTAACAAACTGGAGAACTAGCAGCAGAAACCTGGTGAATAAGACAAGTCAGGCCAAGGCCAAATCCATCGCAATTAGTGTTGTGACAGGTTTTCACAGGTACTCTCTCACTTACACTGGACAGCCCAAGTACCCGATCAGTGAGGATCTATTCAAACAGGCAAACCATCAGACCCAAAAGTACTCCTGTCTTTTGGGAATTATACATGGGCAATGTCCTGTACAGAATATCTCCTTCACCATTGTGGTCAATGTGAAGTGCAGTATTCTGACTGTTGTCCCAGATAAAATGAGGTATCATTAGGCTAAATGTTCATGAAATGCACAAGTGCATGGTGTTGCCAGTACTGCAGTGACTTCATTCTGTCCTGATCACTTAAACCTATTGCGTTGGTTTGGTCACCACCATGTTTTTCTACTGGCTGAGCAATGCACTTTATATTAACTGTTGACATTAATAAGTCATCAGTTTCTGAATGGCAAGTTTCACCTTTTTGGATGGAAGTGACCACGGCTGTTTCAAAGATTGCTTGTTCCTGTAAACATTATCAGCAATAATTTCCCCCAAGGGTTCTTCACATCCACTGAGTCAGTAGTAGCCCAGTAGATTGGAAAAAAGACTTTTGAAAGCAGTAAAGAATGACTTTAAAAAAGAGGGACAAACTGGTGTAGAACTGAAAACTAGAAATATGAAATAGAAATGAAAGCTTCCACAAATATATAAAAAGGAAGAAAGTCACAAATGTAACCATTGATCACTTCAAGAATGAGATTTTAGAATTATTAATGGGAAGTAACAAATTCTCAGAGGGCCTGACAGCATAGGGAGAGTCTAGGACCAGAGGGCATAACCTCAGAGTAAGAGATTAGGTGGAATTTTTTTCCTCTCAGAATGTTGAGAATCAGTGGAATTATTTACAGCAGAGTGGTTAAGTGCATTCAAGGTTGAGTTAGATGAAGTTTTAAATTGTAAAGGAACGAAGGGTATCATATCGTGATCTTATTGAATGGTGGAACAGACTTGATGGGCTGATTGGCCTACTGCTCTTACATCTGATGGTCGTTTGTGGGAATAGCAAAGACTGTGAACAAATACTCCTCAACCGTTTTCACAGCAGGAGACTCAGAAGGCATTCGAATAGTATTAGGAAAATAAAAGTAGAAGGGGAGGAGGAATTTTATAAACCCACATTCTCTTGAGAGAGAGGCTGTGTTGCCTGGGCAAACTAAGCTTACGTGGCTCAAGGAATACAGAGATGCAGGAATTCCATCTGGAAAAGCCAGTGACAGATGCGGCTGCCTTCTAATTGGAAGGATAGCCTACTGAACCAGCCATTGGGAGTTCTCAATGCTGGTGGCATCTTCTCTCCTTCCCAAAGTTGAGATTCAGAGCTGATATCTCTCCCTCACCTTCATAAGGAGCTGCCTGGCTCTACAGTTCACCAGCCAGTGTTACTTTTAAAGCTTTGCTCCCATTCCCAGCTTTTGCCCCCAGTCCTCATTCTCAGTCCCTGGATCCCCTGCACAGATGGAACTTTAGATCTTTAATGCTATTTACATACGCACAGCCGGTGACATTATTAAGCACAGAACATGTGATATCAAACGAATATGTGCAGATTCATCCTAATTCAGATGCCAGGAAGTTATGTCACAGGGTCTGTCTGCACAGTCAGCCATTTTGATGGCCATGTTTGTGATCACGCTAACTATTCCGCTCAAGAAAAGGTACCAGGAAACTAACTGAGCTGATGGTAGATCTGTATACTGTAGTCTTAAAGGAAGTGTCAGCAGAGATTGTGAAGACAGTGGTTCTAATCTTTCAAAACTCCCAAATCCTGCAAAGGTCCAAGTGGATTGGAAAGCCATAAATGTAACATAATGATTCATGGAAGAGAGGCAGCAAACGGTAAATCATCAGCCAAGTCATTCAGCATCTGTCATTGTGATAATGCTAGAACTTATTATTTAGAAAGTAGTGGCAGGTCATGTAGATAACGATAAGAAAATGCAATACAATTCCACAGAAGAAGAGCTCATCATGTTCAGGGTGATACATTAACATGCATAGAGGATTGACTAACCAACAGGAAACAGAAATTCAGAATAAACAGGTCAGTTTCAGGAGGACAAACTGCAATTAATGGAGAGTGTTTTACACTTTCTTTTCAAATATCCAGCTTCGAAATTTTCGTTACATTATCTATATTTTCTTACCTTTCCACAGAAATATGTGGCCATTTGGCCCATTGTCAAGAATATAACATTCCTTGGTAGAAAGTGTAGCCATGGAAAACGGATTCTCAGCAGCCACCTCTGTTAGAGTCAACTGTCCACTAGCATCTGAAATCTGAAAGAAATTGCAGTGCTTTGGTGACCAACTTTGTGTTTTATCGTAATACTTTATGAAAGTGCTGCTGTTAATTGAGAAAACTGAAGCACCAAGAATTGGAATAGAAATCCTACATTATCAAACATGCTCTATTAAAAGCAGATGGTTACCATGTAGAGTTTGGCTTTTGTCTTGCTGGCTTTATCTGCTTTCACATCCTCAACAGTTGCATCTGGAATGGGTGGCTTGGTACCCAGTAACTGTCATGAAAAAAAGAGGCAACATTTAACCTTGTGGAACTCTACCAGCCTATGATAAACACCACAACAAACCCCCATGTGTCCTCCATATACTCACCTCAATAACATGTGATGGCTCACATCCTTCATCCACTGATTCAATGTTGGCACGGCCCATCCTCTCTCCATCGCGGATACTTTTCGCAAGCTGACAGCACTTTATTCGCTCTTGAAAGTTGCTCTTTGATCCATTCCACTGATAGATCATCTGCAATTCCAAAGTTCGACCATTTCCTAAAACTGTACTTAAGTATAATCATTATGCTAATTGCATTTTTGCCCTCTGATAGCTCTCTGATTGCCATTAATGTTTGTAAATCATCTTTTGATCAATAGCTTAAACTTGAAAAAGGTACTGTAACCCAACTTTGCATCCGGCACCCATCCTCAGCCTTTTCATTTTGCCTTTCGTGAATTGCACTTTGCCCCAATCTCTCTGCTTTAGATTGAGATGATGACAATAATTTACGGTGCACAGTGTCGATAACAATGCTGGTGGTGATTCAAGCACTTCCCATTACATGATGATTCCTACTTTCGCTTGTGCAAAGCAACATATAGGCATGCCTTAGTGTGGAGGCATATACACTCTGGGCTTGTCCTTGATTTTTAAAGATCAAAAAGATACTCACCCAGAACATTCCCCAGACATTTAAAGACATAGCGAAACCCAGTTAATGAGTGTTTCAGATCTTATATAAGACTGTATCTGTGGCCTGTAATTAAACACTTTTAACATAAAAAAAACTGTTCCAAGATGCATCATAATCAAAATTAGACACCAACCACTTCAAGAGATGCTACGATAAATGATCTAAAGACCGGTCAGAGAGATTTTAGAAAGTGCCTTAAAGGAGGGAATGCAGAGAGCACAGTGTAGGGAAGGAATCCCGGAGGTGAAGGCTTCTCCAGCTGAAGACGCGCCAACAATGGAGCAGTGACCGAAATAAGGTTTGCTCAAGAGGCCAGAATTTGAGTGTTAGACAGTGGGAGGATGTGAAGGATGGCTTGAAAAGTAAGCATGAAAATATTTACATTGCGATGTTGCAGGACCAACTCCTTCCCTAAATCTCATCTCCCTTCAGTTTCTTTGAATTGCAGCTTAAAAACGACATTGCTGACCCTCACTGAGACCTCCTATGTGCGGTTTGTAATATCACTCAACTCTGATTCTGCCTCAGTCCTAAACTCCCCATTCATGCCTTTATTACCTTTAGACCTGATTGTTTTAGTATATTCCTAGTTGGCCCCTCGTATTTTACCATTTATAAACATAAGACCATCACTGCAAACCTTATTTTCCTAGCATTTCTGTACTTGTTGATCTATATTGGTTCTTAGTCCAGCAACATCTCAATGTAAAAAAGTCTCATGCTTATTTTCCAAGCCTTTCCATAGTCACACTCATCCTTCACAGCCTCCCACTGTCTAACCTCTTGAGTAAACCTTATTTTGGTCACTGCTCCATTGTTGGTGCATCTTCAGCTGCAAAAGCATTCAACTCTGGGCTTCCTTTGCTAAACTGTGCTCTCTCCGTTCCCTCCTTTAAGGCACTTTTTAAAATCTCTTTGACCATTCTTTTGGTCATTCATTCCACCGTCTCTTGAAGTGGTTTGGTGTCAAATTTTGATTGTGATGCTGTGACTCATCTTGGAGCAATTTTTTATGTTAAAGGTGCTACATAAATACAAGTTATTGTTGCTAATCTGTACTCCCATGTAAAGCAGGCCCATGAGTAAAGTTAACAAAGACTGGCTGGAACATGTGGAATCAGGACAACTCCAGGTCAAAGAAAATTAAGAGGAAAGGAAATCATGAGGTAGGTTGGCTTGCATTAGCACAATTTAGGGATATCAATCCTCATCTTCATAACCAGAGTGATAGCATACAATAGGTAAGCTTGTGAGAAGTAATAAGGATCAAAGTATAAACATGCTGCTGTTGCTATGAGACTTTAACATGAAGCACTCACCGCCCCTGCATCAATGATGAAGCAATCTCCATTGTTAAAGCTGGACCAATTGAAAGGTACTTCACGGGCTCTCACATTGCGCCTGCCCTTAACATGTAACAGTCTCTTGACATTGATATCATTGGTAACTACATGTGCAAATCCAGATGCAACCCCTCCTTCCTGCAAAGGTAGCACAAAATTGTAAATACTGCAGAACGTTATGAAGTGAGTTACATTTTAGAAAATAAGACCGAAATATCTCATCGTGTCCCACAGGCTCTTGTATTTATATTGTCATGGGCTTCTAATGTTTAACCTAGGTTAAGATAAATATACAGGAACTGTTCCAGTTGAGAAATGTACTGTTCAGAAACACCAGCGGTCTGGAAACCTTTTAAGCAAGCCCAACGAACTCATCTGACAGTGCTTTTGGCAGTGGAGACAGTGAAGATACTGTAGTTGGATGAATAAAAACATTTTTATTACTTCTTCATAACAGTTTACAACTGAATTATGTTTCTGGAAAATGTGGGGAATGTTAAATAATGCATCAGAATTAATCTTTTGAGTTCTGTGTGTCATAGGATATAATCTGGGGCCTGGAATATACTCGAAACCAATCTGATCATTTTAAGGAAAACCGAGAGAACTGCAGATGCTATAAATCAGAAACAAAAACAGATATTGCTGGAAAAGCTCCAGCAGCACCAGTGGAGAGAAATCAGAGTTTACATTTCAGCTTGAGTGACCCTTCCTCAGAACTGCGGCTTGAAAGATCCTGAGTGAAAGGAATCTGATTATAGTCTAAAGCTAATTCCATGGAATTGTAAATTGACAGCAAAATAAAATCTGGTTATAATGTGACAGACATGCTATAAAAATGATAGACATGGAATACAGAGTTATGATACAGGTGTAATAAAGAAAGCTTCACTCTAAAAGTAACCCAACCTTCAGCTCCCTGAATGGTTGACATTAACACTTGGTACAAAAAAGAGAAATTGCTATTTTGCTGATGCATTCATCCCACATTCAAAATTCCCTGAACTGTACAAGGCACGAGTCAGATTACAGCTGGAATATATGAACAGCTTCAGACCCCTAACCTCAGGAAAGACATACTAGCTTTGGAGGCGAAAGAATCTTCACTGGGCTGACCCCAGCTATGGAAGGATTTCCTTTTCAGGAATGGTTGAGTAGGTTGGCCCTATGTTTAATGGAGTTTAAAATACAGGGCTGCCTTTATTGAAACATACAGGGAATTCTTAGGGGACTTGACAGGGTAGATGCAGGAAGCTTGATTCCCCTTGGGCTAGAGGACAACTTCTCACAGAAAGGAGTTGCCTATTTCAGATAGAGATTAGGAGGATTTTTATTTTCTCTCAGAGGGCAGTCAATGTATGCCTTGTCTACTGTAGTAATTTATAATCGGTCAGGGAATCAAAGCAGAGATGTGGAGATGAAGATTATCAGATCAGCCACAACCTCACTGAATTCAGGAGAAGACTCAATGGGCCAAATGGCTTTCTATGCCTTATGATTTTATGGTTTTCCTATCCCAGCCATTCTCATTTGGGATGCAACATTCCCATTGGACAAAGCTGTGCACAGAGTGCTTGAATAGATAGTTGATACCCCCCTTCAAGAAGAACCAGCCTGGCAGATATCTCAGCTCTACAATCTCCAGAAAATTCCGCATTTATTAGTTCCAGGTCAGGCTCCTAATGTGCAACTCCTTACACAAAGCAGCATTGGTACCTTTATTGAGATTTAATTCTCATTAATGAAAGTTACTTTTAAAAAGCATGATGTAGTTCGGTTGTGGATTTTCCACTTTCCATGAACAACTAAAAAGAATGTCAATTATGTACCGTTAGGTTCCATTAGGAGCTGAAGTAAACTTAAAAACAGCTTTCTTGCTTAGAATCCATTGTGTTTAGTTTTTTTTGATAAATTATTTAAACATTAAGAAATGGAAAAAAAAATCAATACCTCTTTAAAGCTTCCATTCATGGGCCCTACATTTAAAGCATTAAAGCTGAAACATGATTATACAGGCAGGGTACCAGCTGATACTGACAGCAAAGCAGGTACTTAGACTTAGGATGGACTGTAGGTTGTAGCCCAACACTCAACTCAACCTTGCTTCCTTACTTCTGCAATGGACCACGAAAAGTGAAGAATTTGCCAATGCTTTCAGAGAGATCTAACTATGGAAATACTCTGCAGATTGACAGCACGATACTTGTCTCACACACAAAGGAAATGTGGTCCCGAGAATCACCTTTAAGGCTTGAGGATAGTAGCCTTAACTAGATACAATACACCAGATGTGATGTGACTCCAGCAATAGGTTAGCTTCCCTGAATGTTTATTTGTTTTGCTGATTGCTGCCGTCATTGCTTAGACTTATTGAATATCAAGTCAATTAAACTGCCAAGATCTCTTTCAATTTCATCCCTGGCTCTTTCAGTTCTATCATATGTGGCACATATTATTCATTTGTCTTCCATTGCACCTTTATATATGATAGTTAATCTACCACTTCCTGACTGTTCACTTATTTTATCCTCATGTAATAGATCCTCTGCTGCCTTCAGTTGTCTAAATTGGGAGAAATTAAGAAGCGACAGAGTAAAAGACTAGAATAGCGTATAAAAACAGAGAGTTCAAAGTAAGAAAGGGAACGTGCTGGAGACTCAGTATCTGTGGAGAGAGGAACAGTTAACATGTTAAATGCAATGCCATTCCAAAGGAGTCACAATGTTGGAGGGCAAGTGATAAGGATGACATCCAGAGGATGCAAAGACATAAAGACAGGTTAAGCAAGTGGGCCAAAATTTGGCAGATTGAATAGAATATGGGAAAATAGAACATATGAACAGGGAACAAGAGTAGGTTACTTAGGCCTTTGAGCCTGCTTCATCATTCTATAACGTCCTAGCTGATCTAATTTTAACCTCAACTCTGCACACCTGCGTAACCCCAATAATTTGTTATCCCCTTGGGTAATTACGAATTGACCGACATCCGCCTTAAAAATATTTAAAGATTCTGCATCCACTGCTTTTAAAGAAGGAATATTCTAAAGACTCATAAGCTTCTGAGAGATGAAGACTTTCCTTATCTCTGACGTAAATGGGCAATGCCCTTGCTTTTAAGCTATGACCCCATAGTTTTAGATTCTCCTACAAGAGGAAATATCCTTTCAACATTCACCCAGTCAATTCCACTCAGGATCTGTATGCTTCACGTCACCTCCAATTCTTCTAAATTCCAGGGGATACAGGCCTAGCCTGACTAGCCTTTTGTCATAAGGCAATTAGTCTAGTAAACCTTCTCTGAATTGCTTTCAATGTGTTAATATTCTTGCATACATACAGTGAGCCGTATTGAACACAGAGCTCCAGGTGTGGTTTCACCAATGCCCTCTATAACTGAAGGATAACCTCCTTACTCTTGCATTTAATTCCTCTCACAATGAACCATGTAATTTTGTTAGCTTTCCTGGTTATTTGCTATTACTACATACTGACCAGCTGCCATTCACACACTATGACAGCCAGATTTTTCAGCATTTCAGAGCTTTGCAACTACTCACCATTTTGACAATGTGCTTCTTTTTTATTGAGGTTATGTGAGATTAAGCACATTGGCAGGAATAATAGAGGAGCTGAATATTATTTAAATGGAGAAAGACTGCAGAAAGCTATGAAAAAAAGGGATTTGGAGTCCTTGTGCACAAATCACAAAAAAGTAAGCATCCAAGTTCAGAAGGAATAAGGAAGACAAATGGTCTTTGTTTCAAAGAGAGTGGAGTACAAAAATAGTGAAGTTTTCTAAAACTATATACGACAACAGCTGGACAACAACCAGAACACTGCGAACAGCTTAGGGCCCCATCTAAGAAAAGATATACCAGCATTGGATACAATCCAGAAGAGGTCCACTAGGCTGATGCTGGTATAGAAGGAATGTCTTATGAGGAGCAGCTACGTGGTTTGGGCCTGTATTCATTGGAATTTAGAAGATGACCTCGTTAAAACATACAAGATGCTTAAGAAACTTGACAGGGTAGACGTGAAAAGGTTGTTTCCCCTTGGGCCACAGGGCATATTCTCAGAGTAAGGGGTTGCCTCTTTCAGACAGAGATGAGGAGGATTTTGTTTTCTTTCAGAGGACAGTCAATCTGTGGAATTGTTTACTGCAGAGGGCTGTAGAGATTGGGTCTCTAAGTATATTCAAGGTTGACAAAGACAGATTTCTAATCTGTAAGGGAAGCAAGGGTTATGAGGAAAAGGCAGGAAAATGGAGTTGAACGTTATCTACTCAGCCTTGAACGGCAAATCAGACGTAATGGGCTGAATGGGCTTAAGGAGCATAAGGAGGTGATGTTAACAATTCTGGAAAGTGTGAAAATAGATAAATCTCCTGGGCTGGATGGGACTATTCCTAAAATTATCTGGGAAGCCAGGGAGGAAATTACAGAGCCTTTGGCTTTGACGTTTATGTCGTCATTGTCTACAGGAATAGTGCCAGGCTGGAGGATAGCAAATATTGTCCCCTTGTTCAACAAGGGGAGTAGAGACCACCCTGGTAACTACAGACCAGTGAGCCTTACTTTGGATGTGAGTAAAATGTTGGAAAGGATTATAAGTGATAGGATTTATAACAACCTAGAAGGAATAGTTTAATTAGGAATAGTCAGCACAGTTTTGCGAAGGGTAGGGCGAGCCTCACAAACCTTACTGAGTTCTTTGAGAAGGTGACTAAATAGGTGGATGAAGGTAAAGCAGTTGATGTGGTGTATATGGATTTCAGTAAAGCATTTGATAAGATTCCCTACGGTAGGCTATTGCAAAAAATATGGAGGCATGGAATTGATGGTAATTTATCAGTTGCGATCAGAAATTAGCTAGTTGAAGGAAGACAGAGGGCGGTGGTTGATGGGCAATGTTCATCCTGGAGTTCAGTTACTAATGGTGTACTGCAAGGATCGGTTTTGGGGCCATTACTGTTTGCCATTTTTATGAATGACCTGGATGAGGGCATAAAAGGATGGGTTAGTAAATTTATAGATGACACTAAAGTCGGTGGAGTTATGGACAGTGCAGAAGGATGTTACAGGTGACAGAGGGATATAGATAAGCTGCAGAGCTGGGCTTAGAGATGGCAAATGGAGCTTAATGCAAAAAATGTATGAGGTGATTCACTTTGGAAGGAGTAACAGGAATACAGAGTACTGGGCTAATGGTAAAATGTTTGGTAGTTTGGATGTGCAGAGAGATCTCATTGTCCATGTGTACAGATCACTGAAAGTTGCCACCCAGATTGATAGGGTTGTTAAGGCATACGATGCGTTAACTTTTATTGGTAGAGGATTGAATTTCAGAGCCATGATGTCATGTTGCAGCTGTACAAAGCTCTGGTGCAGCCACACTTGGAGTACTGCGTACAGTTCTGACTGCCGCATTATAGAAAGGATTTGGAAACATTTGAAAGGGTGCATAACCAGGATGTTGCCTGGTATAAAGGGAAGGTCTTACAAGGCTGAGGGACTTGAGGCTGTTTTCGTTAGACAGAAGGTTAAGAGGTGACTTAATATATTCATACAAGATGATCAGAGGATTAAATAGGGTGGACAGTGAGAGCCTTTCTCCTCGGATGGTAATGGCTAGCAGGAGAGCATATAGCTTTAAATTGAGGCGGGATAGATATAGGACAGATTTCAGAGGCAGGTTGTTTACTCAGAATAGTAAGGGCATGGAATGCCCTGCCTGTAACAGTAGTAGACTCGCCAACTATAAGGGCATTTAAATGGCCATTGGATAAATATATGGATGATGATGGAATAGTGTAAGTTAGATGGGCTTCAGATTGGTTTCACAGTCTGTGCAACATCGAGGGCTGAATGGCTTGTACTGCGCTGTAATGTTTTATATTCTATGACCTCCTTTTGCTCCTACATCTTATGGCTTAATGGTCTCTCCACAGATGCTGCCAGACCTGTTGAGCTTCTTTAACTCATTTTGTTTTTGAGTCAAATTTCCAGCTTCTGTGACATTTTAATTTTTTTTTACCTGTGCATATCTTAAATTCTCCTGAGAGAGATCACATTTCACTTGATACACCATTGTTATGCGAATTACATGCCAGGACATGGAGTGAAAGAATGCTTCATGTAAGATTGCTCCTGAGTTGTACTCACGAAGAAAAACTGTATGCTTACACTCAAAGCAAAATCTGAAACAAACTCTAAGAATGCTGGAAAAACTCAGCAGGTCTGGCAATTTCTGTAGAGAGAGGAACAGAATTAACATTTCAAGTCCAGAATGATTCTTCTTGAGGACATATGAAGATGAGACATTCTGGGCTTGAAACATTAACTTTGTTCCTTGTTCCACATATGCCAGGTGTGCAGAATTTTTCCAGCATTCTCTGTGATTCTTTCGGATTTCCATCATCCATAATCGTTAACTTTTGAGACTGGAGCAGATTTAGTGAGATTACCGCACCACAAGTCCCTGAATTGTTTAAATAGTGCCTCCTGGACTATTATTCAGCTGCTTTAATGACTCTTCGTCACAGCCAGTTAGACAGATCTAAAAGCTACAATTGAAATTTAAATGCTCATTAACAGGCCAAAATTAGGAACTGATTGAATTTTGTATGGTCTAGAAATTTTAAAAAATCCACACTAAAGAATCTATGACACAGTACAGAGGTTCATCCCTAAAGATGAAAAAAAATTCCGAGCAGGGTTAGACAGCCATGGCTGACAAAGGAAGGCAGGAAATGTATCAAAGAAAAAAGAGAGCCTTTAAAGTGGCTAAGAGCAGTGGGAAATCAGAAGATTGGGAAGTCTGCAAAGACAAACAGAGGATAACGAAGAGAGAAATAAGAAAAGAGAGGATCAAATATGAAGGTAAGCTAGCCAGAAATATTAGAAATGATAGTAAAAGTTTATTTCAATACATAAAAAACAAATGAGAGGGAAAAGTAGAAATTGGGCTGCTCCAAATTGATGTAGCAAGGCTAGTGCTGAGAGATAAGGAAATAGCTGAAGAACTTAATAAGTACTTTGTATCAGTCTTCACAGTGGAAGACATGAGTAATTTCCCAACAATTAAGGAGAGTCAAGGGGCAGAGTTGAGTATGGTAGCCATTACGAAAGAGAAAATGCTAGAAAAGCTAAAAGGTCTAAAAAATGATAAATCTCCTGGCCTCAATGGGCTACATCCTAGAGTTCTGAGGGAGGTGGCTGAAGAAATAGCGGAGGTGTTGACTGAGATCTTTCAAAAATCACTGGAGTCAGTGAAGTCCCAGATGATTGGAAAATCGCTGTTGTAACCCCCTTGTTCAAGAAAGGATCAAGACAAAGGGTGGAAAATTATAAACCGATTAGCCTAACCCCGGTTGTTGGTAAAATTCTAGAATCCATCGTTAAGGAGGAGATTTCTAAATTCTTGGAAGTGCAAGGTCGGATTAGAAAAAGTCAACATGGATTTAGTAAGGGGAGGTTGTGCCTGACAAACCTGTTAGAATTCTTTGAAGAGGTAACAAGTAAGTTAGACCAGGGAAACCCAGTGGATGTTGTCTATCTAGACTTCCAAAAGGCCTTTGATAAGGTGCCTCAAGGGAGGCTGCTGAGTAAGGTGAGGGCCCATAGTGTTCGAGCTACTGGCATGGATTAGGGATTGGCTGTCTGACAGAAGGCAGAGAGTTGGGATAAAAGGTTCTTGTTTGGAATGGTAGCTGGTGACAAGTGGGGTCCTGCAGGGCTCAGTGTTGGGGCCGCAGCTGTTCAATTTGTATATTAATGATCTGGATAAAGAGACTGGGGGCATTCTGGTGAAGTTTGCTGATGATACACAGTTAGGTGGACAGGCAGGGAGGACTGAGGGGGTGGGGAGGCTGCAGAAAGATTTAGACAGTTTAGGAGAGTGGTCCAAGAAATGGCTGATGAAATTCAATTTGAGCAAATGTGAGTCTTGCACTTTGGAAATAAGAATACAGGCATGGTCTATTTTTTAAACAGTGAGAAAATTCATAAAGCTGAAGTACAAAGGGATCTGGGAGTGCTAGTCCAGGATTCTCTAAAGGTTGATTTGCGGGTTGAGTCTGTCGTTAAGAAAGCAAATGTAATGTTGTCATTTATCACAAGAGGGTCGGAATGTAAAAGCAGTGACGTGCTTCTGAAACATTGTAAAGCTCTAGTTAGGCCCCATTTAGAATACTGTGTCCAATTTTGGGCCCCACACCTCAGGAAGGACATACTGGCACTGGAGCGTGTTCAGTGGAGATTCACATGAATTATCCCTGGAGTGGTAGGCCTAGCATATGATGAACGGCTGAGGATCCTGGGATTGTATTCATTAGAGTTAAGAAGGTTGAGGGGGGATCTAATGGAAACTTACAAGATAATGCATGGCATGGAAAGGGTGGATGCTGGGAAGTTGTTTCCGTCAGGCGGGGAGATTAGGACCTATGGGCACAGTCTTAAAATTATAAGGGGTCAATTTAGAATGGAAATGAGGAGACATTTCTTCAGCCAGAGAGTGGTGGGCCTGTGGAATTCATTGCCGCGGAGTGCAGTGGAGGCCGGGACATTGGGTATCTTCAAGGCCGAGATTGATAAATTCTTGATCTCGCAAGGAATTAAAGGCAATGGGGAGAGTGCGGGTAAGTGGAATTGAAACGTCCATCAGTCATGAGTAAATGGTAGAGTGGACCCGATGGGCCGAATGGCCTTACTTCCACCCCTGTGTCTTATGGTCTTATTTAGCTTGGCCAATTCACCTAACCTTTACATCTTTGGACTGTGGGACAAAATCTACTCAGACACGGGGAGAATGTGCAAACTCCACACAGACAGTCACCTGAGGCTGGAATGAAACCTGAGTCCCTATCACCATGAGGCAGCAGCGCTAACCACTCAGCCACCATGCTGCTCATTAACTCTGATTTCTCTCCACAGATGCTGCCAGATGTGATTAGCTTTTCTAGCAATTTCTGTTTTTGAGTCCATAAAGGTCATGTTTATTGTCTACATTACCTTGTATACAAGTCCATTTTTAAAATAGCCCAGGAACGTGTTGGACTCACTGCCTTGTACATCTCTATACTGTTTAGGTTTACCACCGAAACGGTCATCCAGTTGAGTACAAAACATGGCACCAGATCCAGATTCATCTTGACTGCACTCTTTTCCTGGAAGAAAGTATTTAATCAAATATCAGCCTAAAATACTTAAAACAAACTGCTTTAATCAATATTGCACTAAAATCTGTATGTAAATATGAACATAGACTTACCTAACCAGAGATGGGCATGATAGTTAAAATCTGGAGTTGTATAGAGTACAATGTAGGCATCGCCCGTGTAAAAACTCCCATGGAGATTTTCAGGAACGAGGACAGGATTCAGTTTCTCAATCCTCCACACGGTCAGCCCAGGCTTTTTGCCAGCATTCTCGAAAGCCTTGTGAAAAGCCATTATCTGTGGGGAGTAAAGGAGACTGGCTCGTGGATAACTGGGGATTTACATCAGCAATAAGCAAGGACAACAAACAGAATGCTGAGGTTTAATTTTTTTTTGTCTGTGGACAATTTCAAAGAAAACTCAGTACATGTAATAAAATTCAAGATAGATTGGCAATGACCCAAATCATCTGTGAAATGCAGTGGCTTTCTATATCCTCCATTTTACAATGGAGCGACTATCTGGAGCAGTACAGGCACTCAGTAAATGCCAGCATCTTTTTGTAATTTACCCACAGGAAAGAATTAACTAAAAACAGATGAGGGCTTTGGTAAAAAATCTGAAACAAAAATTAGAACCTATTCCAGCAAAAAAAAGTCAAGACTTTAAAATGAGTGAGAACAAAATGGTTACAAAATTTGGATATTCATGAGGTTAAAAACAATCTTATGCACTGCATAATTGCCCCACCCTATGTCCCAGTGTTAAATTTATGATTCAGTTTGAATGTCTTAATTTAGTTCTCTATTGCTTGAAAGAGACTGAGACCAGATGGTCCAATAAATATCTTAACACAGTGCCACTCTGGCACTGACTTGATTCCAAGCTGATCAAGAAAATGGTATCCTGTCAGGACAAAGAGAAGGTTAATCCTCTGAGATGACTGTAAAGCTTATCCATTACAAGATATGTAACCGCTTAAAAGGTGAATTCTCAATGCCCTCAGAAAGTTGTTTAATAACTAATTCTTTGACTATTCCAACTTGTACTTGACACTCATGGTTTATCAAGACTACTTCTATGAACAAATCATTAAGATTTTTAAAAACAGAAATAAAACCTCACGAGTATTTTGGTATATTTGGAAAATAATGGCCACTCCTCTAGTTTTTCGTGCATTTCTTTCTCAACTATTTAAAGTTGAATTTAAATTGACTTTAGAAATACAAAACTTTTGAGAATTTATTCCTCCCAATCAGTTTGACATTTTACTGAATCTTCTGGGGAAGAAATTATGTTTTAACAGCGGCACAGTGAGTAGCATGCTAGAATTCTAGGTGCTGCTAAGGCATTCGGTGTTTGAATCCCAGCGGGGTGTTTACTTTTTGCCAATTTACTGAAACTAGGTGGTGGTGGAGGGAGGATGCAAGGTAGCTTAAGGATGATCTAGACAACTTGAGCGTGTGGGTAAACACGGGCAGATGCAATATAGCGTACCAACGTGCATTTTTATACTTCAGTGTGGAAACAGAAAGGCAGAGTAAGATGTAAATGGTGATACACAGGGGACCTGATTTCCATACTTACGAATGTACTTATGAACGTGATCCCATACAGTGGTATAATGTTAAAGGTCCAACCTACAAACAGTTCCTGTACTTACAAATCACTGTTTTATATTGACCTGCGTGTTCTGACCTGTGTACAAATTAATTTGTGAATGGATTGAAGAACATTTGCAACCCAGGGACTGCTTGTTTGGGAAATGTGGATGCATAAATCAGGCTTGTGGGAATAGGCTAAGGATGTCCTTATGCGTGATTCAGTGAAAGTAAACAGGGAATTACAGCAAGAAATTAGGAAGGCAACTGATATGTTGGCCTTCATTGCAAGAGGATTGGATTTTGGAGGTAGGGATGAGCTAGTGCAGTTACACAGGGCTTTGGCGAGAGTATTGTGTGCAGTTTTGGTTCACTACTATAGAGGAACTGCAATGGCTGTTCATTAGACTGATATTGAGGATGGAAGATCTGTTCCATAAAGAAAGATTGGTTGGACTGAGCCTGTACTCACTAGAGTTTGGAAGACTAAGAGGGGTTCTGACTGAAACTAGTTGCAGGGAGGCTGCTTTCCCTGACTGGGGAGTCTAAAACCAGGGCTTACAATCTCAGGATACAGGGTAGGCAACTTATGACTGAGATGAGGAAACATCTCTTAGCAGGTGGTCAACTTGTGGAATTTGCTCCCACAGAACGCTGTGGAGGCTGGGTCACTGAAAGAGGTTAATGAGTTTTTTTAGATATTAAAGTGTATGGAGGGAAAGCAGAAATATGACATTTGAAATACAGGATCAGCCATGACCATACTGAAGGGTGCAGCAGGCTCAAAGGGCTGAATGGCCTCTACTCCTGTTCCTGTTTTCTCTGTTTTGTTGTGAAACATATGGTGTGTGCTATTACAATAATGATGGATCATAAATGATCTTCCAGGAAGTTGCTTGCAATTTGCATTCACTTTGAAAAGAGAGGTTTGTGGGGGAATATGCTAAGGATGGTCTACAAAAGTCTAAAGGATTTTAGGTTGCAAATAATGATAAATTACTGACAGTACTCAGGGCAGGAAAATAATCCAAATGAGGAGTTAAAAAAGAAATCTTCGCATTTCAGTTGGTTGAAATGTGGAATTCGTTGTAACAATAATTGTTGAATCATCCTAAGCCAGGGATTAGGGTTGTTTTTTAATAGGGTGGCACAGGTGACTCAGTAGTTAGCACTGTTGCCTCACAACAGCACGTTCCCAGGTTCGATTCCAGCCTCAGGTGACTGTCTGTGTGGAGTTTGCACGTTCTCCCCATATCTGTGTGGGTTTCCTCCCGTGGTCCAAAGATGTGCAGGTCAGGCGAATTGGCCTTGCTAAATTGCCCATCGTGCTAGGTGCATTAGTCAGAGGGAAATGGGTCTGGGTAGGCTACTCTTCAAAGGGCCTGTTTCCACGCTGTAGTGAATCTAATCTAATCTGTCTATTACTGAAATTTTTACAAGTGCTTTAGCTTGTTGCTGGAAAGTGGGAAATTAAACAATATGGGGAATAGGACAATGTAATTCAGGGAAGCAGCATTATTCCGAAAGTTAACATCAATGTCTTCTGCAGCTTCCTACTAGTGGTTTGAATTGACCCTGGTTTTAGATCAGTGATTACAGGGTTAGGTATTAAATTGGGATTTTGTTGTTCACCTATAAGGACCAATAGTAGGTATGAAACTGGAGGCATTTGCTTCCCAAACTCCTCCTCCCCTCCCGCTGCCAGCCCAGCCCAGCCCAGTTACTCCCAGTACCTAATACTGGGCACAGGAGAGTAGCATAGTATCGCCAATAAACACCCTGAACAGGAGCCACTGCACTCTTCAAATCAAGAAATACGAGCGAGTACGCAGATAGAGGAAGGAACAAGGAACGGAAGAGGTTTATACCGGAATGGACCTAGCCCACATCCTGCTCACAGCCAACAGCGTAGGATTACATGCGATTGTCACCACTTCAGGTACTAACCTGGAACTCGAATATCTACACTTTTCCCTCATCACTCAGACTTTTGCTACTTATACTTCTACTCCGTTAGAAATAAAAACACTACTTTAAGGGGAAAAGAAGGCATTAAAATTCAATCAACGCTGACAGCGACAACACTCTGGAATCATTAACCCATGCACCGCCACATCCTTAAGATTTACAAATCAACAGAGCCCAAAGTGATCGTGATCGGCGATGGGGAGTAACCAGACGGCAGTTCCTCCCCCACCCCACTGTGGTTCCACTCTGTTGTATTACGGTCTCTTACAACCTGCACCAAGTCAGTCTCTTACCGCCTGAACTAGAAAGGTCTGTTACATAGAACAGTACAGCAGAAGAAAGACCCTTCAGCCCACCATGTATGTGCTGACCATGGTGCCAGTCTAAACTAATCCACTGGTAGTGTGTTCCAAGAACCTCTGTGTCAAAAAAGCTGGCCTCACACATCTTTAAGACTTTCTCCCTCTCACCTTAAAATTATTTCCCCTCCCATTTGACATTTCCACCCTGGAAAAATAACTCTGACTATCCACTCTATCCATAACTCTCATAAATTTATACTCTTCTCTCAGGTCACCTCAGCCTCAGACACTCGAGGGAAAAACAATCCAAGCTCATCGAACCTCCTTATAGCTAGTACACTCCAAATTAGGCAACCTTCCAGTAAACCTCCTCTGCACCCTCTCCACATCCTTCTTATAGAACTGTTACAGCCTGCCTCCTATTACAGTCAATTACAGTCTGCATTATTAGTTTGTTACAGTCTGCATTATTAGTGTGTTACAGCTTGCTTCATATTACAGTCTGCACTGTTAGTCCATTACAGCCTGCTTCACATTACAGTCTATTACACTATGCACTGTTAGTTCATTACAACCTGCTTCACATTACAGTCTGCACTGTTAGTCTGTTACAGCGTGCTTCACATCACAGTCTATTACAGTCTGTACTGTTAGTCCATTACAGCCTGCTTCACACTGCAGCCTATTACAGTCTGCATTATTAGTATGTTACAGCCTGCTTCATATTACAGTCTATTACAGTCTGCATTATTAGTCTGTTACAGCCTGCTTCATATTACAATCTGCGCTGTTAGTCTGTTACAGCCTGCTTCAAATTACAGTCTATTACAGTATGCACTGTTAGTCTGTTACAGCCTCCTTCACATTCCAGTTTATTACAGTCTGCTCTGTTAGTCTGTTACAGCCTACTTCGCATTACAGTCTATTACAGTCTGCACTGTTAGTCTGTTACAGCCTGCTTCACATTAGTCTGTTACAGTCAGCACTATTAGTCTGTTACAGCCTGTTTCATATTACAGTCTGTAGTGTTAGTCTGTTACAACCTGCTGCACATTACAGTCTATTACAATCTGCACTGTTAATTGGTTACAGCCTGTACTTAGTTGCTGTCTGCAACAGCCTGTATTTTAGTTACTTTGTCAAATACAGTATTAAGAGGCCAATGGAAAGCAATAATGGTGAACAGGGTGAAAAAGGAAATCGCTTTGGAGATTGGGTTGGGATGGCATGGACAGGTTGGACCGAAGGGTCTGTTTCCGTGCTGTACATCTCTATGACTCTATAAATGCAGGGGCTTCTTTAAGATGGGCATACCTGGAAGAGAAGTTTCAGTAATTTCAACACTCAAAAGCAAAATGTTGCAGATGCTGGAAACCCGAAATAATTCTCAACTCCCAAAAAAGTCACATTTAATTCGAAAAGTCTTCGCTGTTTCTCTCCCCAAAAAATATTGTCAGTTGCTGACTTTCTCCAGCACTTCATTTTTATTTCAGAATTCCAGCAATGACAGTATTTTGCTTTCATCTACATTACATTACAGGCTGTTAAAGCTCACACGGAGTTACAGCCTAGAATGTAATGTAGAATGTAAAATACTGTCGATGCTTTCAACAGTCTGTTACAGCCTGCACTTAATTTGTTACAGTCTGCACTCACATGCAATCGGAGAAGCAGTCAAAAGTGTGTTTATGTCTATCACTGTATTCTAACAGATGAAAGGCTTAACAATCAATTTTACAATGTATAATTTCAGTTACATCACACTGCAAATTTTTGCCATAAATTCTGTGTTACGATCGAGTCCTCCACAATCACCTGATAAAGGAGCGTCGCTCCGAAAGCTAGTGCTTCCAATTAAACCTGTTGGACTATAACCTGGTGTTGTGTGATTTTTAACTTTGTACACCCCAGTCCAACACCGGCATCTCCAAATCATGTCTATACCATTCGTCCAATACAGCCTGCACTGTATTACAGTCTGTACTTGGGGACAGTCTGCTGAGAGTTCCACTGAGTTAGTTGATTACTGCACTGAGTTACAGTCGGTCCGCTTTATAGCCAGTTCCAGGCTCCTTGTATTCTGTCAGCCTTCGCTACTAAACAAAGCAACCGCAAACCTACCGCGCTGGCTCCAGAAAGTTTTCCGAGAAACCTTCAAAATGGAGATGGCTGAAGATGTCCCTGCAGCGTTGTAGTCAATCACAGTTCACCCCCCTCCCACCAGCGCCCCACCTACAAGGAGAGTAAAAGTCTCAGACATTTCTGAGTCTGACAGTAGGACCGCGGGGGCCATTTTTTAAAAAAGCGATGTTGATTTTACAGAAGGGTGTGGATGTTGCATGAACAGCTGTAGAGTTCTGCAAAACCATTCGGCAGATGTGCCACATTCACTGACCTAAACTGAAACCCTTACTGTTTCAAATCTTTTCCCAATCACTGCTGATCGAATGCACTTTTTTTTGGACATTTACTGTAACTGATCCCACTTGGGAAGCAAAGAGCTTTCAGGAAATCGATGGAAATTGTCAAGATCTATTTTGTCGGAATGAATAAGGACATAAGGCAACATAAGTAGAATCGGTGAAAGTGCACTTACCAAGAGGGAAGCGAGGTGTGAACTTGAATCCGGGAGTGAGGTGCTGAATTGCAGACTACTCCGCTTCACTTTAACTCCAGCCTTTATCCGAAGGGTGTGGTCATCATAACTGCAATTCTATTGGCCTAGGTTTAGCTTTTTTTCTAAATTGTAGTATGCTAATTCCCAGCACTCCTTCTGAATGGCAGCTCGCTGCAAGCAGATAATAAAACCAAAGCAAAAATATTAAAGCAAGGCTACTGATATTTTAATCGCATTTCAGGGTTCTGAAGGGAAGTCACTGAACTCGAATAGGTAACTCTTCCTCGCTCCGCAGATACTGCCAGAGCTGGTGAGATTCTGCCCCCCAACTCCAACACTATTTTTGTTACAAATGATATTTAGATATAAAAATATTTGCATGAATAAATATGAAATATTTATCTAAATGACCTGCAAACAGGAACAGAGAGTAACATGGCAAAATTCGTGGATGATACTAAAATAGGTGAGGAAGTCAGGCGGTGATGAAAAGTTTGCAGATGGATATTGATAGAACAAGAGAATGGACCAGAATCGGGCAGATGGTGTATAATGTGGATAAGTGCGAGCTTATTAATATACAGGCAAACTATTATTTAAATGAGAATACATTTAAAGTGGGTCAGTGCAGTGGGATCTGGGTGTCCTTGTGCATGAATCACAGCAAGTGGAGATGCAGGTGCAGCATTGGATAAGACAGGTAAGTGGAATCCTGGCATTTAATTCCAAAAGGATCAGATAAAACAAAGTGTTGTTCCAATTACATAACAAAAACAGGTAATGCAAGAAAAGCTCAGCAGGTCTGGCAGCATCTGTGGAGAGAAATGGGAGCGAAGATTTTGCATCGAGTGACCCTTCCTCAGAACAATCACTCAGCCCAAAATATTAACTCTGATTTTAATCTATAGATGCTGCCTATCCTACTGAGTTTTTCCTGCAATACCTGTTGTTCCTGATTTACAGCATCTGTAGTTTTTAAAGTTTTTACTGACAATTGTATAAGGTGTTGGTGAGACTGCATTGTGTCCAGTTTTGATGTGTCCAATGTGACGACATTGTAGGAAGTTCAGATGGGGTTCACAGTTCGCTGATTCCAGGGATGAAACAGCTGTCATACCAGAGGCCCTTGATGTGTTTGGGGTTGTATTCACTGGAGTTCAGAAGAATGGGGGGGGGGGGGGGGGCGGGTGAACGGATCAGATTGAAGTATAGAAAATGCTAAAGGGGATTGGTAAAGTAGATGTTGAACAGATGCTCCTCCTTGTGGGACAGTCTGAAACAAGAGGACGTAGGTATATAGAGTCAGAAGGTAGGTTCAAAATTGAGATGTGGAGAAACTACTTCTCTCAGAGGGTTGGGAATCTGTGGAACTCACTGGCCCATGTGTGGCGGAGGCAGAATCAATCAATAGAGTTAAGAAATAAATAGATAGGTTTCTGGTGAAAAGCAGGATAAAAGGCGATGGGGAGCAGGCGGGAAAGTGGATTTGAGACCAAGATAAGATCAGCCACGATCATGTTAAATGGCAGAGTAGGCTAAAAGGGATAAATTCTTCGAGGAGAAAGTGAGGACTGTAGATGCTGGAGATCAGAGCTGAAAATGTGTTGCTGAAAAAGCACAGCAGGTCAGGCAGCATCCAGGGAACAGGAGATTCGACGTTTCGGGCATAAGCCCTTCTTCAGGAATGAGGAAAGTGTGTCCAGCAGGCTAAGATAAAAGGTAGGGAGGAGGGACTTGGGGGGGACGCGATGGAGATGTGATAGGAGGAAGGAGGTCAAGGCGAGGGTGATAGGCCGGAGTGGGGTGGGGGCGGAGAGGTCAGGAAGAAGATTGCAGGTTAGGAGGGCGGTGCTGAGTTTGAGGGATTTGACTGAGACAAGGTGGGGGGAGGGGAAATTAGGAAACTGGAGAAATCTGAGTTCATCCCTTGTGGTTGGAGGGTTCCTAGGCGGAAGATGAGGCGCTCTTCCTCTAGCCGTCATGTTGTTATGGTCTGGCGATGGAGGAGTCCAAGGACCTGCATGTCCTTGGTGGAGTGGGAGGGGGAGTTAAAGTGTTGAGCCACAGGGTGGTTGGGTTGGTTGATCCGGGTGTCCCAGAGGTGTTCTCTGAAACGTTCCGCAAGTAGGCGGCCTGTCTCCCCAATATAGAGGAGGCCACATCGGGTGCAGCGGATGCAGTAAATGATGTGTGTGGAGGTGCAGGTGAATTTGTGGCGGATATGGAAGGATCCCTTGGGGCCTTGGAGAGAAGTAAGGGAGGAGGTGTGGGTGCAAGTTTTGCATTTCTTGCGGTTGCAGGGGAAGGTGCTGGGAGTGGAGGTTGGGTTGGTGGGGGGTGTGGACCTGATGAGGGAGTCACAGAGGGAGTGGTCTTTTCGGAATGCTGATAGGGGAGGGGAGGGAAATATATCCCTGGTGAGGTGGCGGAAATAGCGGTGGGGTGGTAGGTGAGAACCAATGGGGTTCTGTCCTGGTGGCGGTTGGAGGGGTGGGGCTCAAGGGCGGAGGAGCTGGAAGTGGAGGAGATGCGGTGGAGGGCATCGTCGATCACGTCTGGGGGTAATCTGCGGTCCTTGAAGAAGGAGGCCATCTGGGCTGTACGGTATTGGAACTGGTCCTCCTGGGAGCAGATGCGGCGGAGACGAAGGAATTGGGAATATGGGATCCTACGAAGATGCAGGCATAGCTAGGGCCAATGCGGGTGCCCATAGCAACTCCTTTGGTTTGGAGGAAATGGGAGGATTGGAAAGAGAAGTTGTTCAGGGTGAGGACCAGTTCAGTCAGTCGAAGGAGGGTGTCAGTGGAATGGTACTGGTTGGTACGGTGGGAAAGGAAGAAGCGTAAGGCTTTGAGTCCTTCGTGATGGGGGATGGAGATGTACAGGGACTGGATGTCCATGGTGAAGATCAGGTGTTGGGGACCAGGGAAGTGAAAATCATGGAGGAGGTGGAGGGCGTGGGTGGTGTCCTGAACGTAGGTGGGGAGTTCTTGGACTAAGGGGGACAGGACTGTGTCGAGGTATGCGGAGATGAGTTCAGTGGGGCAGGAGCAGGCTGAGACAGTGGGGCAGTCAGGTTTGTGGATTTTGGGCAGGAGGTAGAAACGGGCGGTGCGGGGTTGTGGGACTATGAGGTTAGAGGCGGTGGATGGGAGATCCCCTGAGGTGATGAGATTATGGATGGTCTGGGAGATGATGGTTTGGTGGTGGGAGGTGGGGTCATAGTCAAGGGGGCAGTAGGAGGAGGTGTCCGCGAGCTGGCGTTTAGCCTCAGCGCCAAACTACTACCGCGCGTACCTTGTCTGCTGGTTTGATGGTGAGGTTGGGGTTGGAGCGGAGGGAGTGGAGGGCTGCATGTTCCAAGGGTGAGAGGTTGGAGTGGGTGAGAGGGGTGGAGAGGTTGAGGTGGTTAATGTCGCGGCGGCAGTTGGTGATAAAGAGATCGAGGGCGAGTAAGAGGCCAGCACGGGGCGTCCAGGTGGACGGGGTGTGTTGGAGGCGGGAGAAGGAGTACCCCACCTCCCACCACCAAACCATCATGCGTTGACCATGATTCAAGTAACTCTCAAAGTACAGCATCAAGCTGCATTGATTTAGCATCTCTGGCAGCCAACTAAATGTCCCCAGGTGTTTTGTGGAGGCCAGAAATCAAGAAAGAGAATCCCAGCCAAGAGGAAGTTGAGCAAAGCCAAACAAATGGTTTTAAGGAAGGGTCTGAAGAAGGGAGACAGAGACAATTCCAAAGAGCAGGACCTCCATAGCTGAAGACTTTTGAATAGAACGTTACATTAAGTTAGTCTGAAAGTTAGGCATAATTTTATCATGTTGCGTGGGTTTCCTCCCACAGTCCAAAGATGTGCGGGTCAGGTGAATTGGCCATGCTAAATTGCCCATAGTGTTCGGTGCATTAGTCAGAGGGAAATGGGTCTGGGGGGGTTACTCTTCAGAGGGTCGGTGTGGACTGGTTGGGCCAAAGGGCCTGTTTCCACACTGTAGGGAATCTAACCTAATCTAATCTTGACAGTTGGTAATACTGTTCTGAAGAAGAGTCATTGAACTTGAAACATTAACTCGATTTCTCTCCCCACAGTTCCTCCAACAATTTCTATTTCTGTTGTTTTAATTTTAACTTTTGGATAGCTTTCTGAGAAAGTGAACCTAATTGCATTGAAAGGCCTTCCTCATCAGTATTGTGGCTTTGACTGCAAAATCCTCTGTGAAAAATATGCAGTACAATATATAATTGCTCAATATAACCAAAGCTTTTACACAAGCTTAACATCCAGTTGGGCATCATTGTCCTGGGATACAAAATATGAGAAAGTGTTTTTTATTAAAGTGTCTTGTCTTCTTCTTTCCCAGCTGAGATTGGAATGTTTCTATCTGCTATTTAGCAAACAAATGACTGTCGTAATATGAAATCATTAAGCTAGACAGGGTTCAGAAAAGATTTACCACAATGTTGCCAGGGATGGAGAGTTTGAGTTAAAAGGAGAGGCTGGATAGACTGGGATGTTTTTCCCTGGAACGTAAGAGTTTGATGGTGACCTTATAGAGTACATGAAACCATGAGAAGCATAGATAAGGTGAATAGCAGGTGTCTTTCCCTAGGATTGGGGATTCAAGAGTAGGAGGCATATTTTTAAGTTGAGAGGACAATGATTTAAAGAAGACATGAGGGCAATGTTTTTACAAAGCGAGTGGTTTTTATGTGGAATGAACTTCCAGAGGAAGTGGTGGATGTGGGTACAGTTACAATGTTTAAATGACATTTGGATAAGTACGTGACTAGGAAAGGTTTGGAAGGATATGGGCCAAGCACAGACAGGTGGGACTAGTTTAGTTTGTGATTAGTGTCGGCATGCACTGGGTTAGACTGAAGGGTCTGTTTCCATGCTGTGTGAGTCTATAACTCTCTAAAAGGCAAACAGTATATCAATGTAAGCTGGCAAAGAATATAAAGGACGACTAACAATTGCTTCTGTCAAGAATTTATGGCAGAGGTGCTGGAGGTAAGGTTAGGCTGGTGCTGATGGCAGCTGCAATGGCGAGGTTCAGTGAGGGCACATGATGGTGATGGTGTCGGTGAAGGCGAGATGGCATGGAAGAGTGGCAACTCTTGTTCCAGAGGCAGTGAAAAGACTCACTGACTCAGTCAGGCCCATGGCTTAGCACTTGACAAGAAGGACTGATAAGTGAACTGTGTTTCTTTTTTTTTATTTTTCTGCCTTTATATTCCATGTTTTGGGTTACTTTTCTGCGTTGTAAGATGGCGCTGGAAAGTGGTGACACTATACAACACTTTTCGCTGTACGTTGTAACAAAATACACGTGACTATAAGTGAATTAAATCAACTTGTGACAGAAAAAAGTCTAGGAAAGACAAATCTGCACACGTGACTTGTGGCAATAGAGGAATCTGTATTGGAGAGAACTTTATAAAAGTCTTCACTGTGGAATATACAGAAAATCTCCTAGAAATACTCAGCAACCAAGGACTTGGTAAGGTCCTGGGGAGTGTTGCTGAGCAAAGAGACCTTGGAGTGCAGGTTCATAGCTCCTTGAAAGTGGAGTCGCAGGTAGATAGGATAGTGAAGAAAGCGTTTGCTATGCTTTCTTTAATTGGTCAGAGTATTGGATACAGGAGTTGGGAGGTCATGTTGCAGCTGTACAGGACATTGTTTAGGCCACTGTTGGAATATTGCGTGCAATTCTGGTCTCCTTCCTATCAGAAAGATGTTGTGAAACTTGAAAGTGTTCAGAAAACATTTACAAGGATGTTGCCAGGGTTGACGGATTTGAGCTGTAGGGAGAGGCTGAACAGGCAGGGGCTGTTTTCCCTGGAGTGTCGGAGGCTGAGGAGTGACCTTGTAGAGGTTTACAAAATTATAAGGGGCATGGATAGGATAAATAGACAAAGTCTTTTCCCTGGGGTCGGGGAGTCCAGAACTAGGGGGCATAGGTTTAGGGTGAGAGGGGAAAGATACAAAAGAGACCTACGGGGCAACATTTTCACACAGAGGGTGGTACATGTATGGAATGAGCTGACAGAGGAAGTGATGGATGCTGGTGCAACTGCAACATTTAAAAGGCTTTTGGATGGATATATGAATAGGAAGGTTTTGGAGGAATATGGGTTGGGTGCTGTCAGATGGGAATAGATTGGGTTGAGTTATCTGGTCGGCATGGACGGGTTGGACCGAAGGATCTGTTTCCATGCTGTACATCTCTATGACTCTATGACTGATGTAACTGAAGAGCCTAAAGGAGGTACTCTGAGCAAAGAGTTAGTACTTGAAACGTTAGCTGCCCTGAGGGTTGACAAATCTCTCGGACCAGACAACCTTCAACTCAGATGTTGTAAGTTGTAGCAATTAATATAACAGATGCTTTAGTGGTTATCTATTGTCATTCTATAGATTATAGAAGGGTTCCTGTTGACTGGAAGATGGCACCCCCAGAATGTAAGAAAGGAGGAGGAGGTGTGAGAGTAGTGAATGACTTTTTTTATTATGACTTCATTTTCAGCACAGGATTACTTGTGTGCCAAATAGCAGAAGTATCATTAAATTGATAGGGCTGCATGATTCCATGTGCAACAGATCAGATCTAAGCTTTGCAGTCCTACCACATCCAGTTGTGAAAGATGCTGAACAACGAAATAACTGGAGGTGGGAATTCCAGAAATATCTCCATCCTGAATAATGGGGGAGCCCATCACATCAGTGTGAAAGATAAGGCTGACAATCTTCAGCCTGAAGTACTGAGTGGATGATCCATCTCAGCCTCCTCCATAGGTTCCCAACATCATAGATGCCAGTCTTCAGCCAACTCTATGGATGCCACATGATATCAAGAAATGACTGAAGGCACTGGATATTGCATAGGCTGTGAACCCTGACAAAATTTCTGCAATTGGACTGGAGATTTGTGCCCCAGAACAGCCAAGCAGATCTTATACAACCAGAACACAGCATCTCCCTAGCAGGACAAATCCAATGAGACCAATTACTGGCCTATCAGTATTCTCTCAATCATCAAGAAATGATGATATGTTTCATCAATAGTTAAAAATCACACAACACCAGGTTTAATTGGAAGCACTAGCTTTCGGAGCGCTGCTCCTTCATCAGGTGGTGGTACTTCACTATCACTGGATGAAGGAGCGACGCTCCAAAAGCTAGTGTTTCCAATTAAACCTATTGGACTATAACCTGGTGTTGTGTGATTTTTAACTTTGTACACCCCAGTCCAACACCGGCATCTCCAAATCATGACTTTCATCAAGAGTGTTATCAAGTAGCACCTGGTCAGTAATAACCTGCTCAGTGGTGCCCAGTTTGGATTCTGTCAGGGCCACTCAGCTCCTGACCTCATTACAGCCTTTGCTCTAACAAGGACAAAAAAAATGTAGTTCCCCAGGTGAGGTGAAAACAACAGCCCTTGACATCAAGACAACATTTGACTGAGTGTGGTTTCAAAGGAGCCATAACAAAACTTGAATTAATGGGCATGGCAGGAAAACTCTCTGGTGTTTGGAGTCATACTTGGCGCATAGAAGATAGTTGTGGCTGTTGGAAGTCAGTCATTTCATCTGCAGAACATCTCTGCAGGAGCTCCTCAGGATAGTGTCCTACCCCCAAACATCTTCAGCTGCTTCATCAATGATCTGCTGTCAATCATAAGGTCAGAAGTGGGGATGTTACTGATAACTGCCCAATTTTCATAGAATCCCTACAGTTTGGAAACAGACTCTTTGGCCCAACAAGTCCACACCAAGCCTCCGAAGAGCAGCTCACCCAGACCTACTCCCCCACCCTATTATCCTATATTTATCCCTGACTTATGCAGCTAACCTACACATCCCTGAACACAATGGGCAACTTCCCATGGCCAATTCACCTAACCTGCACATCTTTGGATTGTGGGCTGAAACCGGAGCACTTGGAGGAAACCCATGCAGATACAGGGAGGATGTGCAAACTCCACAAAGACAGTTGTCTGAGGCTGGAATTAAACCTAGGTCTCTGGCTGTGAGGCAGCAGTGCTAACCACTGAGCCACCATGCTGCCCATTAGCACCATTAACAATGCCTCAGTAGTATATGTCCAATTGCTAAAAGACCTGAGTGATACCTAAGCCTGGGCTAATGAGTGCCAATGATCATTTATGCTATACAGTGACCATCTCTAACAAGAAAGAATCTAATTATTGTCCTTGATATTCAGTAGTATTCTTACCATTGAGTCTCTCACTACCAACATCCTGGGGTCACCATTGACCAGAAACAAGCCATATAAGTGCTGTGGCTACGAGAGCAGGTCAGAAGCTAGGAATTTGGTGGGGGGTGCAATAGCCTAATGCTATTATTATGAAATAATTAATCCAGAGACCTGGGTTCAAATCTGCCATGACAGGTGGTGGAATTTGAATTCAATAGAAGTCTGGAATTATGAGTCCAATGTGGCCCTTGGCAACATGAATGACTCTTAACTGCCCTCTGGGCAGAAATACACACATCCAGTGGATGAATGAAAAGTAAACATAAAAAAATCTCTACAGTGAGTAACTCACCTCCTGATCCCCCAATTTCTGCTCCCCATCCACAAAGCAGCAGTCAGGAGTTCCAGAGAACACTCTCCACTTGCCTGGACGTGTGCAGCAACAAAGAACTCAAGAAGCTTGACACCATCCAGGACTTGATTAACCATGTTGACAAGTCTTCATTCCCTCATTACTGGTGCACTGCAGCATTACTGTGTGCTATCTACAAGGTGCACTGCAGATAGGCAGCACCTTCCAAACCCAGAACCATTATACATTCTAGAAGGACAGGGGAAACAGATGCATAGGAACACAGCAGCTGATGAAGTGGACTCAGTGGGTTCAATGGTTTACTTCATATGATCTTATAGTCAAACTGATATAAGCGGATAGAGTACATCCATTGATATTCTTTACCTCTACTCTCACCATGTAAAAGCAACAGGGTAATGCCTGTTTTTTAACACCAAGGGAATTTGATAAAAATACAACTTTCTGCTGATACTGGTGTCATGTGATACTTGATATAATACGTACTGATCATATTCATCGAGCACCATGTATTTACAGATTATCACAGATTGAGTACATATTGCCATTGAATTTACTCAATATGATCACCTGCAAATGGTCAAAGGGCTCTTGTGCTGGACTGTTAAAGCATTCACAGATTAAGCTTTTGGAATATAGGGACAGGAACAGATTGTTTCAGTCAGTTGAAATTCCTTCACCCTTTAATTAGAGGTAGCCATGATGTGGTGTTGGACTGGGGTGGACAAAGTCAGAAGTCACATGACACCAGGTTATAGTCCAACAGGTTTATTTAAAATCACAAGCTTTCACAGCACTGCTCCTTCATCAGGTGACTTCACTGTTGGAGTATAACTTGGTGTCGTGTGACTTCAATTAGACACATTTTGTCGAAGTCTTTCACCCTGTGCACACATTAGAACAGTTTGTAAGAACTATCGAAGTAAAGGGGAAATTGCAATTATTTTGTATGAGAGGAGAATGCTGATTGGATGGCAAATGAACTTTAATTTGGAGAGGTGTTGCCACAGAGAATGCACCAGCTAATGAAAACTGATAGTTAACTACCAAGCTTTGTTTAAGCTTTTAAACAGGACAGATTGATTGTGATTGATCAAGGCATTTATCTGAAAAGTGAACCAGTGAATGACTGTCACCTATTTTATTGAATTGAAAAAGGTGCACTTCAAATACATTTTTTTTCTATGAAGTTTAGGACCCTTTGTATTAATATATATAGCTACCAGTACACTGCATTTTTAAAATTCATTTGTGGGATTTGACTGTTGTTAGCTCACTAGAACTTTTCTACCTGTACCTAGTTGCTCTTGGGAATGTGGTGGTAAGCTGCCTTCTTGAACCACTGCACTGCCTGTGCTGTGGCACAGATTGGTAAGGATGAAGTCAAGTTCCTCCGGGTGCTCCGGTTTCCTCCCACAGTCCAAAGATGTGCGGGTCAGGTGAATTGGCCATGCTAAATTGCCCGTAGTGTTAGGTAAGGGGTAAATGTCGGGGTATGGGTGGGTTGCGCTTCGGCGGGTCGGTGTGGACTTGTTGGGCCGAAGGGCCTGTTTCCACACTGTAAGTAATCTAATCTAATCTAATCTATATTTTTCCGTCTTCTTGGTTCCATCACCACCTGCCCCAGAGCGAGACTAGAAGCTTTGTCCTTTCAGATCCGATCAGCTCGATCAGTAGTACTGCTGCTGAGCCACTCTTGGTGTGAATGTTAAATTCCCCCACCCAGAGTACATTTTTCACCCTTACCACCCTCATTGCTTCCTCTAAGTGCTGTTCAACATGGACAAATGCTGATTCATCAGCAGAGGGAGGACAGTACATGGTAATCAGGAGAAGGTTTCCTTGCGTAGATCGATGTCAGGTGGTACATCCAGTTTCATTTTTTTGTTGAGATTTTGTGTAACAATTAGTACAACTGAGTGGCTTGCTAGGCCATTTCGGAGGGCAGTTGAGAGTCAACTACATTGCTGTAGGTCTACAATCACATGTAGGCCAGACCAAGTGTGGATAGTAGATTTCCTTACCTGAAGGACATTAGTGAACCGGATGGGTTTTTCCAACAATTGGTAATGGTTTCATTGTGATCAGTAGATTCTTAATTGCAGAGATCTTTTATTGAATTCAAATTCCACCATCTGATGTGTTGGGATTTGAACCCAGGTCTAGATTAATAATCTAATGATTATTAATCAGCTATTTCCTCTCCCAAAATGCTCAAACTGTCAGCCTGGCTGCCAATCCAAAATTGGTTGCCAACACATAATTCTTTGCACACTTAGCATTATGTGACAAATGTTGTCCCATTGTGGACTCACATCTAGTGTTATGATACTGTGGTGCACGTTTTTCCAGTGCAGGCTGGTAGGGTACCATCAGTACCTGTTTGTTATGAATAGCCAATAGGATATGCTGTTTGATATGATCTGCCAGTCTTTGTGTGATATGGTCTACACACCTGGCATCACATCAGCACTGAAATTCATATAACACTTTATTCATTTGGGTGATAGAATGCTTCTTTTGGCTTGATGGCAGCATCCTCTTAATGGTGAACACCAACTTCTGTTGCTACGGCATAATAGCAATATAAAACAGTTAAATTCACCTATTGCTCAAACTTTACCTTTTCAGCAATACTCAAAAACCTAACCAATCAAATCTTGGTTGATTGCGCCTCTTTTCCATTTCCCTGCCTGAGCTTCATATTCCCCATACCCTCAGTTAACAAAAACATACTGACCTTAGTATAAGGTATGAGGATGAAGAAATTATGCTGCACTTACAGAAAACCCTATATATGTTATGGAATACTGTGAGCAAATCTGGGCACCTCACCTTAGGGAGGTTATATTGGCCTTGGACGAAATACAACGTAGGTTTACAAGAATGATTCCTGGACTTTAGGTGTTCAGTTATGAGGAGAGATTACACAATTAGGCCTGCTTTCTGTAGAATATAGAAGGTTAAAGGTGATCTGATCAAAGTCTTCAAGGTGTGAACACGGCGGTAAAGTGGTTCAGTGATTAGCACTGCTGCCTGAAAGTGCTAGGAACTCAGGTTCAATACCAGCCTTGGGTGACTGTCTGTGTGGAGTTTGCCCATGTCTGTGTGGGTTTCCTCTGGGTGCACTGGTTTCCTCTCCCACTCCAAAGATGTGCCGTTTGGGTGGGTAGGCCATGCTAAGTTGTCCATAGTGTCCAGGAATGTGCAGGCTAGGTGGATTAGTCAATGGGAAATGTGGAATTATGGGCATTATGTGGGTCTGAGTGGGATGCTACTCAGATGGTTGGTGCAGACTTGATGGGTTGCATGGTTTCTATGTGCACTGTACGGATTCTATGATTCAAAAAGACAGAATAGATCAAGGTAAACTATTTTCACAGGTTGGCAATTCTGAACATTGTCTGAGAATTGGGACCAAACTGTTCAGGAGAGTCATTAGGAAACACCTCTACATTCAAAGGATGGGAGATATTTGGAATTCCCTTCCATAAATGACAGTCAATGTTGGATTAGTTGTTAATTTTAAATCTGAGATAGATACATTTTTGTTTATCTATTAAGCTATTAAGAGATATGGGCCAAAAGATGAATAGAATTGAATAGTGAAACAGGCTTGAGGGGCTGAATAGCATACTCCAGCTGCGATATTCCTGTATGACAATGAAAGTTCTGATTATCCAAGAATCCATAGATTCACAGCATTGGTACATTGGAGAGGAGATCACTCGGCCCATTGTGTCTGCACTGGCTATTCAAATGACTTCATGCCATTCTCCTGCCTTTTTCTAATAATCCTGCACAGTGTTTCTATTCAGATCATCATCGTGAGTGGCACGGTGGCACAGTGGTTAGCACTGCTGCCTCACAGCGCCTGAGACCCGGGTTCAATTCCCGACTCAGGCGACAGACTGTGTGGAGTTTGCACGATCTCCCCGTGTCTGCGTGGGTTTCCTCCGGGTGCTCTGGTTTCCTCTTACAGTCCAAAGATGTGCGGGTCAGGTGAATTGGCCATTCTAAATTGCCCGTAGTGTTAGGTAAGGGGTAAATGTAGGGGTATGGGTGGGTTGCGCTTCGGCGGGTCGGTGTGGACTTGTTGGGCTGAAGGGCCTGTTTCCACACTGTAAGTAATCTAATCAAATACATCGATTGAACCTGCATTCAACTAAGGCATCCAGGCAGAGGAATTTGGGGAATGAATTCAAAAATTTTACTACCTTTTAGATGAGAAAGCTCTAATAAGTCATGCCAAAGTAGCCAACCTCTCATTTTAAGAGGAGGGGATCTTGCAGGTCTGCCCTTGTCCTTCTAGATAATAGAGGTTACAGGTTTGGAAGGTGCTGTTGAAGGAGTTTTTGCACATTACTGCAGTACATCATAGTGATGATAGATGCTGCAACCACAGAGGGAGTGAATCTTGAGGATGGCGAATGGAGTGCAAATCAAAGCCAGCTGCTTTGTCCTGCTTCTTGAATATTGTTGGTGCTGCAATCATCCAAACAAGTGGGGAGTATTCCATCAGATTCCTGACTTGTGCCTTATATATGCTGGGAGAAAGTGAGGACTGCAGATGCTGGAGATCAGAGCTGAAAATGTGTTGCTGGAAAAGCGCAGCAGGTCAGGCCGCATCCAAGGAACAGGAGAATCGACGTTTCGGGCATGAGCCCTTCTTCAGGAATGAGGAAAGTGTGCCAAGCAGGTTAAGATAAAAGGTAGGGAGGAGGGACTTGGGGGAGGGGTGTTGGAAATGCAATAGGTGGAAGGAGGTTAAGGTGAGGGTGATAGGCTGGAGTGGGGGTGGGGGCGGAGAGGTCAGGAAGAAGATTGCAGGTTAGGAAGGTGGTGCTGAGTTCAAGGGCTGGGACTGAGACAAGGTGAGGGGAGGGGAAATGAGGAAACTGGAGAAATCTGAGTTCATCCCTTGTGGTTGGAGGGTTCCTAGGCGGAAGATGAAGCACTCTTTCTCCAGCCGTCGTGTTGCTATGGTCTGGTGATGGAGGAGTCCAAGGACCTGCATGTCCTTGGTGGAGTGGGAGGGGGAGTTGAAGTGTTGAGCCACGGTATATAATATACCTTTTATATTAGTCTGCTTGGCACACTCTCCTCATTCCTGAAGAAGGGCTCATGCCCGAAACATCGATTCTCCTGCTCCTTGGATGCTGCCTGACCTGATGCGCTTTTCCAGCAACACATTTTCATCTGGATGTTAAAGGCAATTGTTCTTACCTCACAAAGCTGTAATGCAAGACTACCAAATGCCAAACAATAGAAGCAGCATGTAACAGACCACACAATCGATAGTACAAGTGATGGATCAGTTCTAAGTTTAGCAAACCCTCCACATCCTGCTGTGACCGTTGGTGTATAATTAAACAACTCACCAGAAGTGTGACACCACAACTATCAATATGTGAAGTGCTGCACATCAGCACTAAAGGCTGAAATAATCTTCAGCCAGGAGTGCTAAGTGGATTATCCATCTTGGTCCCCTCCTGAGGTTCCCAGATACCAGCTTTCAGCCAATGCAATTCACTCCACATGAAATAAAGGAAGGGTTAGAGGCACTGGATACAGGAAAGGCTGAGCTCTGATAATATCTCAGCAATAGTACTGAAGACTTGTGCTCCAGGGCTTGCTGCTTCCCCAGCCAAGCTCTTCCAGTACAGCTACAACACTGGCCTCTACCCTACAATGTGGAAAATTGCCCAGGTATGTCTGGTGCAGGGAAAAGTAACAACAAATTCAACCCAGCCAATTATTGTCCTCTCAATCTACCCCGATCATCGTTATTGATGGAAGACATCACCAAAAGTGCCATCAAACAGCTCCTGCTCAGCGATAACCTGCTCACTGACCCTCTGTGAGGTTTCTGCCCACACATTGCTGTACTCAGGAGCCAAATATTTGGTTAGTGTACAAAAGGTGACCCAGGTGTAAATGAAGACACAGGCAGTGGGTGGTTTGAATGAGCCTACGTTTAACATTGGATCAAAAGTGGGTGCTTGGCCAGGGATATATTGGAAAAAGCTTATTAATATCTACTCTGTGAAATCTCTGCAAGATCTTGTATGTTCATAGAACAGAACAACATCCCATTATACATGTTACATCAGGCTGCAGTTTTTACAAAGTAATTCATTTTTAATTTTTTTTATAGTGACATAAGATGTGCTGTAAGTGCAGGAATGTATGTTGTTTCCTAAAAGCCAACCACAGCACCCTGCTATAAATAACCTTCACACAACAACTGCATCAAGAGTAGTCTTGCAGCAAAAACATGATGAAAAACAGTCAGTCTTTCAGGGACCTCTGCATATTTAAAATTTAATGTGTACAGCAGCATTACTTCACTTAGTAGTTATAAAAGCTTTAAAATATTGTTACTGTCTATAAATATTAACATCATCATAGCTGGGTCAGAGCTAGAAAGGATGCACTCTGTTTCCTTCAGATTTCAGGATTTGCGTGTGTAGACACTGCAACAAACATACCAGGTTTGTGAGGTCCCAGG
Organism: Hemiscyllium ocellatum; assembly: GCF_020745735.1. Lineage (NCBI taxonomy): Eukaryota > Metazoa > Chordata > Chondrichthyes > Orectolobiformes > Hemiscylliidae > Hemiscyllium > Hemiscyllium ocellatum. The sequence continues at coordinate 96,395,264 of NC_083409.1, forward strand.
TGTTAAAGAGTACACTCTAGACTGCACTGGCTAAACCACATTCACAAAACATCGGAAAGTATGTGCAACATGAGCTCTTATTATTAATGAAAAATGACAAGAGTTCTGAGTAGTTCAGCACTGGAACCAAATTTCAGCAATTCTCAACATCTGGCCTATCACTGTTGACCAGAAACCTAACTGGAACAGTTGCATATTACTGTGCCAAATCAAGTTGATGACAAACTGGGAATTCTGCAGCAGGTAGCTCACTTCCTGTCTCCTTATAGCTTATTTAGAAAGCCCCACTAAGGAGCGTGATAGAACATTCTCCAACCCCCTGCATGAAAGTTGGTCTAACAGAGGTCAAGAAGTTCAACATCATCCAAACCAAAGCAGTCCACTAGACTGATAGCCCATCCACTGCCTTAAACATTCACTCCACCATGACAGCAGCAGCTACAAAATGCACAGCAGCAATTCAGCGAACTCCTTCGACAACATCTTCCAAACCCATGATGGCACAGGTGGCTCAGTGGTTAGCATTGCTGCCACACAGCACTAGGGACCCAAGTTCAATTCCAGCCTTGGGCAGCTGACTGTGTGGAGTTTGCACATTCTCCCTGTGTCTGCGTGGGTTCTCTCCAGATGCTCTGATTTCTTCCCACAATCCAAAGATGCACATGTTAGGTGATCAACGTTTGTGAGAAGATTTGTAGCTCGGGTGCTCGTTGTTGTGGTTCTGTTCGCCGAGCTGGGAATTTGTGTTGCAGACGTTTCATCCCCTGTCTAGGTGACATCCTCAGTGCTTGGGAGCCTCCTGAGAAGCGCTTCTGTGATGTTTCCTCCAGCATTTATAGTGGTTTGTCTCTGCCGCTTCCGGTCGTCAGTTCCAGCTCTCCGTTGCAGTGGTCGGTATATTGGGTCCAGGTCGATGTGCTTATTGATTGAATCTGTGGATGAGTGCCATGCCTCTAGGAATTCCCTGGCTGTTCTCTGCTTGGCTTGTCCTATAATAATAGTGTTATCTCAGTCGAATTCATGTTGCTTGTCATCTGCGTGTGTGGCTACTAAGGATAGCTGGCCGTGTTGTTTCGTGGCTAGTTGGTGTTCACGGATGCGGATCGTTAGCTGTCTTCACCTCTATCAACAAAATCCTAGCCAGAGAAACAATAGCCAACCTGCTGGACATACAGAACAGACAACAGGACAATGAACCTATCAACAAAGATGGCATACGCAAACTACTGGACCTGTGCCTCACAATACACTTCACATTCAACAACCAAATAAATGAACAAATCAACGGCACACCCATGGGCTCACCCATCTCTGGACTCATAGCAGAAGCGGTAATGCAAAGATTAGAACAAACAGTCTTACCGCAAATAGGTCAGATATGTGGATGACAACTTTGTAATCATTAAAAACACAGAAATAGAGAACACACACCGGATCATCAATGCCACACTCAGAGGAATCCGATTCACTAGAGAGGAAGAAAAGGACAACCAGCTCCCATTCCTAGACGTGATGGTACAGAGAACACCGAATGGAGAATTCACCACAAGGTATACAGGAAAGCCACACACACAGACCAAGTCCTGAACTACGAAAGCAACCACCCCAACACACACAAAAGAAGTTGTGTCTTGATGCAAAAGGGCCACAACATACTGCAGCACACCAGATCTGCAAAAAGAGGAAGAAGAACATTTATTCAATGTATTCGCTAAAAACAGATACCCCCGCAATTTCATCAACAGATGCCTAAGGGAAAGACAACGGAATGCGTACATGCCGCAACCCAAAGGACTAGCCATATTATCATACATTCCGAACTGACAGGCAAACTACTGCGAACACTAGGACTCATAACAGCACACAAACCAACAACCACTCTCAGACAACAATTCACCAGAACGAAGGACCCGATACCCAGCATGAGCAAAACCAATGTAGTGTACAAAATCCCATGCAAGGACTGCACAAAACACTACATAGGACAAACAGGAAGACAACTATCGATCTGCATCCAAGCACTGAGGATGTCACATAGACAGGGGACGAAACGTCTGCAGCACAAATTCCCGGCTCGGCAAACAGAACCACAACAACATGTTAGATGAACTGGCCATATTAAATTGCCCTTAGTGATCAGGGATGTGTAGGTTAGGTGCATTAGTCTGGGGCAAATGTAGGGGAATGGGTCTGGATAGGTTACTCTTTGGAGGGTCAGTGTGGATTTGTTGGACCGAAGGGCCTGTTTCTCCACTGTAGGGATCCTAAGATTCATGACCCCCATAGACATAATGTCAGCAGATGAATGGGACCATCATAAAGTTTTCCTCCAAGCTGTGCACCATTCTGGCTTGGAAATATATCTGTTCCCTCATTGTCGCTAGATCAAACTCCTGGAACCCCTCCTTAACAGCTCTGAGAGTGCTCCAGCATCCTACAGATTGTAACAGTGTAAGAAAACTGCTCACATTTAACTTTCCAAAGGCAATAATTGCTGCCCTTGCTAGTGATAATAATGTCCCATGAACACATTCAATAAGTAAATTTGACACTGAAAGAGAATACACTCAATCTAGGGGTCTAGTCCGAATAAATTAGACCATCCCCTCCCATTATGAAATCAACTGTTCAGCAATTACAAACAGTTATGTAACGTGTTCCTATGAAATCATGGGAAATGACAGTTATTATCCTTTAATGGACCACGTTTAAATGATAAATTATGCCATATATAACATTTACTGTAAATTATGGACAATTAAATTGGTTAGTCATCGTGAATTATTGATCTTCAAAAGTGCTATTCTGCAGATAGTGTATCTATCAGGACCTATTCCTGATGAAGGGCTTTTGTCCAAAACGTCGATTTTTCTGCTCCTCGGATGCTGCCTGACCTGCTGTGCTTTTCCAGCACCACTCTAATCTAGATCCTGGTTTCCAGCATCTGCAGTACTTGTTTTTACCTATCTATCAGGACCTGTCAATATCTAAAAGTAATCAATGTTGCTACATTGTTTTACCATCCCAACAGTGCGAGATGAAAGATGTACAGAAAGGGTAACTATAGATTAAAGACAGAGGAAAGGATTTGTGAAAAGGTAATAGATTTTAAAACATAAGTCACAATTTCTATAGTAACTTTAAGGGGCTTTACAGGAGTAAAAAGCATCTTAATGTTAAAAAGCTAAAGAATTAAAAACAGATTAATAAAAACTTAGTCCGAAGTTTAAGAACCATTTTAGAGGAGGAGAGGCCAAGAGATAGAAAGATTTAGAAATTAAATTCAAGAACTAGGGACAATCAATTGAAGGTCAAGTGACAGATAATAAAGCAGTTAATTTCAGGATGCACAAGAGCCCAGAACTGGAAAACAGCAGGAGTCTCAACGTCTCACAAGGATGGACAAAACTACACAAGAAAAAAAGAAAGACCAGACTGCGGAGGATTTTGCAATCAAGTATGAGAGTGTTAAAGTAAGGTGTTTCCGGACTGGAAGCCAACTTAGATGTGTGTGCAATGGTTGGAAGAAAAGGATGATACAAATTAAAATGTCAACTTTGTGCCCGGAAAATGAAAAGCAAGTCAAAAGGAGCTATATGATAGTAATAGACAATACTTGCAGGAGTAGGCCATTCTGCCCTTCGAGCCTGCACCACCATTCAATATGATCATGGCTGATCATCCTTAATCAGTATCCTGTTCCTGCCTTATCTCCATAACCCTTGGTTCCACCATCCTTGAGAGCTCCATCCAACTCTTTCTTAAATGAATCCAGAGACTGGGCCTCCACTGCCCTCTGGGGCAGAGCATTCCACACAGCCACCACTCTCTGGGTGAAGAAGTTTCTCCTCATCTCTGGCCTAAATGTCAGACATGACAGCAAGTTTTAAAACTGACTGGTTCAGTTTCAAATAGAGAAGTAAAATTGTGACATGGACATAGCTCCAATTCACCCAATATTGGGAAAAAAAGAATTCTCCCTTGAGGACAGTGCAGTGATTGAAGGAATGTCCAGAGAAGTTATAAAGGTCAGAAGGATTGGGCCCAATGGTCATCATCATTGGGCCCAATGGACCTTCACATTCAGTGAATTTTTAACAAAAAAGTTTATTTGAGATAAAAACTAATTGTGGGAATTGTGTACAAAGTTAAGAGGCCAACAAAATATGGTAAACGTGAAAATAGGTTGGACATTAGGTAAGAGGCTAAGATGATTTAGCTATTCATAAAACAGTAACCAACTCCACTGTTGTAGAAAGAAACTATAAAGTTTGAAATAAAAGTAAAAAACATTGACCCTTTTGTCAGAAATGAAAACTGAAGTGTAAGTCAGATATTCTTCCTAGGATTGGGAACTATCGAAGAAAAATGGGAGCAAGCATTCACCAATGCTTGTGGCATGGTGGCTCAGTGGTTAGCATTGCTGCCTCACAGCATCAGTAGACCTGGGTTCAATTTCCATCTCGGGCAATTGCCTGTGGAGTTTGCACATTCTCCCCATGTCTGCGTGGGTTTCCCCCAGGTGCTCCGGTTTCCTCCCACAGTCTCAAAGATGTGCAAGCAAGGTGAATTGGCCATGCTAAATTGCCCGTAGTGTTAGGTGGATTAGTCAGGGGTAAGTATAGGGGGGAGGGAGTGGGTTCTCTTCGGAGGGTCGATGTGGACTTATTGGACCGAAGGGCCTGTTTCCACACTGTAACTAACCTAATCTAATTAAAAAAAGCAAAGTTTTTCATGAAGTTGAATGACCTACAATCCTTGGAACAGGAAAACAGGAAGCCGTTCAATGATAGAATATGTCATCCCAGAGAGATAACAAAACATGATGGAGAAAGCAAAAAAAAATTATTTTTTTTTAAAAAGAGGGAAAATATGGAATGAATATTGGAAAGTTGAGGAAATGGAAAGAAAAACCTGTAAATTCAGGAAACAGAAACAGAAATAGCTGGAAAATTAACCTGTAATCAAAGGCCTATTCTCATCCTTGTTGATATAATAGGTGTTTCCAGCACTTTCCATGTTATAGACCTTTTGAATTTGCAGGAAAACCAAAGAATTGTTGATGCTGGAAATCAGAAACAAAAACAGAAATTGCTGGAAGAGTGACCTTTCTTCAGTTTGGCCTCTGCATTCTCTCCCCAGACGCTGCCAGGGCCTGCTGCGTTCCAGATTCTCTAGTCACGGTCTATCAAAATGCATCCCAACTGGCAAGCCCTGCTCCTCTACCTCTGTGTTTCCTCTACCTCTAGAAGGAGAGGCAGTGTTAACGGACGACTAATCCAGTCTGCCAGAACAAAGCCCCAGAGATGAACTTTCAAATCACACCGTGGCAGATGGTGAAATTTGAATTTAAGTTTGGAATAAAACAAAAGGTAGCATAATTACCTAGTGTAATAAACCCACCTGGTTCACTAACATTCTTTAGGGAAGGAAATCTGCCATCTTTATCTGATCTGGCCTACATGTGACTCCAGTCCCAAATCAATGTGGTTGACTCTTAGCTGACCTCTGAAATAGCCTGTCTAGCCACTCAGGGGCAATTGGGGATGGGCAACAAATGCCATGATACCTTGCAGTAATGCTCATAATCCATGGAGAAAAATAAAGAATGTTGCCTACTTTATTCCATTACAGGCTGACTTGTCTGCCACTGCTAACCAGAACCCCTTTCCAAAGGCACATAATCACATTAGCTTACCTCTCTCTCACCTTTCAGATTATTTTCCATTTCTATAGTGCCCGTTAGCTCAACCCTCACCCTCATGAATGTCTCTCATCTCTGCTCCGTCTTCCCTCTATGATCATTCAGCTCTCTTCCAAAATCGAAACAAGCTCCTTTACCAAAAGAATCATAGAATCATCACAGTGTGGAAGCAGGCCATTCAGCCCATTGAGTCCACACTGTCCCTCTGCAGAGCAATCCATTCAGACCCACCCACCCATACTATCCCTGTAGCCCTGCATTTCCCACGACTAATCCACCTAGCCTGCACATCCTTGGATGATGGGAGGAAACTGGAGCACATGGAGGGGAACCCCCATAGACACGGGGAGAATGTGCAATCTCTGCACAGACAGTCACCCGAGGCTGAAATTGAACCCGAGTCCCTGGTGTTGTTTTACACATAATATCAGATTGTGTCAGCAAGATTCAGGATGTAAATAGGAGTGTGTAGCCAGCACACACACATTATCATTAACATCAACTGGTCATTCAAAAACAAATCCATGTTTTTTTTGCTTTAATCGGATCGTTTTCATCAGGAGAGGTTATAGTCCTTATCACAATAAAATGTCTGTCAACAGTTGCACATTATCGTGCACAGTTCTTCAGGGGAATACCTGTTTACCACACAGATGTTTTTGCAAAAAAACACTCAGGGTTCCCTGATGACTTTGTAGTAAAGATGTTGCCCAGCATGATGCTGAATCATCCAGAACTGGAAACAAAAAAAACCCCAAAGAACTGTGGATGTTGGAAATCAGAAACAAAACCTGAAATTGCTGTAGAAACTCAGCAGGTCTAGCAGCATCTGCGGAGAGAAAGCAGAGTTTCAGGTCCAGTGTCCTTCCTTTAGAATGGGAGCTTGGCTTGACACCTAGAATGATTGAGAGAGGGAGAAATCAACAAGAAAGATATCTTTGCTACCATCCTGCCTGGAATTGTGTGGGACTGTAATGGAAAATGCTGGAAAACCCCCGCAAGTCAGGCTTACATTAACCTCATCGTAAAGGCTTTTTACAATGGCTGCCTTTAATGATGCCACCTTACGTACAAGTACCGAGGGACAGATCTCACTGAGTAAAATAAAATGCCATGACAGAGAAAAAAAGTAGAGATTAGCTCGTGCTCACTTCCCGGGGAGACTCGGCCAGTGCTCACTCCCCCGGGGGACCCGGCCAGTGCTCACTCCCCCGGGGGACCCTGACCGTGCTCACTCTCCCGGGGGACTCGGCCAGTGGTCACTCCCCCCGGGGACCCGGCCAGTGGTCACTCCCCCGGGAGACTCGGCCCGTGCTCACTCCCCCGGGGGACTCGGCCAGTGGTCACTCCCCCCGGGGACCTGGCCAGTGGTCACTCCCCCGGGGGACTCGGCCCGTGCTCACTCTCCCGGGGGACTCGGCCAGTGGTCACTCTCCCCGGGGACCCGGCCCTGTGCTCACTCCCCCGGGGGACTTGGTCCATGCTTACTCCCCCGGGGTACTTGGCCAGTGCTCACTCTGTTCCGGGGAACTCTACCTGTGCTCACTCTGTTCTGGGGGACTCACCCCATGCTCACTCCCCGGAGGGACCCAGCCCTTGCTCACTCCCCCGGGGGACTCGGTCAGTGCACACTCTGTTCCGGGGGACTCGGCCCGTGCTCACTCCCCCGAGGGACTCGGTCCGTGCTCACTCCCCCGGGGCACTCGGCTCAGTGCTCACTCCCCCGGGGCACTCGGCTCAGTGCTCACTCCGCCGGGAGACTCGGTCCGTGCTCACTCCCCCGGGGGACTCGGCCAGTGGTCACTCCCCCCGGGGACCTGGCCAGTGGTCACTCCCCCCGGGGACTCGGCCCGTGCTCACTCTCCCGGGGGACTCGGCCAGTGGTCACTCTCCCCGGGGACCCGGCCCTGTGCTCACTCCCCCGGGGGACTTGGTCCATGCTTACTCCCCCGGGGTACTTGGCCAGTGCTCACTCTGTTCCGGGGAACTCTACATGTGCTCACTCTGTTCTGGGGGACTCACCCCATGCTCACTCCCCGGAGGGACCCAGCCCATGCTCACTCCCCCGGGGGACTCGGTCAGTGCACACTCTGTTCCGGGGGACTCGGCCCGTGCTCACTCCCCTGAGGGACTCGGTCCGTGCTCACTCCCCCGGGGCACTCGGCTCAGTGCTCACTCCCCCGGGGACCCGGCCAGTGCTCACTCCGCCGGGAGACTCGGTCCGTGCTCACTCCCCCGGGGGACCCTGTCCGTGCTCACTCCCCCGGGGGACTCGACCAGTGCTCACTCCCCCGGGGGACCCTGTCCGTGCTCACTCCCCCGGGGGACTCGACCAGTGCTCACTCCTCTGGGGGATTTGGCCCATGCTCACTCCCCCGGGGGACCCTGTCCGTGCTCACTCCCCCGGGGGACCCTGTCCGTGCTCACTCCCCCGGGGATTCGGCCCGTGCTCACTCCCCCGGGGGACCCTGTCCGTGCTCACTCCCCCTGGGGATTCGGCCCGTGCTCACTCCCCCGGGGGACTCGACCCATGCTTACTCCACTCCATGATGCCAGGTGAGGTGGGGCGAAGGGGTGTGGTCGGAGGGGTGGTGAATTAAAAGAAAAGCTACAAATTGGAGAGAAAGGAAGAAAAAGGGGAAGGGTCTGGCGAGCAGAGGAGCTCCAACCGCAGCGTCCTACCCTGCTGCCGTATTGAGTACTGTTCTCCCTGGAAGATCCCTTGCTGCTTGGATACAGTTCAGAAGTTCTATTCCAACAGAAGTCCGTCTCAATGGACAGAATTCTGATGCTTGGCCCCACATTTCTGTTGGGTTCACTGAGCATACTTAGGGCAGCTGGATGTTACAATAGGTCTCAGGACCATTGGGTTGTTGCACCGGGGAGGTGATGGCCTAGTGATGTTATCACTCAACTATTAATACAGAGGCCCTGGAAAAGTTTCAGGATCCCAGGTTTGAATCCTACCACACCAGATTGTGGAATTTGAAATCAATAAAATTCTGGGACTAAGAGGTTTAATGATGACCATTGTCAATTTTTGGGGAACAAAAACCCATCAGGTACACTTTAGGGACCAAAATTGCCATCCTTACTTGGTCTGGCCTACATGTGACTTCAGAGCTACTGTGATGTGAATGACTCTTAACTCCTAGCAACTGGAGATAGGCCTCACCAACAATGTCCACAACCTGTGAGTGAATCTGAAATCAGCCAAGGTGCCCTCTCCAGTAACCCTGTTAGAATACTGGGAGACACTCAGTTCAAATTGAACTATAATCCCACATGGGTTATCGTGGGCAAATGGGGGAAAGCTTAGAATAAAATATTTCATTCTGGGGCATCGACGTCAATCCAATCTTGTCCTAACCTACCATCTGCAAATGCACTCTTTTATGAAACATCACTTGACAGCATTCAAAGTGAGAATAAGGCTCGATATTCCTAAGTGTTACCCAAATGTGACTAAGGTCAATTATATCCTAGCCACTCAGTTGATGAGCTCACAGAAATACTGGCAATATCTTCTACTGTAGGTCAGCACATGCTCTCGTTATGGAAATTTAGCTTGGGTTAGTGAAGAATAACATCAAAGAACCTACTCTTCAAATTTCCATTGCTTAGATGATCTCTTCTATCCTGAGCTGAATCAGCAATAGCAAGACAGATTTACTGTAGTGCTGAAGGAGTCAATTCAGTCCATCATGTCAGCATTGGCTCTCCACACGAGTGATCCATTTACTGCCATTCTCCTGCATGCTCCCTGTAACTCTGCACACTTTGTCCTCTGAACATTTCAATTAAACCTGTTTCTACCACACTGTCAGGCAATGCATTCCACACCCTAATCATTAAATGCGTGAAAAGGATTTCCTTCATGTCACTGTTGCTTTATCATTTCAGATTTCTTTAACCAATTACTTTAACTCTGAGATATCTCAATCTTGCTCCTTTCATGACTGATTACACTTTCTCCCTACCTACGCTCTCCAGACCTCTCATGGTTTTGAATACATCAATCAAATGTCCTCTCGGCCTTCTTTTCTCCAGGGAAAATTGTCCTAAATTTTCCAATCTATATTCATAACGTAATTTCATAACTCACAAACATTCTTACAAACCTTTCCTGCACTCTCTCCTAACGTGCCTGGTTCTAATAGTCCAGTTGAGGCTGGGTTAGTATCTGATGCAAGTTCCACATAATGTCTGGCTTTTGTATTTGATGTTTCTATGAATAGCGCTTAACAATTTCTGTCTCAACCTGTTCTGTCACCTTCAATGATTTATGCACATGTACAGCCTTTTTACATTATTTGAGGGAGCTTCTGTACTTGTGGTTGCACTTCAACCTCACCCTCCTCATTGCTGATGATCAGTAGGGACGGGACACAAACACTTGAAGGACCACCCCATGGGTCTGCTCCTGGGCCTGGCCAAGGTGGGCTATAAACAAATCCAAGCAGTGGATCATGGATCGGGCCATTAAACCTCACCCATTTGTCTCCCTTCTGTGATTACAGCCTTTCCCTGGAGTCCCTGCTGGGGGAGCATGCTGTGTCCAATGCAACACTTCAGGGCATCCCGAACCTGTGGGCACCACAGGGGCTTGAGTGTATCACCTCCCCACTACAATCACAAGTTGAATTTTAAGTTCACTTTGATGATTTGATTTTTGTTACAATACTCCTTTAAGGGGTTGTGACTCATTAATTTGATTTAATTTGTTCAATTGTTTTGAAAATGGTATAAACCCAGATTCCACAGTTCCTGTACAGGCTTTAAAATTGTACCCTGTATTTTATATTATCTTTCCACGTTCTTCCTATCAAAAAGAAGCATTTCACATTTCTTCTCGTTAAATTTCATTTGTTGTCTATCTGTTCCAGTCACTGGGTCAGTATTTATTACCCGTCCCTAGTTGCCTTTGAGAAGGTGGTGGTGAGCTGCCTTCTTGAACCACTGAAGTCCACTTGCTGTGGGTTGACCCACAATGCCATTAGGGAAGGAATTCCAGGATTCTGACCGCAGCGCGAGTGAAAGAACAGTGATATATTTCCAAGTCAGCATGGTGAGTGGCTTGGAGGGGAACTTGCAAGCGGTGGTGTTCCCATGTATCTGCTGTCCTTGTCCTTCTAGATGGAAGTGGCCATGGGTCTGGAAGGTGCTGTCTGAGGATCTTTGGTGACTGTCTGCAGTGCATTTTTTTGGGGAGCCAGGAGATGAGTTACTCGCTGGTTACTTAGTTATTCCTAGCTTCTTATAGCCACTGTGTTTATGTGGTGAGTCCAGTTGAGTTTCTGGTCAATGGTAACCCCCAGGATATTGATAGGTGGGGCATTCAGTGATGGTAATACCATTGAATGCCAAGGGGTGTTGGTCAGATTGTCTCTTGTTGGAAATGGTCATTTCCTGGTAATATTTGTCCATATGACTATTAATTTTGCCCCACATTATTGCTTATAGATATTTCCATACCACCTGTAGTTACACCTTGCACACTTACCTTCATTGGTCAGAACATTGAGTATAAGAGCTGGTGAGGCCCCTTTTAGAATACCGCATACAATTCCAGTCGCCCTCCTACAGGAAGCATGGTGTTAAACGTGAGAGGGTGCAGAAAAGATTTACAAGGATGTTGCTATGACTGGAGACTATGAGTTATAGGGAGAGGCTGAATAGGCTGTGGCTTTTTTCCCTGGAGTGTCAGAGGCTGAGGGGTGACATTTTGAGCTTTATAACCTCTGGCAGCTCATTCCATACACACACCATCCTCTGTATGTGAAAACATTACCCCTCAGGTCCTATTGAAATCTTCCCTCTCTAAAACAGCAGGTACAATTACAACATTAAAAAGGCATTTGGATAGGTACATGAATCGGAAGGGTTTAGAGGGATATGGGCCAAATGCTGGCAAGTGGCACTAGGTCAGATTGGGATGTCTGGTTGGCATGGACATGTGGATTGAAGGGCCCGTTTCTGTGCCGTATCACTCTATGACTCTATTTGCAATTCTGTGGTTCTTTGGCACCAGGAAGATTGAAATGTTCAGAAAAAACACTTTTTTAAGCCTTTTATTACTGTGTGGGAGTGTCTGAGATTTTATTTGTCAGTGCATCTGAGCAATATCAGAAAGGCAGCTCATCAGGTTATTGGGTGTGACCTCCATAATGACATTAATCTGTGAATATTGTTAGAAGCATTTTAAAGTCATGCAGGAGACAAAGGAACTTTGTATGCACAGTATTTATTGTATTTTTCAATCCCATGATAATTGGAAATTTAGGACATTCTGATGCAGGTTTTTTGAATAAAGGTAAAGGTAAAGTTCCACACTCCCAGAGCTCTATGAGTGTGTTCTCCAGGAAGACAATTTTTTATGAATGCATTTTATCCCCTCTATAGGATAGGGTATGGAATGTTTTGCCTGCAACGGTATTAGATTCGCCAACTTTAAGTACATTTAAGTCGTATTGCCAAGCATATGGACGTACATGGAATAGTGTAAGTTAGATGGGCTTCAGATTGGTATGAGAGGTCGGCGCAACACCGAGGGCCAAAGGGCCTGGACTGCACTGTAATGTTCTATGTTCTATCTATAACCATTTGCAGGTTTTTAAAAATGTTTTGTATCTCAATCACTCTATATTATTTTGAAACAAATGAACCCCTAGCTCAATCTTGGTCATTTTAGAAATGTGCAGACTTTATAATCAAAGTACAATACCTTGATGAAGCATTTGAACAAATTACAAAGATAGCTATGTGAACTTTAACACTGCAGTTACAAATGAGAATTCATTCTTGCTGTGATCTTGTAAAATGCCTGGAGCTATCTGATCCACCCTGTTTATTTTATATTTGGATCCCATGGCACTGGAACATCAGCAGAGCACTCAAAAAGCATGCGCCTGCTTTAAGGTTCAGAGTTACTTTCTCCAGTGACTGGGAAGCAACGTGCAAATCGATAAGCAAAATGCTCCAACGCTGAACTGCAAAGCAAAACAAAGCCAGAAAACACTAAGGCCTCTCCCTTCAACTGAAATGGTTTGTTGCCAGCAGGTTCATCAATACCTCAGGTCTGAAGAAGTGAAAACAGCCTCTTCAGGTTTGACATGTGACTGTCAGCAACAGTGATGCATCATTTAACTTGCAGCACTGCAAACAGCACACCAGACTAGAGGTAAATACAGGCTCATTCCTCTCTGTAGCTGGTACTGCTTTATTTGGTCAGCTGGGATCTCTCACTCACTCAGGTCAAATCCAAAGCTGACTCTCCAGTGCAGTACTGAGAGAGCACTGAGTTGTTAGAGGTGCCTTTTGTTGAAGTCTGCTTGTAAATGTAAAAGATGCCGTGGAACTATTGCAAAGAAGAGTGGGTGAGTTATCCCTCATGTACTAGTCACTATTCATCCGTCTATTAAAACCAAACAAAATACAGACCATCGGGTCTGTTCATGTGCTGTACATCGCTATAACTCTATGGCTTTATGGTCGTTATCACATTGTTGTTTGTCGGAGCTTTCTGTGTGCACATTGGCTGTCACGTTTCTTACATTACAACAATTACTGTACTCCAAATTGTCCGTGTTTTTAAAATCTTGGTGATGGTAAAAAGTGCTATATAAATACAAGTTGTTTTTTCTCATTAAATATACTTCTTTATATTCAGGAGTTTTCAAACCAAGCATTCAAGCAAGCTACAGTATTGAGTTTTGTTTCCTGATATTGAGTGCACACTCCCCACCACCATATAGATACTCCCTAGATCTCAAAACTCCAAGAGGGCTTGAAGGATAACTGGCAAGGTAAAATGTTCAGGGACTAACTTATAAGCGTGCATGGGAACTCAATTTAGATTAGATTCCCTACAATGTGGAAACAGGCCCTTCAGCCCAACAAATCCATACCAGCCCTTTGAAGAGTAACCCACCCAGACCCATTTCCCTTTGACTAATGCACCTAGCACTATGGACAATTTAGAATGGCCAATTCACCTGACCTGCACATCTTCGGATTGTGGGAGGAAACCAGAGCACCCAGAGGAAACCCATGCAGATATGGGGAAAATGTGCAAACTCCACATAGACAGTAGCCTGAGGCTGGAATCGAACCTGGGTCCCTGATGCTGTGAGCCACCTTGCCACCCATTTAAAAAGATAAAGCCAGGCAATTTGTCAGCAGGGAGGACTGGTCCGGATAATAATAATGAAGACTTTCATAACCACTAGATCGCGCAAAGCATTTTACAGCCACTACAGTATTATTGAAAGTTCACTGCCATAATATAGGAATCATAGCAGCCAATCTGTGCACAGCAAGGTCCTATTAATGACAATGTGATTGTGACCAGTCATTGCAGTGGGTTTTGTGACTATGAGTGAGCAATTACTGCTCTCTTGCAGAAACGTGTGGTGGGACATTTCACATCCACCCTGGCAGGCAGATGGGGCCTCAGGTTAACAACTTATTTGATAGACAGCATTACACAGGAGTGTCCATGTTGGGTGCTGTCAAGATCTGGTCTGGGACTTGAATCCAGAATGTCATAACTGAGAGATAAGAGTGCTACCAACTCAGTGACTAAAGCTTGGGGCAGCTGCTGTCAAGCCACAGTGGAGTAAGACCACGGTCTGAAGTCTTCCAGCTGATGGTAAATAGGGGTTTGTTCAGTTATCACACCCTCCTGGTGCCTCAAATATATGTAATACAGTCTGGTTCAAGTAAGAGAAGCCTTTGGTTTGTTTAGGAGTAAATTACTGCTGGAATCTGGGCTGAAAGCAACAAATGCTGGAGATCACCGCATCCATGGAGAGAGAGCAAGCTCACATTTCAAATCTAGATGACTCCATCAGAGCTTATTTGCTGAGATTGAGTCAAACACCAATGTTTGCTTGTTTTCTTCATATTCTGTTGTACAGAAGTGAAGTGCATTTGTGACAATGGAGATATATAGATATTTTTCATGAATAAAGTACATTTTGAAATAAAAAAGCCTCAGCCACACCTAATGTACAGCCAGTTTGATCCAGCCCTGAATGACTGCTGGCTTGACTGGGTCAGGGACTGCGTTTCTCACAGAAGGTTGCCTCTGTTTCAAAATTGACTTCATCAGGTGTTTCAACCTGGAATCCCTTCAGGCAAAAGCTATTTCTTTCTGCTCCCAAGAGAAGTATATCTAATTAGTCAGTTAATAATTGGCACATGTAGCTTTGAATCATCAGTACCCAGGGAATACCACATTTAGTTTCATCTCTGATTAATGCTGAACTGAGGGCCTGCCCACCCCTTCAGGTGCATGTAGAAGATCCCAATGGCTTTATTACCCCTACCTCCAGGCCAATATTTACCTGTCAGTCAGAAACACTAAGCAGATGATTCCATCATTGTAACGTGTGAGAACTTGGGTGAAAACATTTTTAAAAATTAATTTATGAGCTAGGGTGGCACAATGGTTAACACTGCTGCCTCACTGTGCCATGGGTCTGGGTTCGATTTCACCCTTGGGTGACTGTCCGTGTGGAGTTTGCACTTTCTCCTTCTGACTGTGTGGACTTCCTTGGGATACACCAGTTTCCTCCCAGAGTCCAAAGGTGTGAAGGTTAGGTGGATCGGCCATGGGAAATGTAAGGTTACAAAGGATCGGGTTGGGAGGAGATGCTCTTTGGAGGGTTGTGTGACCTGATGGGCCAAATGGCCTGCTTAAGACCATAAGACCATAAGACATAGGGGTGGAAGTAAGGCCACTCGGCCCATCGAGTCCACTCCGCCATTCAATCATGGCTGATGGACATTTCAACTCCACTTACCAGCATTCTCCCCGTAGCCCTTAATTCCTCGAGACAACAAGAATCTATCAATCTCTGCCTTGAAGACATTCAGCGTCCCGACCTCCACTGCACTCCGTGGCAATGATTTCCACAGGCCCTCCACCCTCTGGCTGAAGAAATGTCTCCGTATTTCTGTTCTGAATTGACCCCCTCTAATTCTAAGGCTACGTCCACGGGTCCTAGTCTCCTCGCCTAATGGAAACAATTTCCTAGCGTTCACCCTTTCCAAGCCATGTATTATCTTGTACGTCTCTATTAAGTCTCCCCTTAATCTTCTAAACTCCAATGAATACAATCCCAGGATCCTCAGCCGTTCCTCATATGTTAGACCTACCATTCCAGGGATCATCCGTGTGAATCTCCGCTGTACATGTTCCAGTGCCAGTATGTCCTTCCTGAGGTGTGGGGACCAAAACTGGACACAGTACTCCAAATGGGGCCTAACCAGAGCTTTATAAAGTCTCAGTAGCACATCTCTGCTTTTATATTCCAACCTTCTTGCTTCTACATAGTAGGGATTCTATGTGGGCACCGTTAAATAAACCAGCGTTTATTATCAATGCTTAATTGCCTTGGAGAAGTTGGTAGTGAGCTGCCTTCTTTAATGGCTGTAATCTTTGGGGTGGTAGATACACCTACAGTGATGATTGGAAGGGAATTCCAGAATTTGGATCGAGCCACAGGGAAGGAGGGGAGACATCATTCCAAATCAGGGTGATGAGCAGCTTGGAGAGGAACACATCGATTGTGGAGCTCCCATTTATCTGCTGCCTTTGTCCTTCTATATGGCAGTCTTTGCAGGTTTAGAACATGCTGTTGAAGGAGCTTTAGTTCTTTAACATCATGTATCTTGTAGATGTTACATCCTTACTGCCATTGTGTAGACAGGGTGTCAGTCAGGTAGACAGCTTTGTCTTGGATGGTGTCAAACTTGGGGAGGTGGTGTAGTGGAGATGGCACTGGATCAGAATCCCAGACTAATGCTCTGGGGAGGTATATTGGAATCCCACCACAACAAGGTTAAAATATGAACTCAATAAACCATACGGTTAAAACTGTCCTCATGATGACCATATAACCATTGCCAATTGTTGTGAGAAAAAACAGAGACAGAAAGAACTACAGATGCTGGAAGGGTTACACCCAAAACGTCAACATCGGCACCTCCTGATCCTCCCTGGCTTGCTGTGTTCCTCCAGCCTCCTGCCCATCCTTACCTGTTTGGCCTACATGTGACTGCAGATTCACAGCAACATGTGAGTCTTAATCGTTCTGTGAACTGGCCCTTCAAGCCACTCAGGGGTTTACAGGCAATTTGGGCTGGGCAATAATTGCTGGCCTTAGCAGTGATGCCTACACCTCATAGGGTGAACTTTAAAAAAGACTTCTTGAGTGTTGTTGGAGCTGCAATCATCGAGGCAACTGGAGAATATTCCCTCACACTCCTGCCTTGAGCTTTGTAGATGGTGATCAGGCTTTGGGGAGTCAGGAGGTGATTTACTTGCATCTGGATTCCGAGCTTCTGACCTGCACAAGTAGATGCAGTATTTATACAGCCTGTTTTCAGTTCAGTTTATGGCCAATGGCAAACCCCCAGGATATTGATAGCGGCGGATGCCATTGAATGATGAGAATTGATGGTTAGATTATTTTCTTGGGTGGTGATGCCAGGTATTTGTTTGGCAGCTGCCAAGCAGAGGTCTGGCTTTCAACAATGGTCCCACCACTTTCCGATGTCAGACACTAGCCAATATACTTGCACTTACCTGTCATATCCCTGTCTAGGGAACATCCTGCCTCCTGCAGGGCGAGAGTGAGAACTGCAGATGCTAGAGATTACAGTCGAGAGTGTGGTGCTGGAAAAGCACAGCAGGTAAGGCAGCATCCGAGGAGCAGGAAATCGACATTTTGGGCAAAAGCCCTTCATCCTGTAGGGTGAGTACCAGTCAGTAAGGTGATGCCCTTAAATAAACATGAATTCTCACCAAGGGTCTCCAACTGATAATGGGACAGGACACCATCCACAGGCTTTGCTGCCCTGGACTGAATTGGGTTGGGAGGTGCATAGATCTCGCCCACCAACCACATGCTTCTTTAATTCCCCACCTTAACCAAACCCATCACTGAGGAAGGACGAGAAAAGATTCTGTTGAGAACAGAGAATACCTACGCAGGACTGGGACCACCATAACCTATGCAAAATTTCATAACTCCACGTGAAGCTTTCCACATACCTGACAGCAATGCCACCATCAACAGTGCATGTACCAAAGAATCTGAGTCAAACAGAAATGATGATTGTATTATTATAAGTCAAAGAGGATCAAAGTAACAACTCCACCACTCAACTGCACGCTACTTGCTGTAAGAGCTTTATTGATAGATTGGACATTGGTTGTGGTCATTGGTGGCCAGTCATCACAGCTTGAAGATCTCTCATGAACTTGCCTTTGGTTCAGTTAGTTGCTTTATGAATGATCTGGTGCTTATCAACAGGGAAGGAATGGATGGTATTTCTGCAGAGTTCAGATCCATTCAGACCCCTGCATGAATGAAATTGTTAATGCCAACTTAAGGCAGGAACTGGATGATAGCCAGATGTGGACTGACAGACTGACAGGTAACATTTCAGCCACATAGACAGGAGGGAAAAAAGATGACCTCCCTTGACAGAGTGCTCAGTTATTCTTCCCTGTGTTTCAACAGCACCATCATTCCTGTGATCCCCAGTTGCCAAGGTATTCACATCAACCAAAGATTGAGATCAACCAACCACTCAGTATAAGAGGAGGGCAGGGATTAGATGTTCTACAATGATTAGGTGTTGATGGCATCTTTGTTGTTGGGACAAACTGCATTCATATAATGAACGATTACAGTTCAGAATAATCCAACTTTTGTTCAGCTTCACTGGGCAAACAACGAGCAGTTATTTATATCACTGAAAACTATCAGCCTTCTAGGGCAGATAGTATTAGAGATAACTGAGAGATCAGGTCGGGTAAGTAAACTAGCTTGTGGGCAGCCCCACTGAATTTGATTAGAAAACCACAGTACGGGCTGTACAGCAGAGGAAGTGCCTCCTGCCTAGTGCTGTCTGAGATGAAGACTCACAAAGAAAAGGAAACCTCAACAAAAATGACAACTCATTTCGAATGTACAGTGGAATTAAAAAAATACTTTGTTTTTTGATGGGGTTGGCCTTTTTCTTAATGAATGCTTTTCCATT
This sequence comes from Hemiscyllium ocellatum, assembly GCF_020745735.1. Taxonomy (NCBI): domain Eukaryota; kingdom Metazoa; phylum Chordata; class Chondrichthyes; order Orectolobiformes; family Hemiscylliidae; genus Hemiscyllium; species Hemiscyllium ocellatum. The sequence continues at coordinate 96,414,024 of NC_083409.1, forward strand.
ACTCAACTGAGTCCACAATTCCATCTGAGGGAGGATGTTGGGTCCCCTATAACATGGAGGAACTTAAATGCTTTGGATTTATTTCATAGAATGGGTAAGATCTTTTTATAAACTAATGGTTACTTCCAAGCATCAGCCTATTTTTGGGCATTTTACACATGAAACAGCAGCACTTGGTCACTGTCATGCTCTCATGAATATAGAAACCACTTTTAAGGAATTTATGAATGCAACTCAGTGCTTTCTTGTGGCTAATTAGGTCACAAATTTGTGAAAATTTTCTATTTTTTTTGGTCATCCTACTTAGAATAAAACAAGCAATCATTTTAAATAAAGCCTGTTCTTTTCCATGGTGCACAATAGACCACTGGAATCAATAACGCAAGGAATGCATCTTTTTGCTCAGACTGCACAGCTGGTTGTGATTTACTATTTAATGTATAAATCACAAGGCTTCTATTTGCTGGCTGCTGCCAGACTGGCCGCCGTTTCCATGGTTATATGTGAGTGAGTCATGCTCAAGTGATTATTTTGAGAGACTGTGTTTTAAAATGGGAGGATGCTCATGTCACAAACATTTCTTTTTTCCAAACAATCACCTAGAAGTTCCAGGGTTTCTTTTGGATACTCAACTATGTTTGTGATCAATTCTATGTTTGTTTGACTTGATGGTATTTTAATGTAGAGTATGAAGGCTAGTGAGTAACTTGGGCAAAACTACTTCTAAATGATTTATCTTAAAAGGGTCAAGAAAAAAATCTTTCCAGGAGATTAACTCATCAGGGAGGGTCCAATGTTATCCTCTGGATTGTGCACATTTGAGAAAGAAGCCATCTTGATGGGCTGAATGTTTGTTTCTTGTCCAATGTTGTCCAACTATTTCAATATCTCTCACTCCTCTACTGCAATCACTCTCATTGTTACAGGATAAAAAAACACAATTGCATCATAAAATTTGAGACTTTTCATCAATTGCATTTTACAAGTGAATATTTCTCCCAGTGAAGTGGGTCATAAATTTAGGAAAATTCCTTTCTAAATGTATTTGGGAATAGACATTCCACCCTGAGGCAGTCTGGTGGTTGTTGTGAGGGAGGTTAGCTTAATGAGGAGGGAGGGTAGTGAGAAGGGTTCTGCCACCTTCCCACTGTTAACCTGATTAAATCTGCGGCATGGATTCCCACTTAAGGGCATGCAGCTAGAATTAATAGAATTGCTTTCAATGCATTGTACGTATAAAGACTTACACTAAAATATACAACCTACCAACGGGCTTAACTTTAGAAAGTTGATGCGGAATAATTCAAACATTCCAATCTTGGCAGAGCTGGTTTGCATGCTAAGAGTTAGTTCTGATCAATCAGATTCTAAAATTCAAGCAGTTTGGTTAACCACATTTGGGTGGCAAGAGATGATTAGATGCTGTTACAGGAAATTAGTTGGCGCCGAAACATTATTTCTCTTCAGATTGGCTTGAATACATTGCAATTGCATTAAAACATAAACCAATTAAATAAATGCCTAACAGCTTTCACACAGAAATGCCTCCAAGTGCATAATGTACAACACAAATACATTTATTTGGAATTTACAAGTTAAACAAAACAGGTAGTTTAGAAAATCCTCTGCCTAGGTATTTTAACACAATAAAATGACCTTTGCACCAGGATCTGAAACAGCTTTGTCACTGCGTGTACCATGGAGGGTATTTTCCTCCATTTGATGTATTCACATAGACTGTTCTAAGGAGCAAATGCTCCCTTAATTAACATTGGCAGATGGGGTTTAATTTAGATAAATGTGAGGTACTTCCTTTTTGAAATGCAAATCAGAGCAGGACTTATACACTTAAAAGAAAGGTTATGGGAGTGTTGCTGAACAAAGAAATCTTGGAGTGCAGGTTCATAGTTCCTTGAAAGTGGAGTCTCAGGTAGATAGGATAGCGAATATAGAACATAGAACGCAGAAAAATACAGCGCAGTATTTGGCCCTCGATGTTGCGCCAAGCCCACCTAATCTACACTAGCCCACTATCCTCCATATGCCTATCCAATGCCCATTTAAATGCCCATAAAGAGGGAGAGTCCACCACTGCTACTGGCAGGGCATTCCATGAACTCACGACTCGCTGAGTAAAGAATCTACCCCTAACATCTGTCCTATACCTACCTCCCCTTAATTTAAAGCTATGCCCCCTCATTATAGCTGACTCCATATGTGGAAAAAGGTTCTCATTGTCAACCCTATCTAAACCCCTAATCATCTTGTACACCTCAATCAAGTCACCCCTAAACCTTTTTTTCTCCAATGAAAACAGCCCCAAGTGCCTCAGCCTTTCCTCATACGATCTTCCTACCATACCAGGCAACATCCTGGTAAACCTCCTCTGCACCCGTTCCAGTGCCTCCACATCCTTCCTATAATATGGCGACCAAAACACTCTACTCCAGAGCACACAATACTCCAGATGCAGCCGCACCAGAGTCTTATACAACTGCAACATGACCTCTGGACTCCGGAACTCAATTCCTCTACCAATAAAAGCCAGTACGCCATATGCCTTCTTCACAGCACTATTAGCTTGGGTGGCAACTTTCAGAGATCTGTGTACATGGACACCAAGATCCCTCTGCTCATCCACACTACCAAGTATCCGACCATTAGCCCAGAACTCCATCTTCTTGTTACTCTTACCAAAGTGAATCACTTCACATTTACTGCCATTGAAGAAGGCATTTGGTATGCTTCCCTTTATTGGTCGGAACATTGAATATAGAAGTTGGGAGGTCATGTTGCATCTGTATAGGACCTTGGTTAGGCCACTTTTTGGAATATTGTGTGTAATTATGGTCTCCCTCTTATCGGAAGGATGTTATCAAACTTGAAAGGGCTCAGAAAAGATTTACAAGAGTGTTGCCAGAGTTGGAGGATTTGAGCTACAAGGAGAGGCTGAAAAGGCAGGGACTGTTTTCCCTGGAGTGTCAGAGGCTGAGAGTTGACCTTATAGAAGTTTATAAAATGATGAGTGGCATGGATAGGATAAATAGACAAGGTCCTTTCCTTGGGCGGGGGAGTCCAGAGCTCGAGGGTATAGGCTTCGGGTGAGAGGGAAAAAGTTTAAAAGGGACCTAATGGGCAACTTTTTTGCGCAGAGGGTGGTGAATGTATGAAATGAACTGCCAGAGGAAATGGTGGAGGCTGGTACAATTACAACATTTAAAAGGCATCTGGATGGGTAGATGAAAAGAAAGGGTTTGGAGGGATATGGGCCAAGTGTTGGCAAATGCGCCTAGTTTAATTTAGGATATCTGGTTGGCATGGACAAGTTGGACCAAAGGGTCTGTTTCTGTTCTGCATATTTCTGTGACTCTGAGTGTAAATGACTCAGCAGTGATGGCAGCTCAGTGGTTAGCACTGCTGCTTCATAGCACCAGGACCTGGGTTCGATTCCAGCCTCAGGCAACTATCTGTGTGGAGTTTGCATATTCTCCCTGTATCTGTGGGAGTTTAGCCTGGGTGCTCTGATTTCCTCCCACAGTCCTAAGCAGTGCTGGTTCGGTGGATTGGCCAAAGGAAATGCAGAGATACAGGGATAGGATAGTGGGTGTGGGTCTGGGTGGGATGTTCTTTGGAGGATTGGTATGTGCTGAACGGTCATCTTCCACTCTGTGATGATTCTATGAACAGAGCAGACTATGTTCATGTAACAAAGAAGTACCCATGTGATTTAATAAGTTGCTTCAGCTGACACCCAGGTGATGGTAGGGAAAGAGAATGGAAGATAAGCAGCTGAGTGATTTAACCTCGGTGCTTTGATCAAGCATTGCTTAAAAAAGACAAGGTGAAACCTTCTCTGTCTTTCACTCATCAGGACAAGGATGCAAGAAATAGACTTGAGAAAAGGGGACGAGAGTGGGGTGCTGGAAAAGCACAGTAGGTCAGGCAGCATCTGAGGAGCAGGAGAAGTGGCGTTTCAGGCAAGAGCCCCTCATCAGGAATGGGGTTTGTGAGCCGAGAGGGTGGAGAGATAAATGGGAGGGGGGGGGGGAGGTAGCTGAGAGTGCGAGAGTTATATTCATGATGTCATGCTGCATCTGTACAAGACGCTAGTGCGGCCTCACTTGGAAGATCGTGTACAGTTCTGGTCGCCCTATTGCAGGAAGGATGTGGAAGCTTTGGAAAAGGTGCAGAGGAGATTTACCAGGATGTTGCATGGTTTGGAGGGAAGGTCTTATGAGGAAAGGCTGAGAGATTTGGGTCTGTTCCAATAAGAAAGAGGAAGGCTAAGAGGAGATTTAATAGCGACCTACAAGATGATCAGATAGGATGGACAGTGAGAGTCTTTTTCCTAGGATGATGACATCGGCTTGTCCGAGGGGGCATAGCTACAAATTGAGGGGTGATAGATTTAAGACAGATGTCAGAGGCAGGTTCTTTACTCAGAGTGGAAGGACATGGAAAGACCTATCTGCCAATGTAGTTAACTCAGCCACATTAGGGAGATTTAAACAATCCTTGGATAAGCACATGGATGATGATGGGGTAGTGCAGGGGGATGGGCTTAGATTAGCTCACAGGTTGGTGCAACATTGAGGGCGAGAGGGCCCGTTCTGTGCTGTATTGTTCTATGTTCTATACGGAGGTGGGGGTAGTGATAGTTTGGAGAGGAGGTTGGGAGGTTGGATCTGGGATTAGGTGGAAGGAGGAGAAATGAGGAAACTGGTGAAATCCACATGGATGCCATGTGGTTGGAGGGTCCTAAGACTCAGTGGCTCCAGTGTCTGCAGCCCTCAGGTTCTCCTCCTTGAGAAAAGGGACACCAATTTATACAGCATGAGAAGAATGTTCTGATTGGTGATGTAATCATTAATGTTGAAATGCTACAAGGGCTGTTCAGAGCCAATCTTGGTTCTCAAACTGTTCATTGATGCCCAGTTTGAGGTTTCATCAGGGCTAATCAGCTCCCGTCCTCAGTCGAGCACTCATCCAAACATGGTCAAAAATGCTGAATTCCTGAGGTGAGGTGAGAGTGACTGCCCTTGATTTCAAGACAGAACTTGACTGAGTGTGGCATCAAGGAGCCTGAGCAAAATGAGATTCGGAAGAAAATTCTCCACTGGCTGGAGTCATACCTGTCTCAGGAAGATGGTTGTGGCTGTTGGAGGTCAGTCATCTCAGATCCAGGACATCTCTGCAAGAGATCCTCCAGGTGTGTCCCACGCACAACCATCTTTAGCTGCTTCATCAATGACCCTCCTTCCATCATAAGGTCAGAGGTGAGGATTGCACAATGTCCAACATCATTTATGACCCCTCAGATGCTGAAACAGTCCTTGTACAAATACAGCAAGATCCACTTAGTAGGGGGCAACACAGTGGTTCGGTGGTTAGCACTGCTGCCTAACAGCGCCAGGGACCCAGGTTCAAATCCAGCCTCGGACCACTGTTTGTGTGGAGTAAGCACATTATCCCCATGTCTGCATGGGTTTATTCCAGGTGCTCCGGTTTTCTCTCTCAGTCCAAAGATGTGCAGATTAACTGATTTGGTCATTTACCTGGTCAGGTCTACGCCTGCCCCCCACAACCCACCCTCCCATCCTGGCACCTTTCCCTGCCACCGCAGGAATTGCAAAACCTCTGCCCACACCTCCTCCCTCACCTCCATCCAAAGCCCTAAAGGAGCCTTCCACATCCAAAGTTTTACCTCACATCCACCAATATCATTTATTGTATCCATTGCTCCCGATGCGGTCTCCTCTACATTGGGGAGACTGGACACATCCTAGCTGAGCACTTTAGGGAACATCTCTGGGACACCCGCACCAATCAACCACACCGCCCTGTGGCCCAACATTTCAACTCCCCCTCCCAATCTGCCGAGGACATAGAGGTCTTGACCCTCCTTCACCGCAGCTCCCTCATCACTCGACGCATGAGAAAGAACACCTCAGAACACTTCAACCCCAGGGCATCAATGTGGACTTCAACAGTTTCCTCATTTCCCCTTCCCCCACCTCACGCCAGTTCCAAACTTCCAGCTCAGCACTGTCCCCATGACTTGTCCTACCTGCCTATCTTCTTTTCCACCTATCCACTCCACCCTCCTCCCTGACCTATCACCTTCATCCCCTCCCCCACTCACCTATTGTACTCTATGCTACTTTCTCCCCACCCCCACCCTCCTCTCGCTTATCTCTCCACCCTTCAGGCACTCTGCCTGTATTCCTGATGAAGGACGCTTGCCCGAAACGTCGATTTTACTGCTCCTCGGATGCTGTCTGAACTGCTGTGCTTTTCCAGCACCACGAATTCAGAATCATAGATGTGGAGGTTAGATGCGTTAGTCAGGGGACATGTAGAGTAATCGGGTAAGGGAAAGAGTCTGGGTACGGAGAGCTAAAATAGCAGCAGTGGAGTAGCAGCAAATAGCGTGGGCTCCTCAGCCCAGGTCCCCGTTGCTTATCTAGTCAGTTTGCCTTTACTACTTTATTTTCCTGTTTCCTGTTTTTAAGGTCTTTCAGTTAGTATACATACTATAGATATGTTCAAATTCACTCACCTTCATTTTGAAAGTTTCAGCCAGGAGTGCCTCCTGAGTGGCTGTTGCTTCTGGCGGTTTTTCTTGATGTGTTGGTCTCAGACTGTGGTGCAGTCTCTGTTGGAGTGGTTGCCCCAGTTTGTGATCTTGGTGGCCATCCAGCTTGAATCTAGATCTTTGTTGAGTGCTTCTGGCTTAGTTTTCTTTTATATAGATATTTTTATTGGGAATTTAACATTTTGACAAATTTACAAAAATAAGCAGAATTTTCAAGCACAAACATTAATATAAAAATAGATCTTAAATATATAATCATCAAAATTCAACTAATCCACAATCATCCAGAGTGTATAGTTGAGTCGCTTACATCCTTCAAATAAGAGAAAATGTTCTCTAATACACTCATAACAGTATGATTAAAAGGAAGCTATTTCCAAACAATAAGAACAAACAAAAAAAAATTAAACATGTTTGAATGGAGATCTTCCCCCTTGTTCTCAGGGGGCCTTACTACCTTTCCAACGTTCCACCATATCCTCTCCCAAACAGTGTCCCACCCTCGACCCGGGCGCTCCTTAATAGGATTTAGATATAATACCGAGCTAGAGTTAACAGTGAGCGCCGCACCCCCACCCCACCCCACCCATACCTGAGTATATCTAATAGCATCAATGCCACGTACAAACACACATAACTATAAAATTACAACTCCAACAGATTACAGTTAAGTATAATAACATAGCAAGGAAGACAACCCCGCTCCCAGAGGCAAAAGTAAAGTAGAATAAAGTAACCATTTCTCCCCACGGAGTGTGGGAGAGGCAAGCCAACATAAATTGTCTCTTACGATTTATTTAACCGAGTCTAAAAGTTTCTTGGCCTCTTCCGATGATCTAAAATTATACTCGGATCCTTCGTGGGTAAAGCATAACGTCGCTGGGTAGCGTAAGGTGTATTGAATATCTAAGTCCCTTAAACATTTCTTCACCTCATCAAACGCCTTCCTTCTTCGTGCCAAAGCCGGGGAGAAGTCCTGAAATAACATAATCTTGGATCCTTCATGAATCATAGCTTTAGGATCCTTTCCAAGCTTTCTGGAGGCATCCAGGAGTATCTGCCTCTCCCTATAACTCTGCAGCCGGAACAGGACCGGGCGTGGGCGCTGGTTTGGGCCAGATCCGCGTACTGCGACCCGGTAGGCCCACTCCACCCTTACCCGGTCAGTTTCAGCCCCCAGGTTTAAAATCTGCGGCAGCCATCGCTCCAGAAATACTACTAACTGTTCTTTCCCTTCTTGCTCTTGAAGGCCCAGCAGCCGAATATTCTTTCTCCGATTTCTGTTGTCAATATCATCGATGTAAATTTCAAAGGCCCTGACTCTCTGCTCCAGAGCTCTCACCTGTTCTGCAGCTGTTTGAGCTGCAGCCTCGGAGGTCATGGCCTTTAGTTCCACCCCCTCCACTCGGCCCTGCAGCTCTTCCATGATTTGATTCTGTTTCTGCAGCTTTTCTTCGAATGCATTCCATCGCTGTCGGGATTCTGCGATGAAATTGACGAGTGTCGATTCCAGCCTAGCAATCATCTCTATAAGGCCTGTTTTTACATCAGCTGCAGCCAGAGGAGAGGAGGGTGGGGGAGGGGTCTTTGTTTTCTGAGAGCTGCGGGGTCCCTTTGATTTACTCATTATCCACTCAGTATTAGACTATTTAAATATAATATTCAGCAGCTAATTAAGATTAAAGAAATTTTTTGGGTGGTTTGGCAAGTGTGGTGGGGACAGGAAACCCACTTTACCCAGGTTTTGGGAAGGGCTCTGTAGACTCAGACTTGCTGAGTCGCCGCCATCTTGGATCTCCCTGGCTTAGTTTTCTGATGTCTCACCATTGCGTTTTGTCCATGGGTGGCAGCTTAGTGATCCGATGGCCCAACGTTCTGTTTTTGACTGGTGTTCTTGGCAGTGGTATTTCTTCAGAGGCTTTCGACTCAGTGAAATGGCGTCCCAGCGTTTCAGTTTTTGTCCCGTCACGTTGTTCTCATTGTGGATCTGCTGTCTTCAAGACCAGGAGCCTTTAAGTGGACTTTGGTGAACTTTATCTTATATTAACTTAATTTTGTAACTTGTGTTTTTATCATGACTTCTGTCATTATAGGCGTCATGATAAGGTGATTTAGCACATTTTTCATTGTATTTTTATTGTTAAAATATATATGACAATAAATTCTATTTCTAATTCTAGGTTACTGTTCGGAGGGTCGGTGTGGACTTGTTGGGCCAAGTGGCCTATTTCCACATTGTGGAGGTGAAAGTGAAGATTGCAGATGCTGGAGATCAGAGTCGAGAGTGTGATGCTAGAAAAGCACAGCCGGTTAGGCAGCATCTGAGGAGCAGGAGAATCGACGTTTCGGCATAAGCCCTTTATCATTCCTGATTCTCCTGCTCCTTGATGCTGCTTCACCTGCTGTGCTTTTCCAGCACCACACTCTCAACTCTGTTTCCGCATTGTAGGGATCCTATGAAATACAACATCCAGGTTTAGGCTGACAAGTGACAAGTAGCATTCCTGCCACATAAGTGCAGATAATGATCATCTCTAATAAAAGAGAATTGAACCATCACTCCATGACGCTCAATGGAATTACCATCTCTGAATCCTTCGCTATCAACTTTACGGAGGCTAACATTGACCAGAAATTGAACTGGTCTACTCATATGAATAAAAGCAGAAATTGCTGGAGAAAATCAGCAGATCTGGCAGCATCCGTGCATTGAAAACAGATTTCACATTTTGAGCCCAGTGACCTTTCTTCAGAACGTCACCAGAGTTGAAACATTAACTGTCCTTCCTCTCCACGGATGCTGCCAGACCTGCTGAGCTTTCACAGCATTGTTTTGCTTTTGTTTCAGATCTCCAGCATACGCAGTTCATAGTATTTATATAATAAAACAATGGCTGCAAGAGCAGGTCAGCGGCTAAAGCTCCTGTAGCAAATAATTACCTCCTGACACTTATCCATCAACTAGAAGGTCTTAATCAGGAGCATGATAGAATACTCCCCACTTGCCTACATGAGTGCAGCTCTAACAAGACTCAAGAAGTTTGACACCATCCAGGACAATGCAATCCTCTTAATTGGCACCACAGTCAATCCTTCCACTGCTCATGCTCAGTAGCAGCAGAATTACCATCTACAAGATAAATTGCAGACATTCACTAAGGCTCCATAGGCAGCACCTTCCAAACTGACAACCACTTCCATCTAGAAAGACGAGGGCAGCAGATATATGGGAACATCACCACCTACAAGTCTCTGACTACTCAGACTTAAAAATATATCTCCTCATTCCTTCAGTGTCACTGGGGAAGAGCCTGGAATCTTTCCCAATGGCCATGTGTGTGGACGCGGACTTCAGCAATGACATTCACCACCTTGTGCTTTCTCAAGGAAAACTGACGTTAGGCAATGAATGCTGGCCCAGCCAGCAACATCCACATTTCTCATCCCATTAAAAAAAAGTAAACATGTGGATTCTAATTGGTCAAGCTGTTGCCATGGCAGAGATCGGAAGTCTTCATGAGCCAATTTGTTCCAAAGAGAGAAGTGCAACGTTCATAAGATTTCTGTAAACTTTGAGCTGAGGGAGTGTGCTGGTGTTGGAGAGGGAATGCTGGGATGCTGGAGGATCCTTTGCGCTGGAATCATTGGAATCCCTGCAGATGGACCAAGTGCAATGGAATAGCCTTGTCCTGAGAGAACGGATTTCTGGATCACAGTCTCTCCCTTGTCAGGTAAGAATCCGGGCGGCATTGTGGCAGTGGTTAACACTGCTGCCTCACAGCGTCAGGGACCTGGATTTGATTCCACCTTGTCTCCACTCCACTGTCTGTGCGGAGTTCACACATTGTCCCCATGTCTGCATGGGTTTCCTCTGGTTTCCTCCCACAGTTCAAAGATACACAGGTTAGGTGGATCAGCCATGCTAAATTGCCCACAGTGTCTAGGAATGTGTATGTTAAGTGATTAGCCACAGGAAATGTTGGGTGGGTCTGGGTGGGATGCTCTTTGGAGGATTGGTGTGGACTTGATGAGCTGAATGGCCTGCTTCCACTCTGTAGGAATTCTATTCCATGATTTCCTTTTGCCTGTATACTATTGAGTTCTGTATGTCAACAGATGTAATGCCTAACATATGCAAGGAGATTTACTGGGATGTTGCCTGGTATGGAGGGTATGTCTTACGAGGAAAGGCTGAGGGACTTGAGGCTGTTTTCATTAGAGAAAGAAGATTGAGAAGTGACTTAATTGAGACATATAAGATGATCAAAGGGTTAGCATGGGTGGACAGTGAGAGCCTTTTTCCTCAGATGGTGACGGCTAGCATGAGAGGACATACCTTCAAATTGAGGGGTGATAGAAAGAGGATAGATGTCAGAGGTAGGTTCTTTATTCAGTGAGTAGTAGGGGTGTGGAATACCCTGTCTACACCAGTTGTAGACTCACCAACATTACGGGTATTTATATGTCATTGGATAGGCATATGGACGAGAATGGAATAGTGTCGGTTAGATGGGCTTCAGATTGGTTTCACAGGTCGGCGCAACGTTGAGGGTCGAAGGGCCTGTACTGTGCTGTAATGTTCTATGTTTCATATTGCAAGTCTGACTGATAATCCTAAATTAGTTTCCTCTCTAGTTCTTAGCACAGTTTGAATTATCCAACAAACAATACCAAACAATAACATAATGTTGGTAATGGCATTTTAAGGCTTAGACATGTGAACAGAATGAGCGCGATTGGTATGCTACCCTCTGCAAATGGTTAATGTGATGTGCTGTTTGGTACAATTTGCCCATTGTCAGACACATGGCCTACATATATGACGTCACACTGGCACCGAAACTCATATCACATGACATATTTTTATGGTAAGCAAATGTCTCTTTAGCTTGATGGCTATGCCCTATTAGGAAAAAAAACAGGTTTATGGGTTTACTGAAAAAAACTAGTTTCACCTGTTATTGCCTCTCCCAACATAGATTGGGCACTGTTCAAGCTCAAAATAGATGGACATTGTCTCCTTGATGAGATTACACAATATACATTGAGAAATCATTTGATCAGGCCAACCTTTTTTTGCGGACTACATAAAATCCGAAAAAATGCAGATGCTGTAAATCAGAAACAAAAACAGAAGTTGCTGGAAAACTTCAGCGGGTCTGACAGCATCTGTTAAGATTTTCCAGCAACTTCTGTTTTTTTTCCCCAGGGTGGTTTTGATTAGCTCCATCTCAATATCAAACTCAAATGGTGGGAAGATGGCTTGGGTCCTCTTCACAAGGTATGATTATTTCACTAAGTCAAATTAGTTTGGGTGAACCTTAAGGTCGAAATGTGTTGCTGGAAAAGCACAGCAGGTCAGGCAACAACCAAGGAGCAGGAGAATCGATGTTTTGAGTACAAGCTCAGGAATGTGGGGGGGTGGGGGGAGGTGGGAAGGGGGCTGAGGGATAAATAGGAGAGGGGGGTGGGGCTGGGGGGGAAGGTAGCTGGGAAGGTGATAGGGAGATACAGGTGAAGGGTGATAGTAATAGGTCAGAGGAGAGGGTGGAGCGGACAGGTGGGAAGGAAGGTGGACAGGTGGGACAGTGCAAGAGGGTGGTGCCGAGTTGGAGAATTGGATCTGGGGTGAGGTGGAGGGGTAGGGGAGATGAGGAAACTGGTGAAATTGATGCTGTGTGATTGGAGGGTCCCAAGGTGGAAGATGAGGCATTCTTTCTCTGGGCGTCGGGTGGCGAGGATTTGGTGATGGAGGAGACCAAGGACTTGCATGTCCTTGGCGGAGTGGAAGGGGGAACCGAAGTGGTCGGCCACAGGGCGGTGGGATTGTTTGGTGCGTGTGTCCTGGAAATGCTCTCTGAAATGTTCCACAAGTTGGCATCCTGTCTCCTCGATGTAGAAGAGACCAAAAACTAGTTTCACCTTAAGGTGTCAAACTACTGAACAGGATGATCAGAGGCAGTAATATAGCCACCATTTTAGGGGTCCTTGTGGCACCATGGTAGTTTCCCTGCTGCTGGAACATAATGCAAAGGTTCTAGTCCCACCTGAGCTACAATATGCCTGACCAGCTTGATTTAAAATACTTAAAACCACCCGTTCCTTTGGTAAAAAGGTCTTGTGGAAGTTACAAGATGAACCATTTTGTAATTGCTTTTAAAATCGAGCAAAATGTTGGTTCATATTTCCATCAAACCAGCTGCAAGCCAGCCAAGTGGCTAATATAATCAACAGGTTTACTTTAAAATGGGGAAGATATTATGAGAGAGAAGAATGTTTCAACGCAGTCCAACATTGAGTTCACCTGGGAACAAACCTTCTAGAAATTTCCCTGCAAACACCTGTCAGCCCGTTGAGGATGCTTAGCTTTGCAAGACTCTAATTTCAACTTTAAAGCATTGACATCACCAAGGAAACCTGCCATGAAAGAGACTGAAATAATGATAAACTGTGTGTCATCTTCATGTGTATCTATTCCACGTGTGCCCAAGTGTCTGTGAGACAAGTCACCAACATGGTAAATTAAATTCGGGTAAATATTTAACGATAGCCTTCTTTATTTAAACCAGCAAACATCTGAACCAACAAATTAGATGCAGGTTTAGTCCACTCGCTCCTCAAGTCTGTGCCACCATTCAGTAAGATCGTGCCTGATGTGGTTACTCCATACATTCCCTCCTATACCCAATATTTTTTCTTTCTAACCTTTTTTAACAAGCATCTATCTGGGTAAAAACAAGGACTGCAGATGCTGGAAACCAGAGTCTAGATTAGAGTGGTGCTGGAAAAGCACAGCAGATCAGGCAGTATCTGACATGCAGGAAAATTGACGTTTCGGGCAAAAGCCCTTCATCAGGAATAGAGGCAGGGTGCCTGCAGAGTGGAGAGATAAATGAGAGGGGGGTGGGGGTGGGGAGAAAGTAGCATAGAGTACAATAGGTGAATGGGGGTGGGGATGGAGGTGATAGGTCAGAGAGGAGGGTGGAGTGGAGAGGTGGAAAGGAAGATCTATCTGCCACTGCTTTAAGATAGTCAACGACTTTTCTTTCATTGCTTTTTAATGAAGAGTTCCAAAGACACATGGCCTCTGTGAGAAAAAGGCTCTCCCTTTCTCTGACTTAAATGGGCGACCCTTCAATTTCCAAACAGTGACCCACTATTTTAAAACTTCTCTACAAGAGGAAGCATCTTTTTCAGATGCACTTTGTCAAGATGCACCAGGATCCTGTATGCTTCAGTGAAGTCACAGCTTACCCGTCTACGCTCGAGCAGACACAAAAAGCTTTGAAAAGCAGGTGGCACAATGGTTAGCACTGCTGCCTCACAGTGCCAGAGACCTAGGTTCAATTCTCGCCTCAGGCGACTCTCTGTGTGGAGTTTGCACATTCTCCCAGTGTCTGCGTCGGTTTCCTCCCACAATCCAAAAAAAAAGTGCAGGTTAGGTGAATTGGCTATGCTAAATTGCCTGTAGTGTTAGGTGAAGGGGTAAATGTAGGGGAATGGGTCTGGGTGGGTTGCGCTTCGGGTGGGTCGGCGTGGACTTGTTGGGCCGAAGGGCCTGTTTCCACACTGTAAGTAAGCAATCTAATCTAATCTAATGAAAAACGCTACAACATTATAGGACATTTGGATCAGTTCAGGTAATCAGGCGGAGACAACATGGTTTTGCCACCAGCAGACCATGTTTAACTAATTTATTGGAGTCCTTTGAAGAAGGAGCTTGTGCTGTAGACAAAGGAGAACCAGTATTGTATTCGATTTTCCAGAAGACATTTGATGAGATGCCACATCAAAATTTATTTTGAAAAATAAAAGCTCATGGTGTTGGGGGCAACAAATTTGCATGGATAGAAAATTTAATGGCTAACAGGAAGCAGAGAGTGGGAATAACTGGGTCCTTTTCAAGCTGGCAGGTTGTCACACGTGGTTCATCACAGGGTTCAATGCTGGAGTCTCAACCTTTCGCCATTTATTCAACTGATTTGGATGAAAGGATTGAAGAAATGGTAGCTTTGATGACACAAAGATAGGCAGGAAAGTGAGGTGTGAAGAGGATATAAGAAATCTTCAAAAAAAAGATAAGTTAAGTGAGTGGAAAAGATCTAGAAAATGGTGTAGAATGGTGGAGAAGTGTGAAATTGTCCATTTTGGCAAAAAGCATTGAAAAATAATGTATTGTCTAAATTGTGAGACATTGTAGAGCTTTGAGATACTGAGAGATCTGGGGTCCTAGTACATAAATCAAGGAAGATTAATATCCAGGTACAGCAAGTAATCAGGAAAGCTAATATAATGCTGTGGTTTATTGCGAGTGGAATGGAATGCAAGAATAGGGAGGTTATGCTTCAGTTAGACAGGACATTGTTAAGATCACATCAGGAGCTGTGTACAGTAACAGTCACTGTACATATAGATTGATATTAATGTGTTGGAAACAGTTCCGAGAAGGCTTACTAGATTAATATCTGGAATGTGCGCATTGCCTTATGAGGAAAGGCGAGACAGGCTGGGTCTGTATCATCTGGAGTTTAGAAAAGAATGAGGTAACTTAATTGAAATATATATGAACCTGAGAAGACTTGATCAGGTAGATGTTTCCTCTTGTGGGAGAATCTAGAAGTAGAGGTAATAATTTAACAATAAGGGAATGCTCATTTAGAACAGAAATGAAACATTTTTTCCTCTCAGAAGGTTGTGAGTCTTTGGGATTCAGTTCCTCAAAAAGCAGTAGATGCAGATTCTTAAAAATATTTTTAAGGTAGGGGAAGACAGATTCTTTATTGTCCAGGTATGCAAGATTATTGGGGATATACAAGATTGTTAAGTTAAGATTAAAATCAGACCAACCATGATCTACTGCATGGTAGAGTAGGTTCGAAGGCCGAATGGCCTACTCTTGTTTCTCACTTGCATATATATTATGGAAGTTAAACAATAATATATGAACACACACACATATTATATATATAAAACACACACACACACACAAACGGGTGTGTGTTCATATATTACTGTTTTACTTCCACAATTATATGGGACCAAATTATAGTGTGTCAATTTTTTAAAATATCTATAGAACATCTTACTATCTATTTTTATATTGCAAGCCAGCTTTCTCCCCATCTTTAATTTTCCATCCTTATAAACCTTTTAGTATTTCATTGCTGATTTTTATAGGATGTTCCATTGTTTGGCGTACCACCCTCTCTGCACAATTATAAGCTTTTCATTTCCATTTCATCCTGTCATTAACCTTGTTAGTTAACAAGGATGATGGGCCTTTCCTGCGGAAACGTTCTTACAGAGTGTATATGATTAGATTAGATTACTTAGTGTGGAAACAGGCCTATCGGCCCAACAAATCCACACCGATCCTCCGAAGAACAACCCACCCAGACCCATTCCCCTATATTTACCCCTTCAGCTAACACTACGGGCAATTTAGCATGGCCAGTTCACCTAACCTGCTCATCTTTGGACTGTGGGAGGAAACTAGAGTACCGTGTACTCTGAAATAATCTTTAAACATTGGCCAAATGCACTTCTGTTGACCTATCCTCCAACCTAATTTGCCAGTCCAATTTAGCTAGCTCTCAACTCACTTTAACTCAAAAAGCTTGCTGCTGGCATCATTGAAGTGAGACATTGAGGGTGAGAAAACACACAATCACACAACATACTAATCATGAGCGGGAAAAGGAAGTACGTGGATTTTGTGTATACCCGGAGCAGCATGCTGTACTTTAGTTGATGAAGGGCTTATGCCCGAAACGTCGAATTTCCTATCCCTTGGATGCTGCCTGACCTGCTGTGCCTTAACCAGCAACACATTTTCAACTGTGATCTCCAGCATCTGCAGACCTCATTTTTTACCCATACTTTAGTTGCAGACAATTTTTCACTGACATCTTGCCATGATAATTTTGTAAGTTCCCTTTCACTCTTATGACAACAGTGTAAGGAAATTGACTGCAATTTTGCAGATGTTGTGTAGATGGTTACTGATCTACTCTTTTAGGTTGGGGAGGTCGCTTGGTTCACATGGAGAGGCAAAACTATGGAAACCTATACAAAATAGAAGACGTAAGCAAAATTGAGATGAAATTCTCAACATTGGTGACTCATTGTGCAACATTAACCATAGTAACATGACTTCTTCCTTACAATTGTGTCATGTAGAAACTATTGCAGAGCTGCAAACCAGAAATGTCTATATTTGAAACGCTGAGAACAAATCCAGCTGGAAGCATGCAAAGGTCTGCAAATTGAGGAATTTTAATTTGATTTGATTTATTATTGTCACATCTACTGAGATAAAGTGAAAATTATTGTTTTGCATGCTAATCATGCCTTACATAAGTACATCAGGACAATAGAACAGAATGCAGAATATCTTGTGGAAGGTGGCAGAGAATGTGCAAAGAAAGATCATCTCGTATGTCTAATAACAGTGGGGAAGATGCTGTTCCTGAATCTGTTTGTACATGTCTTCAAACGTTTGTATCTTCTGCCTGATGGAAGAGGGTGGAAGAGAGTATAACCGGGGATGGGAGGGGGCTTTGATTATGTTGGCTGCTTTCCAGGGGCAGCAGGAAGTATAGACTGAGTTAGTGGAGGGAAGGTTGGTTTTCATGATGGACTTGACTGTGTGCACATTTCTCTGTAACTTCTTGCAGTCTTGGACAGAGCAGTTGCCACATCAATTAAGAATAGATAAAATGCGGAGATGAAAAGGCACAGTAGATCAGGCAGCAATATTCCTATAGAATAATTCACCATGAAATCATATTTATTAGGAAAGGTATTAAAACAAAAATAGAAAATTCAACTTTTTTAAAATTTATTTTTCTGATACCCAAAGAGAGCTTTAATAATGTGTTAACATTAATTTAAGTATAGCCAGCACCACAAGTGTGTCTGCTGTTGACTCAGAAGTTTTCAAATCACTTTCAAGTATGTATCCAGCTCTTTTTTGAAACCGCCAATGGAATCCATTTCCACCACTTTCCCAGACAAATCCTATCAACTCGCTAAAGACATTTCTCCTCACCTCACTGCTAGCTCTCTTGCTGATAGTCTTGAAATTGTAACCCCTGGTTACAGACATAAACATTCTCAAACCTAGAATCCTGACAGTGTGGAAGTAGGCCATTTGGGCCATCGCTGGGCCACATTAGCCAACTAAAGAGTATCTCACCCACAACCCGACCCTATCCTTGTAATCCTACATTTCCGAAGGTTAATCCGTATGGTCTGCACATCCCTAGACACTATGGGCAATACAGCATGGCCAATTCACCTAACCTGCACATCTTTGGATTGAGGGAGGAAACTGGAGCACTTGGAAGAAATACACACAGACGTGGGGAGAATGTACAAACTCCAGACAGACAGTTGCACATGGGTGGGATCAAGCCCAGGTCCCTAGCATGTGAGGCAGCAGTGCTAACCACTGAGCCATTGTGCCACCCAAACACTCTGCACATCCGTTCCTCCTACCAAAGTGGATAACCTCATGCTTGTCCACATTATACTCCATCTGCTGTGTTCTTGACCAATCAGCAAGTTTGTTCAAACTCTCTTGAAGCCACTTTGAATCTTCCTCATGACACACTTTCTGACCTAAGTTTGTGTCATCCATGGATTTTATAATTTCACAACTGGTTCCAAAGTTCAAACCATTGATATGGATTGTGAAGAGTTGGGGCCCAAGTACCAATGCAAGCTGTCACCATTTACAGCACCCTCAAAGCCTGGAATCTGACAATGTGTAACTGCTTGCCATCACAAAGTTTGAAGTAGAGAGCTTGTTTTGGCAGTCTTGTGTCAAACATCTGGATAATGTGGCCAACCAATGCATCTAATTGACCATTACCAGTGTTATCACTGGGTTTGTTGTCTCAGAAAGGACACTGAAATTGGATTGCTTAGTTGCTGGTGGATTATATTCTTAATGTAGTTTAAGTTTGAAAGAATGATAAAAAGAGCATGTTTGACCTCCATGCAACTGGAATTCAATGACAAGATCAAATGTAAACTTTCCACAAGAGAGTTCAAGTCAGGAATTTGTTCTAGTCAAATGTTGATGTATGATGTGGAAATGCTCCAAGAGGCATTAGGATTTGTTGGTAATGCATCCAAGGCATTCACTTAATCTTCTTAAATTTAATTGATTTTAACACTGGCAGAAATGGATTTAAATGAATTTGTCAATACACCAAGAAAACAAAGTGCAATTTACAGTGTTCTCCGCTAACTGCACACACGCACAGACAATAATTGCCTGATATTACCATGCAGACTACTGACATAATAAGATACTTTAAACACGTTGCAGAAAATATTTAGAAGTAACTCGCAGTTGCCGCACAGAATGGAACATAACATGAGAGGGGATATTGGCAGCTACTCATGAAGGAAGGAAATCTATAACATTTTATAGGCTTATCCCATATTAATGGAAATGTACTAACATTTATCAAACATTTCATAATGGAATCCTGATTTGGCTAAGGCCCAATAAAGAACTCTTACAACTTGTTGAGCTAATGATTTTACTTTTAGAAACCATGTCAGTTCAGGGAAATCCCATGCATTAAAATCAGATGATGTAATTTGAAAACTGATTGTCCCAATCGTGATAACATGGGGACTGTGAAGAGATGCAAAAGAGAAAAGATGCAAAAGAGAAAAGAAGTTTGAAAATATTGATTGAAGAATTAAAAAAAGCAAACTGCATTGCAGCAGAAAAGCACAGACATCATTCATGTACTCGACATAATGACTAACTAGGAAAAGAAATACTTTAATTCCTATGTGAAGTGCTGCAATGGAATTCTGTGACATTAAGAGAAAAAATGAACACTGGTGCTCATTAACAATTCCACATCAAAGAAAGAAATCACTACAAATTATACAAGGGGATGTAAGAACATCTGAGAATGCATGGGTACTAATAAATGTTGATTTAGTTAGCCATAATTATGTGGAAGTAAGCTTTTGCAATATTGCCATAGTGACGCTATAGTGAAGATACTTTTGCTGATGACTTATAAAGCATCAGCAAACAATAAACACTTCCTTCTCATTGGAAATTCAGTAATATACATTAAAAAAAGTCAGAGTTGTCATAAATTATATGTGAAATTGTACTTAACAGTAATGTAACAGTTTTAAACATCAGAATACATAAGGTTATCATCCCAACATTCCCTCCCACATGTACTGCTGTTTTCCTGGTAATCATTTACCATAAGTATTGCTGTCTTCATTCAATGTCTAGAATTCAATGCTCTACTGTATAAATTTCTAAATATCTGCACATGAACTTGTACAATATTTTAATGATACATAAATACCACAAGTACAGGAAATGGACAGCAATACAAAGAATTCAGTTCCTAATAAGAATTTAGTACCTAGATTTATTTCAGATGTACCAATGCATTAAAATGTTCATCCCAGACTCATGGATAGGTCTACAAGCTTCTAGTTTGTCTGACTACAAGCAGTTTAATGCTAACATAATGGGAAACCAGTGATATAGTAATAATGTCACCAGACAAGAAACTTAGGCTCATGTTCAGGGGACACTGGTTCAAATCTCACTTTGGCAGATTGTGACATCTATATTCAATAAAAGATCTGGAGTAAAAAGTTAGTCTAATGGAGACCGTGGACTGAATCCTATCAGACATAGGGTAGGTGTGTCAGTTTTGTTGGGTTTCATGGAGGATTTCTCTCCTGGAGGCCGAACGAGTTTTCTCATGTTATTCTCCCAAACGCGCCTCATTTACTAGGTACCAGGGTCTTATAATGCCCTCCTTCTCCAATGCTAGCCAAGATATCCCACCTATGCTGGGTGAAAGTACTCACCCCTGAGGGGACTTGCTGAGCTTCCTGGTGGCAAAGCAATCTTCTGAAGACCACTGTGCACCCCATCAAACACTGGAGTCCAGTGCTGCAGGATTTGTTTATACATTGCAACCCTGGGCAGACATTGCTCCCCAAACCTTGAATTCCGCCCCTTCTATCTACCATGGGAATTTACTGCTGCTGTACTAATTGCTGTGTACATATCGCCACAAGCAAATTTGAGGAAGCTCTGGATGTATTGTACTCCATCACTAACATCCTGGAGACAGAACACCCTGAGGCCCTGTTTATTATAACTGCTGACTCCACTCCCTCACACCCGATGCCTGGAGGAAGAACGCCTCATCTTCCGCCTTGGAACACTTCAACCCCAGGGTATCGATGTGGACTTCACCAGTTTCCTCATTTTCCCTCCCCCCTACCTCACCCCAGTTTCAACCTTCCAGCTCAGCACTGTCCTCATGACCTGTCCCATCTGCCAATCTCCCTTCCCACCTATCCACTCCACCCTCCTCTCTGACCTATCACCTCCATCCACCTAATGTACTCTTGGCTACCTTCTCCCCAGCCCCACCCCCTCTCATTTATCTCTCCACTCTGAAGGCTCCCTGCTTTCATTCCTGATGAAGGGCTTTTGCCCGAAACGTCGATTTTCCTGCTCCTTGAATGCTGCGTGACCTGCTGTGCTTTTCCAGCACCACTCCAATCTAGACTTCAATCAAGCCAATTGAAGTAAGGTGTTGCCCAAGTACCACCAGAACATTACCTGCCCTACCAGGGGCCCGAACACTTTAGACCACTGCTACACCGCTGTGAAAGATGCCTACCGCTCCATTCCCCGCCCTCATTTTGGGAACTCTGACCAGGATGCCGTGTTTATTCTCCCAGCTTACAGGCATGAGCTCCAGCAGGAGACTCCTTGGTGGATACAGGTCCAGAGCTGGTCAGAGGAAGCAGAGGATCAACTCCAGTGCTGTCTGGAATTGGTTGATTGGGCCATGTTCAAACAGTCCGCAGGTACCCTGGACGAGTACGCCACCACCATCACAGACTTTTTCAGGAACTGTGGGGAGAATTGCATACCGAGGAAGTCAGTCCGAGTGTTCCCCAACAGGAAACCCTAGATGAATCAGGACATACAGAATCTGCTAAAAACTAGGCATGAGGCCTTCAGATTAAGAGACCCACTCAAATGTAAGCAATCCAAGTATGACTTTCGCAGAGCCATTAAGACAGCCAAGGACCAATACCGATCCAAACTGGACAGACATCCGGTGACTATGGCAAGGATTGAATGACATCACAGGTTCTAAAAAGAGACAGCGCAAGAATGCAGACGATGACACATCCCTCTCAGATCGTCTCGACACCTTCTCTGCTCGCTTTGACCAGATTTTCGGCAGAGAGGTAACACCTATTCCGAAAAGTCCTGACTTTCCCAACAGTCACAGCATCAGAAGTCAGATCAGTTTTCCTTCGTGTGAATCCAAGGAAAGCGATAGGACCAGACTGAGTACCAGGTTGTGCACTCAGGGCATGCGCAGATCAACTGGCAGAGGTCTTCTTGGACATCTTCAACCTCTCCCTGCAGCTGGCACCTGTCCCTGCCTGTTGCAAGAGGGCCAACATCATCCCTGTGCCTAAGAAGGCTCATGCAGCATGTCTCAATGACTACCGCCCTAACTTCACTGGTCATGAAGTGCCTTGAAAGGCTGGTCATGGCATTAATTAACTCCAGCCTCCCCACTACTCTTGACCCACTCCAATTTGCCTATCAGACCAACAGATCCATGTCAGATCCTATATCATTTGCACGTCACTCTTCCATAGACCATCTTGACACCAAGAACAGCTATGTAAGAATCCTACTCATTGACTACAGTTCAGTCTTCAACACTATTATCCTCTTTAGACTGATTATTAGAGATAGTGATCTCGGACTAAGCCCCACTCTCTGCAACTGGATCCTCAGTTTCCTGACCCACAGGCCACAGTCAGTGAAGACTGGGGACAATATTTCATTCTCACTAACACTCAACACTGGAGCCCCCGAGGGGTGCATACAGCCCCCTACTGTACTCACTGTATACCCATGACTGTATTGCCAAATACCAGACTAATGCCATTTATAAGTTCGTTGATGACACCACCATTGTCGGTCGAATCTCAGATGGTGACAAAACAGACTACAGACGGGAGGTAGAAGATCTGGAAAAATGGTGCACTGAGAACAACCTAGCTCTCAATACTGGTAAAACCAAGGAAATCATTATTGACGTTTGGCAGGATGTTACTCATGCCCCCCTACACTTTAACAGCACCGAGGTGGAACGAGTGGAGAGTGTCAAGCTCCTGGGAGTTGTCATCCACAACAAGCTTTCTTGGACTCTTCATGTGGACGCACTGTTACTAAGGCCCAACAATGTCTCTTCTTCCACAGGCAGCTGAGGAAATTCAGCATGACAGCGAATACCCTTGCCAATTTTCATAGGTGTGCGATCGAGAGCATTCTGTCTGGATGTATCACTACCTGGTATGGCAACTGTACCATTCAAGATTGGAGACGGTTACAGAGAGTGGTGAACTCGGCCCGGACAACCCCAAAGGCCAACCTCCCATCTATAGAATCCATCTACCAGGCCCGCTGACAAGGAAAGGCCGCTAGCATTCACAAAGATCCATCCCACCCTGGCAATGTTTTTCTACAACCTCGACCATCGGGGAGAAGGTACAGAAGCCTGAACACACACACCTGCTGGTTTTGCAACAGTTTCTACCCTACTGTTGTTAGAATACTGAATGGACTCACAAACTCTTAACATTTGCCTGTACCTGCATTTTTGTTTTTGCTGCTGTTTACCTATTATTTACTTATCTATGCTACTTAACTCTGGGATCTGCCTGTATTGCTCGCAAGACAAAACTTTTCACTGTGCCTTGGTACACGTGACAATAAATTCAATTCAATTTGCCCCTGACACTGGCATCCTGCAGAGTGTGTCCTCCTGGTTCTGGTGGATGGGTGAGGCAGAGAATGGTCATCCTGTTCTCTCCAAAACTGGCAATGAAGGTCCTGACCACAGACTCTGGTCTGGGGTTACCCTTGGAGTCAGAGAAATATCATAAGTCATTGCTCAGAGATCCAAGATGGCGGCGACTCAGCAAGTCTGAGTTTACAGAGCTCTTCCCAAAACCTGGGTAAAGTGAGTTACTCACCCCCACCACACTTACCAAACCACCCAAAAAAAATTTCTAACCTTAATTAGCTGTTTACTATTATATTTAAGCAGTTTAATATTAAGTGGATAATGAGTAAACCAAAGGGATCCCGCAGCTCTCAGAAAACAAAGACCCCTCCCCCACCCTCCTCTCCTCCTCCGGCTGCAGCTGATGTAAAAACAGGCCTTGAAGAGATGATTGCCAGGCTGGAAACGACACTCGTCAATTTCATCGCAGAATCCAGACAGAGATGGAACTCATTCGAAGAAAAGTTACAAAAGCACAGCCAGGCTATTGAGGAATTACAGGGCCGAGTGAAGGGGGCGGAGCTAAAGGCCACGACCTCCGGGGCTGCAGCACAAACAGCTGCAGAACAGGTGCGAGCTCTGGAGCAGAGAGTCCGGGCCTTTGAAATCTACATGGATGACCTGGATAATAGAAATCGGAGAAAGAATATCCGTCTTCTGGGCCTCCCTGAACAAGAAGGGAAAGGACAGTTAGTAGTATTTCTGGAGCGATGGTTGCCCCAGCTTTTAAACCTGGGGGCTGAAACTGACCGGGTAAGGGTGGAGTGGGCCTACCGGGTCGCAGTACGCGGATCTGGCCCAAACCAGCGCCCACGCCCGGTCCTGTTCCGGCTGCAGAGTTATAGGGAGAGGCAGATACTCCTGGATGCCTCCAGAAAGCTTGGAAAGGATCCTAAAGCTATGATTCATGAAGGATCCAAGATTATGTTATTTCAGGACTTCTCCCCGGCTTTGGCACGAAGGAGGAAGGCGTTTGATGAGGTGAAGAAATGTCTAAGGAACTTAAATATTCAATACACCTTACGCTACCCAGCGACGTTATGCTTTAACCATGAAGGATCCGAGTATAATTTTAGATCACCAGAAGAGGCTAAGGAACTTTTAGACTCGTTTAAATAAATCGTAAGAGACAATTTATGTTGGCTTGCCTCTTCCACACTCCGTGGGGAGAAATGGATACTTTACTCTACTTTACTTTTGCTTCTGGGAGCAGGGTTGTCTTCCCTTGCTATTTTATGTTATTATACTTAACTGTAATTTGTTGGAGTTGTAATTTTATAGTTATTTGTGTTTGTACGTGGCATTGATGCTATCAGATATACTCAGGTATGGGTGGGGAGGGGTGGGGGTGGGGCGCTCACTGTTAACTCTAGCTCGGTATTATATCTAAATTCTATTAAGGAGCGCCCGGGTCAAGGGTGGGACACTGTTTGGGAGAGGATATGGTGGACCTTTAGAAAGGAAGTAAGGCCCCCTGAGAATAAGGGGGAGGATCTCCATTCAAACATGTTTTATTTTTTTTTGTTCTTATTGTTTGGAAATAGTTTCCTTTTTATTATACTGTTATGAGTATATTAGAGAACATTTTTTCTTATTTGAAGGATGTAAGTGACTCAACTATACACTCTGGATAATTGTGGATTAGATTAGTAGTTAACTGAGTTTCATTGTTTTTCTTTCTTCTTTAGTATCATTCCTTTGAATTTTGATGATTATATATTTAAGATCTATTTTTATATTAATGCTTGTGCTTGAAAGTTCTGTTTATTTTTGTAAATCTGTCAAAATATTAAATTTCTAATAAAAATATCTTTAAAAAAAAATAAGTCATTGCTCTGCCAGGGTCAGTGCCACCATATTTTCTCTGATACTTCATACTCATTGTATCTCTGCTACTGTGTCACATCCCATCGATGTTTATGTTAAACTACTTTCACTACTGGTTGCAACATCTTCCCTCACTTGCTGTCCCATGACCATCCATGCACAGCCTCTGTCTCTCCTACCCATTCATTCAGGCCACCTTTCCCCTGCCTGTATCAGCACTAATAGCTGGGCCAGCCATCTTCATCTCACTCAATCTCACTCCAGGGGGAAACAGCCCACAGGAGGATGGAAAGAGCCAAGATGGGCGGTAGGATGACCGATTTTGATCTTGTTAACTCCTACCAGGAGAGGATCTTGACTATAGCTTCCTTGAGTGGTTGACTGACTTTACCCACACCCCTGGACTTGACTGAGAGGTACTCACTTTTGATGTTGAGACATGGCTATTTGGTTAATTGACATGCAGCCTGTTTGCTATATAGGTCACCGCACATGCTGTAGGTATGACATTGAGATCGGGTGGTGTCGTCCACCCTCTCGTCTCATGGGGCGGCACAGTGGCCCTAGTGGTTAGCACTGTTGCCTCACAGTGCCAGTGACCCGGGTTCAAATCCAGCCTCGGGCGATTGTCTGTGTGGAGTTTGCACATTCTCCCCATGTCTATGTGAGTTCCTCCAGGTGCTCCAGTTTCCTCAAACAGTCCAAAGGTGTGCAGGTTGGTGAATTAACAATGCCATATTGTCCATAGTGTTCAGGGATGTGTAGGTTAGGTGCATTAGTCAGGGGTAGATGTAGGGGAATGGGTCTGGGCGGCTTAGTGTTCGGAGGTTGGTTTGGACTTGTTGGGCCGAAGGGCCTGTTTCCACACTGGAGGCATTCTAAATAATTCTAAATGAGTACTGAAAAGCTTTGACAAACTGCCTGGTTTTCCCATCTGCAATGAGCAACACAGAATCCCTGTGTAGGCCTCTGGTTAAGGGGGCAAAGCACAAAAAGACAAGGCAGGGATGCTGTGAGCATTCAGATTGGTGCATTGAGAGCGAGTGAGAAGCCCAGTCGATGAGCTGGTAGCATGTTCCTTTATCCTCACAGTGAGCTTTGTATTGAGGGGGTTCTGGTGACTGTTGCCCCCATCCCCAACATGCATAACTAGGAAACAGAGGTTTACTCTCAGTGGATTGTGCCGTGGTGATGTGATGAGGCTGATATGTGTTGGATACCAACATCTGTGGACCTGGGGCTGCATGTCGTCACTATCTGTGGAACAAACCCAGAGATGTTGGTGCCAAGTGTGCAAGATGGAGGTCCAGAGCAGTTAAGGTAGGATCACCAGGTACCTGCTCAGACTTTCACCTCAGAAATTCTCAGCTAGGAGAAAGTGAGGACTGCAGATGCTGGAGATCAGAGTCAAAAAGTGTGGTGCTGGAAAAGCATAGCCAGTCAGGCTTGAAACGTCAACTCTCCTGCTCATCGGATGCTGAAATTCTCAACATCTAGTTTCTATCCCACAAATGGGAGAATGGAATGTGCATTTTCATGACGAGATAAGGTAGTGATAACGAGTGATAAGTCCCATTAACGTGCCTCTCACTGCAAACTAGCAAGAATCCTGTCTCGATATCCAAGACTGGGCAATAGTTGATGCTGTGTCTTGATGAGCAGCTGGTGAAAGAGAAAAAGAAAGTAGCAATTCTTTTGAGAGACTCTGGGTAAGAGGGAGAAAGGAGAGTTAATTATTGATGATCCCCTTGCTGCAGGAGTAGAATTTAAGGCTGTTAGAGGAGCTGAATAGCAAACGCAAAGTGTGGTCACAGTTTAGATATAGAATCACTACAGTTGGAAACAAGCCATTCGGCCCAACAAGTCCATACCAGCCTGCCAAAGAGTAGCCCACCCATTTCCCCTACCCTATTACTCTACATTTACCCCTGATTAATGCACCTAACCTACACATGCTTGAATACTATGGACAATTTAGCATGGCCTATTCACTGAACCTGCACATCTTTGGATTGTGGGAGGAAACCCGGAGGAAACTTCGCACAGAGTCGCCCGAGGCTGGAATCGAACCCCGGTCCCTGGCACTGTGAGGCAGCAGTGCTAACCACTGAGCCACCGTGCTGCCCCAACAGGTGGTACAGAGGTCTTACAAGGTGCTACAGAGGTTTTCTTTTTAAAATCAGAGAATATTGGAATCTCCTTTATTGTTACATGAACTCAAGTACAGAAGTACAAGAGTACAGTGAAAAGTTTACAATATCTTGGAGCCATCTTAGGTATAAAGTACCTAGGTACAAATCTTCGAAACAAAAAGAGGAATAAAAAGAAATGAAGTTGCATCGACTCACGGTGATTCATAGCATAAGGTAGGAGTAAGACATAGTTAAAAGGATAATCATTAAGTCAGATAAACATTACTCAGCACAGGGACTTCCACATATGGTCTGATCAGTCTTGCAAGCCACTGACCGCCCACGTTCGATCCCAGTCCAATATCTGTCAAGTGTCGCTTACAAAATGCAACTCTTTGGTCTTGACCAAGAAGATTTGTGCTGGACATGCCACTAATTGTTTTCAAATTACTGCCATAACCCATGTCATTTTAGGGTCTGGGAAGATTCTACCCCATGTAACCAATGTCAATTGCAGTAAAAAATACCCATCTGATTCAAACATAACTTCAGTGGTGGAAATCTGCTATCCTTACCCAGTCTGGCCTACATGTGACTCTGAACTCACAGCAATATGGTTAACTCTTAACAGTCCTCTGATGGATTGGCCTAGCCAACGATGAACTAAGTAAAAATATCAAATAGAATAAGTAAAAGCAAGTAACAATCTCGCAAACTTGCACAACTTGTTTCTGGGGCGGAAGGATTGTTGGTTTACAACAAGTGGAAGTGAAAGCTAGAAGGGGTGTGTAAACTTTGTAGCCAGTTGATCGTGTCTGTGAATGAGTAACTAGCTCAGGTACAGTCACAAGCAATGTGAGCAAACAATGTTTTCAGAGTAAAGACAAACTGTCTTGGTTATACCTGCAGAAAGTTCTTCTGTTAATATTAGAAATTCTGAAGAGAAACTCAAAAGGTGGAAGGCAATGTCAGCAAAAAAGCACAGAGACGGTAATTGTTGTTACACAACTCTGATGAGATTTTTGCTTGTATTATGTGAGTGAAGGTGACGCACAGAGAAAGAACAGTGCAATCTGTATGTTCTCCCGATGTCACAGAAAATGTGACACTCGACAGATATTAGCTCTGACAAAAATAATCTCTGTAGCATCTTGCATGTGCTGTTCAGCTCCTCTGGCAGCTTTATATGGTTTAAATTCTCCCCCTGCAGCAAGCAGATCACCAATAATTAATTCTCCTTCCTCCCTCTCACCCAGAGTTTCTCAAACTAATTACTGCTTCCTTTTCCTCTTTCACACATTGCTCATTAAGATTGTAGTATCAGCTGAGTACTACATCCGTCATATCTCTAACAGCACACAACATTTCTTTCTCCTGTCTATCACGAAAACCCCTAACAAGATCCTAAAGTAACTCATATCTGACACACCTCAGAACAATCACTTAACTGTGGAAGGGTCTGGCAAATTCCTACCAAAAAGAATCTGTCTGCTACAAATAAAACAATCACATTTACAACAGCTTCTGAAAACAGGTCAATGAATAATATGGAGCCAGCCACTCAACTTCACACAGATGATCCTTTAGGATGGATTTTCAATTTAGAAGACAGTTTAGTACTGACTGAAATTGCCACAGTAGTCCAAGGTGCAATCACACCAAGAGTGAAAAGGAGGGAAGAACTTAAGCCAGTGCTGATTACGAGAAAAAGTACCAGGAAAACTGGTGAAAGATAAAACTGGAAAAGGTCATCAGATATTCTGACCATGCTGGGCAACATCCCAAGGTCTTAAAATAAAGTGCCCGTAGTGTTAGGTGAAGGGGTAAATGTAGGGGAATGGGTCCGGGTGGGTTGCTCGTCGGAGGGTCAGTGTGGACATGTTGGGCTGAAGGGCTTGTTTCCACACTAAGTAATCTAATCTAACCTAAAAGAAAAGCTGCACAGCTAGCAGTTGCATTTGTTGTAAACTTTCAAAATTCTCTCAATTAAGCAAAGGTTCCAGTGGATTAAAAAAACCACAAGGTAACACCCCTACACAAGGGAGCAAGGCGATAGAAAGCAGGAAACAAAAGGCCACTTATTGTTTGAAACTGTAAATGCTGGAAGCCATTTCAAGGAAGTAGTGGCAGGTCATTTGGATAATAGAATAGAATATCCTTGATTGTCACGTGTACTCCATTGTGGAGGTGCCAGTATTGAACTGGTTAAAAATCACACAACACCAGGTTATACTCCAACAGGTTTATTTGGAAGCACTAGAGGGCATAGGTTTAGGGTGAGAGGGGAAAGATGTAAAAGAGACCTAAGGGGCAACTTTTTCACACAAAGGGTGGTACGGGTATGGAATGAGCTGCC
This sequence comes from Hemiscyllium ocellatum, assembly GCF_020745735.1. Taxonomy (NCBI): domain Eukaryota; kingdom Metazoa; phylum Chordata; class Chondrichthyes; order Orectolobiformes; family Hemiscylliidae; genus Hemiscyllium; species Hemiscyllium ocellatum. The sequence goes on from NC_083409.1 coordinate 96,443,835, forward strand.
AGAGGATGTGGTGGAGGCTGGTACAATTACAACATTTAAGAGGCATTTGGATGAGTACATGAACAGGAAGGGTTTGGAGGGATTTGGGCCAGATGCTGGTAGGTGGGACTAGATTGGGTTGGGATATCTAGTCGGCATGGATGGGTTGGACCGAAGGATCTGTTTCCATGCTGTACATCTCTATGTCTCTATCTATGACTTTAACCTGGTGTTGTGAGATTTGTAACCATGACACAATAAGACAGAGTCAACACAGCTTTACGAAAGGGAAATCTTGTTTCTCAACAGTATTATCATATTTTGGGGGTGTAACAAATAGGATTAATAATGGAGTGTCAGTAGATGTATTGAATTTGGATTTCAAAAAGCCATTATTCAACAAGCTGCCACACATCAGTTACTGCACAAGATATCAGTCCATACTGGAACTGTATAAAACATTAGGCCACAGTCAAAGCATTGTGTGCAGTTATGGAATCTGTAATATAGAAGGGATGTGATCACACTGAAGAGAATGCAGAGCAGATTTATCAGGATGTTACTTGGGCTGGAGAGTTTTAAAGAGAGATTGGACAGACTCATATTGCTTTCTGTGGAGCAGAGGAGAGTAAGAGGTGAGATGTAAAGTTATGAGGGACATAAATCAGGTGGAAGAGACTTCCCCCCCCACCCTTGGTGGAGGGATTAATGACTGGAGGCATAGGATTAAGGTAAGGAGTAGGAGATTTAGAGGAGATGTGAGAAAAATGTTGTTTTACTCAGAGGATAGTAGGAATCTGGAACTCATTGCTCGTAAGGGTGGTAGAAGCAGAAATGCTTGAAATATTTAAGAAGTAATTAGATATGCTCTTGTAATGCCAAGGCATATGAAGCTATGAGCCAAGTGCTGGAAAATGGGATCAGAATTGGGCGGCACCAGGGTCCCAGGTTCAATTCTAGCCTTGGGCGACTGTCTGTGTGGAGTTTGCACATTATCCCCGTGTCTGCGTGGGTTTCCTCCCACAGTCCAAAGATGTGCAGATCAGGTGAATTAGCAATGCTAAATTGTCCATAGTGTTAGGTGCATTAGTCAGAGGGAAATGGGTGGGTTACTCTTCGGAGGGCTGGTGCAAACTGGTTGGGCCAAAGGGCCTGTTTCCACACTGTAGGGAATCTAATCTAATCTAATAGTTAGGCCCTTGCTTTTAACTGTTGCAGACTTGATGGGCTGAAGGGTTTTTTCCCGTGCTCTTTGACTCTATGGTGATGGGAGGGGCATTACAGCTAACTGACAGGAAACAGGAGTATTAGGATAAATGTATCATTTTCAGGTTAGCTGTAAGCTACACAGATATGTACTTGGAGCCCAACTGTACATACTCTGTACTGACGACTTGAATGAAAGGAGAAACTGTATCATTCGCAAATTTACGATGATACAAATATAGGCAGGGTTAGGTCTAAGGTTATAAATAGGCTTAGGGTTAGGAAGATTAAGGTTAGATGTGAGGAGGACACAAAGAATCTGTAAAGAGACATTGGTGGGTTAAAGGTGAGAAGGCAGAAATTTGTCAGATGGAGTATTACGTGATAAATGTATTCTGTGGTAAGAAGAACAGAAAAACAGGAACAGGCAAGAAAGTGGAGTAAAAGTGACAGAGGCAGATTCAATGGGTTGTACGCATGCTCCTATTTATGGAAAGCAAATCTTAGCAGGACTTATACACTAAATAGTAAGGTCCAAGGGAGTGTTGCTGAACAAAGAGACCTTGGAGTGCAAGTTCATAGCTCCTTGAAAGTGGAGTCGCAGATAGATAGGATAGTGAAGGCGGTGTTTGGTATGCTTTCCTTTATTGGCCCAAGTATTGAGTACAGGAGTTGGGAGGTCATGTTGCGGTTGTACAGGACATTGGTTAGACCACTTTTGGAATATTGCATGCAAATCTAGTCTCCTTCCTATTGGAAAGATGTCGTGAAAGCTGAAAGGGTTCAGAAAAGATTTACAAGGATGTTGCCGGGGTTGGAGGATTTGAGCTACAGGGAGAGGCTGAACAGGCTGGGGCTGAGGGATGACCTTATAGAGGTTTACAAAATTATGAGGGGCATGGATAGTATAAACACAGAAAATCTTTTCCCTGGGGTGGGGGAGTCCAGAACTAAAGGACACAGGTTTAGGGTGAGAGGGGAAAGATATAAAAGAGATGTAAGGGGCAACGTTTTCAAGCAGAGGGTGGTATGTGTATGGAATGAGCTGCCAGAGGAAGTGGTAGAGGCTGGTACAATTGCAACATTTAAAAGGCATCTGGATGAGTATATAAATAGGAAGGGTTTGGAGGGATATGGGCTGGGTGCTGGCAGGTAGGACTGGATGGGCTGGGTTATCTGGTTGGCACGGATGAATTGGAACAAAGGGTCTGTTTCCGTGCTTTACATCTCTATGACTCTATGTGCAGATCCTATGGTCAGAATATAAATACGATGTGATAGAATTCAACAATGTCAAACAAGGTGTACAACACATCATGCACAACACAAGGTTTCCTGAAGGAATTGATAAATGCTGATACAGTTTTTGCCATTTGGTCGTCAATATTCATAGAAAAGGCCCAACATTGCTCCCTGAAAGTGACAAGTAGATAAGGTGGTAAACGCAAATGGCCATCAACATTTGAGGGCATTGAATATAAAAGTTGGCAGGCCATGGAGCAGCACAGTGGCTCAGTGGTTAGCACTGCTGCCTCATAGTGCCAGGGACCCAGGTTCAATTCTAGCCTTGGGCGACTATCTGTGTGGAGGAGGAGTTAAAGTGTCACCTCCATCCCCCATCACGAAGGACTCAAAACCCTCCGCTTCTTCCTTTCCCGCCGCACCAACCAGTACCCTTCCACTGACACCCTCCTTCAACTGACTGAACTGGTTCTCACCCTGAACAACTTCTCTTTCCAATCCTCCCACTTCCTCCAAACTAAAGGAGTTGCCATGGGCACCCGCATGGGCCCCAGCTATGCCTGTCTCTTCGTAGGATATGTGGAACAGTCCATCTTCCGCAACTATACTGGCACCACCTTTTCCTCCGCTACATCGATGACTGTATCGGCGCTGCCTTGTGCTCCCACGAGGAGGTTGAACAGTTCAGCCACTTTACCAACACTTTCCACCCCGACCTCAAATTCACCTGGACCGTCTCAGACTCCTCCCTCCCCTTCCTAGAACTTTCCATTTCTATCTCGGGCGACCAACTCAACACAGACATCTACTATAAACCGACTGACTCCCACATCTACCTAGACCACACCTCCTCCCACCCTGCCCCTGTAAAAACACCATCCCATATTCCCAATTCCTTCGTCTCTGCCGCATCTGCTCCCAGGAGGACCAGTTCCAATACCGTATAGCCCAGATGGCCTCCGTCTTCAAGGACCGCAGATTCCCCCCAGACGTGATCGACGATGCCCTCCACCGCATCTCCTCCACCTCCCGCTCCTCCGCCCTTGAGCCCCGCCCCTCCAACCGCCACCAGGACAGAACCCCACTGGTTCTCACCTACCACCCCACCAACCTCCGTATACAGCGCATCATCCGCCGCCATTTCCGCCACTTCCAAACGGACCCCACCACCAGGGATATATTTCCCTCCCCTCCCATATCAGCGTTCCGAAAAAACCACTCCCTCTGTGACTCCCTCATCAGGTCCACACCCCCCACCAACCCAACCTCCACTCCCAGCATCTTCCCCTGCAACCGCAAGAAATGCAAAACTTGCGCCCACACCTCCTCCCTTACTTCTCTCCAAGGCCCCAAGGGATCCTTCCATATCCGCCACAAATTTACCTGCACCTCCACACACATCATCTATTGCATCCGCTGCACCCGATGTGGCCTCCTCTATATTGGGGAGACAGGCCGCTTACTTGCGGAACGTTTCAGAGAACACCTCTGGGACACCCGGACCAACCACTCCATGGCTCAACAATTTAACTCCCCCTCCCACTCCACCAAGGACATGCAGGTCCTTGGACTCCTCCATCGCCAGACCATAACAACACGACGGTTGGAGGAAGAGCGCCTCATCTTCCGCCTAGGAACCCTCCAACCACAAGGGATGAACTCAGATTTCTCCAGTTCCCTCATTTCCCCTCCCCCACCTCGTCTCAGTCGAATCCCTCGAACTCAGCACCGCCTTCCTAACCTGCAATCTTCTTCCTGACCTCTCCGCCCCCACCCCACTCCAGCCTATCACCCTCACCTTGACCTCCTTCCACCTATCACATCTCCATCGCCCCTCCCCCAAGTCCCTCCTCCCTACCTTTTATCTTAGCCTGCTGGACACACTTTCCTCATTCCTGAAGAAGGGCTTATGCCCGAAACATCGAATTTCCTGTTCCTTGGATGCTGCCTGACCTGCTGTGCTTTTCCAGCAACACATTTTCAGCATACCATTTCTCTGCTCAACTTTCCAACTGATCAATATCCTGCTTTATCCTTTGATAACCTTCCTCTTTATCTCCAACTCCAACAATTTTTGTGTCATCTGCAAACTTACTAATCAGACCACCTAAATTTTCATCCAAATATATACATTAGAAACAGAGGTCCCAGCAATGATCTGTACTGAATAGCACTGGTTACAGACCTCCAATCAGAAAAATACTTCCGCCCCCAACTACCCTCTGGCTTCTATGACCAAGCCAATTTTGTGTACAACTTACTAACTCACCATGGATCTCATGTGACTTAATCTTCTGGACCAGCCTATCATGAGGGACCACGTTAAGTGCTTCAGTAAAATCCACTTAGACAACATCCACTGCCCTACCCACAATCATCTTCGTCACTTCCTCAAAAAACTCAATCAAATTTGTAAGACTCAACCTCTCCCATACAAAGCCATAATGACTTTCCCTAATATGTCCATTCTTTTCCAAGTGTGAGTAAATCCTAAGAACCTTCTCCAATAATTTCCCTACCAGTAATATAATGCTCACTGGCCTATAACTTCCTGGATAATCCCTGTTATCCTTCTTAAAACAAAGGAACTACATCAGTTATTGTCCAGTTTTCTGGGACCTCGCCTGTAGCTAAAGAGGATATAAAGATCTCTGTCAAGGCTCCAGCATTCTCCTGCTTTGCCTCCCTCAGTATCCTGGGATAGATTCCCCTCTGGCCCTGGGGACTTATCTACCTGAATGTTTTTCAAGTCACCCAAAAGCTCCTCCTCCTTAAATATTGACATACCCTAAAATATCATCATACACACCCTAATCGTACGATCACCATGGTATGAATATTTCCATCTCACACCTCACTGAATATGCTGGTGGCTTATTTTTAGTATTTTGAAAAGTGGTAACGGTAACAGCGTCTTAAATTGTGCTAGGATAAAAAATAAAGGAAGTGTAGACACATCAATTAGTCAGTTTCCTGTCAATTTCCTTTCAATGTTGCTGTGCATTTAGTTTTAGATATGATCCAGAACAGTTTACTCTGTGAAGTCACTATCAATGTATAACTTTAAAAGATATCTACAAGTTGACAACTTGTTAATTAGACACTGCATTGTTTTTGCAGAATTATTGGATCACTGCAGACGGTAAATGACACATTAGTATTAGTAAATTTTAGACTCAAAAGAAGACGACATGACCCTGATTGCTCAATGGGGTAAAGACACACCCAAGTTCAGCCCACGTCGAGTCAAAATTTAACCTCAGTGCCGATTGACAAGGAGTGGAAAATAATAGATGATTAAAAGAGGAATGCCATCTTGTATCCAATTCAAAATGTAGAGTTTGGATTTGGGAAAGGAGGAAGATGGAGTGAAAGAATGAGTGTTAAAGAATGAGTGTTAGAGAAGGAGTGAATTTGTGAAAGGGTAGAGAATTGGAAAGTGTAGTGTCTCCACACATTCAGGACTGAAGCGGGAACTAATACAGGAGGCTGCGGGTTTGATAGGTATGGTAACTGGAGAAAAAATAAATACCCAATAAAGTCTTATAATTTTAAAAAATTGAAATACGGTAGTGATGTAATGGCCTTCGCACTAGACTAGTAATTCAGAGCCTCAGTTTGAAGTTCAGGAGACACAGATACAAATCCCTCTATGGTAGGTGGTAAAATTTGAATCGATTAAAAGTCCTTTTCTGGTCTGGCCTACGTGTGATTCCAGATCCATAACAACGTGGTTGAATCTCAAATGCTCTATGACATAGTGCGGAAAGCTGCTCAGGTCGAAAAACAATTAGCGATGGGCAATAAAAGCTGACCTGGTCAGCAACACCCGTGCCCCAAGAGACAATGAAGGAAAAAAAAGTTTGGGGAACATATACTGGCAGTCTTAGTAATTCAATGCCTGAATTAATGAATTCCACAATCTTTCAGGACATGGCTGAATAATACACCACACATCCTCGGTTGACTAAAAGCAAATCGAGTGGGTGGTTTTGGATGGGAAAACAGCAGGAAGCTCCAGGGTGGACAGTTTCAGTTGTCTAAACTCAAGCTTGTACAAAGCACTTCAAATTCTGCCTCTTGGACAATAAGCCCTCAGAACTGTGTGTGTGTGTGTGTGTGTGTGTGTGTGTGTGTGTGTGTGTGTGTGTGTGTGTGTGTGTGTGTGTGTGTGTGTGTGTGTTGGGGGGGTGTGTGGGGGTGTGTTGTGTGCGCGTTGCGTGTGTGTGGGGGGGGGGGGGTGTGTGGTGCTGCCTCACCTGTTGTGCTTTTCCAGCACGACTCTAATCTAGACTCTGGTTTCCAGCATCTGCAGTCCTTGTTTTTACCTATGTATCTGCGGATGTCTGTGCCTGTATTTGCGTGTGCGTATGTGTCTGCGTGTGCATGTCTACTGGGCTGCAGAGACTGGAATTCTTGGTATTTTGATCCAGAGAATTTTAAGTGAAGGTTTAGCTGACATTACATATCTGGTTTAACCAAAAAAATTCAGTAAAACAGACTGCCAAAAACATATTTTTCATTAATATATAGAGATTGATTACAAGAAGAAGAATATTTTCAATTACCAGCCATCTCTGTTTGAACGTTTACACCCACCTAAGCTTAATTGTTACCTTTCATTCATATTAATTTTCTAATAATGTCTGAAGCTTGTTCCAACACAATAATATCAGACCTGGCTCTGTTGTATAAATCACTTGATGAGTATTACAAAGATGAGAGAAAACCATAGGTGAATCCCTTACAGTGCAATTTCAGAAATAATATCTTTCAAAACCCTTGGTAACGGGTGATTTGATTTTTAAAAATTAGCAAGTGTGCTGCTCACAAATCTCGATGACATTTTTTTCCAGTCAGAGAATCTTATTGTGAAACCTGCTTCCCAATTTGATTTTCGTTTTGTTTTTAAAGTACAGTCAGTTCTGCAATAACACGTTTCTTCAACATGAATCGGCTTTAATGCAATTGAAGAATTTAGACTGTTATTTGTAGAATGTGAACTTTCCTTACATTTTTTTGTTATAACATGATTTCAGCCCCATTAGTTTAAATGACACAATTATTGCGCGACTTTCTTATAAAGTGAGATCGCACAAGAATGGAACTATCCCATCATATCAGAATTGACTGTATTGAAAGTAATTTGTTTTAAAAACATTTGTTTGCTGATATCATTTTATTGTTAATGGCTAAATTTCACAAATTGGAGTTGCATATATTTCCGTTATTTTGACTGCTTCTCCCTCTAGTTCAGAAGTTCACTATGGATCTTGTAGATAGTACACACTGTTACACTGTCGAGCATCGATAATGGATGTGACACCAATTAAGTGGGTTGATTTGTCTTGGACGATGTCAAAGAACAAAGAGAATTTACAGCCCAGGAATAGGCCCTTCGGCCCTCCAAGCCTGAGCCGATCCAAATGTACTGTCTAAACCTGTCGGTCAATTCCTAAGCATCTATGTCCCTCTACTCCCCGCCTACTCATGCATCTGCCCAGACGCATCTTAAATGAATCTACCGTGCCTGCCTCTAACACCTCTGCTAGTAACGCGTTCCAAATGCCCACCACCCTCTGTGTGAAGTACTTGCCGCGTGTATCCCCCTTAAACTTTCCACCTCTCACCTTGAAAGTGTGACCTCTCGTTATTGAATCCTTCATCCTGGGAAAAAGCTTGTCTCCATCCACCCTGTCTAGACCCTTCATGATTTTGTAAACCTCAATCAGGTCCCCTCCTCAATCTCCTTTTTTCTAATGAAAATAAACCTAACCTACTCAACTTTTTTTCATAGCTAGCACCTTCCATACCAGGCAACATCCTTGTAAGTCTTCTCTGCACCTTCTCCAAAGCGTCCACATCCTTTTGGTAATGTGGCGACCAGACCAAACACAGTATTCTAAATGTGGTCAAACCAATGTCTTGTACAATGTTAACATGACTTGTTAGCTCTTATACTCAATACCCCGTCCAATGAAGGTAGGCATACTATATGCCTTCTTGACCACTCTATCTACCTGTGCAGCAACCTTCAAGATACAGACCTGCACTCCCAGATGTCTCTGCCCACCAACTTTTCCTGAGCCTCTTCCGTTTATTGTATAATTCGCTCTCGAATTTGTCTTGCCTAAATGCATCACCTCACATTTGTCTGGATTGAAATCCATCAGCCATTTTTCTGCCCAACTCTCCAGTCTATCTATATCCTCCTGTATTCTCTGACAGTCCCTTATGCTTTCTGCTACTCCACCAACCTTTGTGTCATCTGCAAACTTGCTGATCATACTAACAGTGTCCTATTCTAGATCATTTATGTATATTACAAACAGCAGTGGCCCCAACACTGACCCCTGTGGAGCACCACTGGTCACCTTTCTCCATTTCGAGAAACTCCCTTCAACTTCTACTGTCTCCTGCTGCTCGACCAGTTCTTCATCCACCTGGCGAGAACACCCTGCACACCATATGACTTCACTTTCTCCATTAGTCTACCATGGGGAACCTTATCAAATGCCTTACTAAAGTCCATGTATATACATCAACAGCCCTTCCTTCATCTATCAACTTGGTCACTTCCTTGAAGAACTCTATTAAGTTGGTACGGCACGATCTCCCCCGCACAAAACCATGTTGCCTATTACTGATAAACCCATTCTTTTCTAAAATATAAATAGATCCAATCTCTCAGTACCTTCTCCAGCAACTTTCCCACCACCGACGTCAGGCTCACTGGTCTGTAGTTACCTGGAATATCCCTACTACCCTTCTTGTACAGGGGGACAACATGAGCAATCCTCCAGTCCTGTGACATATCTGTCAGGGCCCCAGCTATTTTCTCTCTCGCCACCCTCAGCAACCCGAGATAGATCCCATCTGGTCCTGGGGATTTGTCCACTTAATAACTTCTAGCCTACCCAACACATCTTCCTTACTTATGTCAATGTGATCCAGACTAATCAAACTTATCTCTAATCTCAACATTCATCATCTTCCCCTCCTCAGTGAACACTGATGCAAAGTAATCATTCAGAATCTCACCCACTCTCTCAGGTTCGACACATAGCCTTTCTTCGTTATCCTTTAGTGGACCAATCCTTTCTCTGGTTACCTGCTTTCTTCTTATATAAGAATAAAATGCTTTGCGATTCTCCTTAATTCTGCTTGCTAAAGCTATTTCATGACCCCTTTTAGCCCGTATGATTCCTTGGTTAAGACTTGTCCTACTCTTCCAATATTCCTCCAGGGCTGTTCTCTTCTTAGCTGCCTAGACCTTATGTACGCTTCCCTTTTCCTCTTGGCTAGTCGTACAATTTCTCCTGTCATCCACGGTTCACAAATCTTGCCCTTCCTATCCTTTGCCTTCAATGGGACATGCCTATCCTGCACTACCATTAACCTATCTTTGAAAGCCTCCCACATCTCAAATGTGGACTTCCTTCAAATAGCTGTGTCCAATCCACATTTCCCAGCTCCTGTCTAATTTTGATATAATTGGCCTTGGCCCAGTTTAGTACTCTTCCCTGAGGACCACTCTCTTCTTTATCTACAAGTATACTAAAATTTACAGAATTGCGGTCACTGTTCCCAAAGAAATCCCCTGCGACTTCTACCACTTGTCCTGGCTCATTCCCCAGTACCAGGTCCAATATGGCCCCTTCCCTCATCGGACTATTGACATACTGCCCTAGACAATTCTCCTGTACGCTTCTTACAAATTCTACCCCATCCAGACCTCTGACGTTAAGTGTACCCAAGTCAATGTTGGGAAAATTAAAATCACCACTACCCAATTGCCTCTACATTTTTCCATAATCTATTTTTTCTTCTACCTCACGCTCACTGTTGGGAGGCCTGTAATACATCCCCAACAGTGTGACTGCACCCTTCTTATTTCTCAGCTCCACCCATAATGCCTCACTACCCAAGATCTCCATAGTGTCCTCCTTTAGCACAGCCGTGATATTGTCCCTGACCAGCAATTCAACTCCACCCCCTCTTTTACTTCCCCACCTGTCCTGTCTGAAGCATCTATATCCTGGAACATTCAGTTGCCAATCATCATGCATTTCCTTCAACCAAGTCTCTGTGATGGCAATTAATGCCATAATCCCAGGCACCAATCCAAGTCCTAAGTTAATCTGCCTTACACACTATACTCCTTGCATTTAAAGCAGATGCATTTCAGACCACCAGATCTTTTGTGCTCACCTGCTCTCTGCCTATTCCTTCCTTTTATTAGTGCTATCTTCATAATTCTTACAGTCTGCAGTCTCCACATGAATGCCTATTTGTTTTCTCTTCTGGTTCCTAACCCCTTGCCACATTAGTTTAAAAACTCCCCAACAGCAGTAGCAAAAACTCCCCCAAGGACATTGGTTCCAGTCTGGTTCAGATGTAGACTGTCCATTTTGTAATAGTCCCACCTCCCCCAGAACCGGTCCCAAAATCCAACAAATCTGAACGCCTCCCTCCTACACCATCTCACAAGCCACGTGTTCATCCTGCCTATTTTTTCATTTCTACGCTTGCTAGCACGTGGCACTGGTAGTAATCCTGAGATCACTACCTTTGAGGTCCTCCTCTTTAACTTCTCTCTTAGCTCCCTGAATTCTTCTTTCAGGACCTCATCTCGTTTCCTACTTATATCGTTGGTGCCTATATGCACCAAGACAACTGGCTGTTCACCCTCCCCTTTGAGGATGCCCTATAGCCGATCGGTGACATCTCTGACCGAGTGCCTGGGAGGCAACATACTATCCGGGAGCCCGTTTTCAGCCACAGAACTGCCTGTCTACTCCCCTCACAATAGAATCCCCTTTGACAATGGCCCTACAAGTCTTTTTCCCGCCCTTCTGAACAGCAATGCCTGCCACGGTGCCATAATCCTGGCAACTGCTGCCCTCCCCTGGTGAGCCATCTCCCCCAACAGTATCCAAAACGGTATACCTGTTTTGGAGGGAGATGACCACAGGGGACACCTGCACTGCCTTCCTACTCTTTTTCTGCCTTTTGGTCACCCATTCACTGTCTCCCTCAGCAATCCTAACCTGCGGTGTGACCAGTTCACTAAACATGCTATCCACGACCTCCTCAGCATTGCGGATGCTCCACAGTGAGTCCATCGGCAGCTCCAGAGCAGTCATACGGTCAAACAAGAGCTGCAGCTGGACACACTTCTTACAGGGGTAAGAGTCAGGAATGTCAGACACGTTCCTAGGCTCCCACATCAAGCAAAAGTCACATGCCACAGGTCTGAGGTCCCATACCATTGTAAGCTTAGCTTTATATGAACTAACTAAACCCAAACAATGCATTTAAATATATGAAAAAGAAAGATAAAGAAAATATAAAAGCCTTACATTACTGAGTCTTTTTCTTCTGGTTAGAGGAGGGGGGCGGGAGGGAGATACTACATGTGTAGTATCTCAGGTTTAGCTACTGCCCAAATATAAATTAGGGGCTGGCACTGCTGCCTCACAGCGCCAGAGAGCTGGGTTCAAATCCCGCCTCAGGCAACTGTCTGTGTGGAGTTTGCACATTCTCCGTGCCTGCGTGGGTTTCCTCCAGGTGCTCCGGATTCCTCCCAGAGTCCAAAAATGTGCAGATTAGGTGAATTGGCCATGCCAAATTGACCATAGTGTTAGGTGCATTAGTCAGAGGGGAATGGGTCTGGGTGGGTTGCTCTTCGGAGGGTCGGTGTGGACTTGTTGGGCCGAAGGGCCGGTTTCCACATTGTAAGTAATCTAATCTAATCTAAAATTAAGCCCTTACCTTCCCGGCAGCCCTCGCTTCACTCCACCTTCTCTCCTCGCCGCTCTGTCAAAATGGAGACTTCTGTTGTTGGAGATGTGCCTTGTAGATGGTGGTCTGGCTTTGGGGAGTCAGGAGGGGTGTTATTTGCTGCAATATTTTCAGCCTTGGATCTCTGTTCTTGTAGCCACAGTATTTATATGGTGAGTCCAGTTGAATTTCTGGTCAATCCTAACTCTAAACCCGAGGGTACTGAGAATGGTGGTTTCAGTGATGGTAACACCAGTGAATGTCAAGGGACACTGGTGAAATAGTCTCTTGGAGATAATCATTGCCTGGAATTGTGTGGCATGAACGTTACTTACCATTTATCAGGCCAAGCCTGGATCTCATTGCATTTGAACATGGACTGCTTAAATATCTGAAGTAACCACTACCATCTTCCAATGTGTTAGATATGACTCCAACCAACGAGATATTCCCCCTACATCCTGAATCCCATTGAATCTAATTTGAGCTCTTGGATGCCGCACTTAGTCAATTGGAACCTTGATGTCAAGGACAATCACTCTCACCTTACCTCTAGAATTTAGTTCTTTTGTCTATGTTTGAACCAAGGCTGCACTGAGCTCAGGAGCTGAGTGCCAGTGGCAGAATCCAAACGGAGAGTCAGTGAGCAAATTATCGCTAAGTACCATTTATAATACTTTCCATCACCTTTACTGATAATTCAGAGGAGACTGATAGGGTGGTAATTGGCCAGGTTGGATTTGTCCTGCTTTCTGTGTAGAGGGCATACCTGGATAATTTCACACATTATTAGGTAAATAACAGTAAACTATACTGGAACAGCTTGGCTGGGATGCAGCATGTCCTGGAGCACAAATTTTCAGCACTATTGCTGGGTGTTGTCAGGGCCCATAGCCTTTGCAGTATTCAGTGCCTCCAATCATTTCTTGATATCGCATCATATCGAATTGGCTGATGATTAGCATGTATGACACAGGGGACCTCTGGAGGAAGCGGAGTAGGATCATCCACTCGGCACTTCTGGCTAAAGAATATTACAAATACTTCAGCCTTGTCTTTTGCACTGATGAGTTAAGCTCCTGCATTATTGAGGATAGTGATATTTGTTGAACTTGCTCTACCAATGTATTGTTTAATAGTCCATGAACTGGACGTATGAGAACTGTAGAGCTGGGCTCTGATCCACTGGTAGAGGAATCAATCACTTAGCTCTGTCATTTGCTGCTTAAGCTGTTAGGATGCAGTAGGCCTGTTGTATAGCTACACAAGGTTGACACCTCATTTTCAGAAATGCCTGGTACTGCTCTTGGTAAAAACAATGACTGCAGATGCTGGAAACCAGATTCCGGATTAGTGGTGCTGGAAGAGCACAGCAGTTCAGGCAGCATCCGAGGAGCAGTAAAATTGATGTTTCGGGCAAAAGCCCTTCATCAGGTACTGCTCTTGGCATACCCTTCTGCATGTAAAAAGTGAGGTCTGCAGATGCTGGAGATCAGAACTGAAAATGTGTTGCTGGCTAAAGCGCAGCAGGTCAGGCAGCATCTAAGGAACAGGAAATTCGACGTTTCGGGCATAAGCCCTTCATCAGGAATGAGGAAAGTCTCCGTTGAATTAGGGTTGATCCCCTGGTTTGATGATAATGGTCGGGTGGGAGATACACTGGGCCATGAGTTTGGAGATTGTGCTGTCGATGGCCCATTGAGCCTCAGAGACATCTAGTCTTGAGCTGCTAGATCTGTCCATTCCATTTCGCATTATGATAGTGCCACACATCACAGTCAGGTTTTCTCACTGTGAAAGAATGAATAAATCAGGGAAATGTCATCAGTCAGTCTAATCTCAGAGATGGGGATAATATATTAGATTACTTACAGTGTGGAAACAGGCCCTTCGGCCCAACAAGTCCACACCGACCCACCGAAGTGCAACCCACCCATACCCCTACATTTACCCCTTACCTAACACTACGGGCAATTTAGCATGGCCAATTCACCTGACCTGCACATCTTTGGACTGTGGGAGGAAACCGGAGCACCCGGAGGAAACCCACGCAGACACGGGGAGAATGTGCAAACTCCACACAGTCAGTCGCCTGAGTCGGGAATTGAACCCGGGTCTCTGGCACTGTGAGGCAGCAGTGCTAACCACTGTGCCACCATGCCGCCCAATATCTGAAATAATTTTGAAACAATATATCTGCATTTCAATAGCCATGGATCAATCAGGGATAGTCCGCATGGATTTGTTAAGGAGATATCATGTTTGACAAATTTGATTGGAATTTTTGAGGAAGTAACCGGGCGTGTTGATGAGGGTGATACATTTGATGTGGTCTATGTAGACTTTAGTGAGGTCTTTGGTAACATCCCTCATGAGAGACTGGTCAAAAATTGAGAGCTTGTGGGATCCAAGGCAAAGTGGCATATCGGATATAAAATTGGCTGAGGGGCAGGAAGCCTCACCATAGGCGATGGCCTAGTGATATTATTGCAGGACTGCTAATCAAGAAATGCAGGTGATGTTTGAATGTATTTGAATCTCACCATGGTAGATTGTAGAATTTGAATTCAATAAAAATTTGGAATTGAGTCCATTGTCGATGTGAATAAATAAAGAAAAAAGGTGCAGGGTAGAGGGATCTTTTGGTAACTGTAAATATGTTTCCAGTGGAGCTCTGCAGTGGTGTTTATGGCATACATTACTAGTTTGGACTTGAACACAGGAGGAATGGTCAAGAAGGAATTTGGAAGGGCGGTAAGTGGTGAGGATAGCTATGACCTACAGGAGAATATCAACAGCCTGACTAGATGGGCAGAGCATTGGGAAACAGCACTGAACTTGGAAAAGATTGAGGTAATACACCTAGGCAATACTAAAGAGGCAAAGAATTACACAGTGAATGGCAAGGAATGGTAGACCCCTGGGAAGTACTGAAGATCTGAGGGAGTTTAGTGCACATATCCAAAGTTCCCTCAAAATAGCAGGGCAGGTAGGTCAGATGATTGATAAAAAGGGCTTTTGCCTGAAACATTGATTTTTCCTGCTGCTCGGATGTTGCCTGACCGGCTGTGCTTTTCCAGCACCACACTCTTGGTTCTAATCTCCAGCATCTGCAGTACTCACTTTCTGTCTGATTGAGAAAGGATATGGGATACACTTCTCTTTACTAACCAAAACATAGCATACAAGAGTATAAAATAAGGACAAGTTACAACTATGTGCAGTTCTGGTCACCACACTATAGGAAGGACGTGACTGTACTGGAGAGGGTACTGTACTGGATGATGTAAAATTTTATAATATTCCTTGGAGCAGAAAAGGTTAAAAAAAGGGACCAGATGGCAGTAAGTAAAATTATGAGGGCTATAGAAAGATGGATAGGAAAGTACATTTTCCATTTGTAAAGGGAGTCAAATATTCAAAGGAAAAGATTTAAGATAAATAGTTAGAAGGCTGAGGCAGAAAGGCACAAAACATCCACATCATTTAAGCATTGAAATATTCAACAGCATGGCCATAGCCTCCAAGGCTACAAGTCAAAATCTGGAAAGGATTAGTATGGTCAGATCTTTGTTGACTAGTACAGACACAATGGGTTAAATGGCCTCCTCCTTCTGCTGTATATTCTTGAGTCTCTAAATGTCTAATATTAACTAATGCCATTAAAAATGTGATAGAAAGTAAGTGAGACACTTGAACAAGATTCCCTCAAATGCAAAACTAATTATTTATTAAGCAAGAGTCTTAAGTATAATAAAATTAAACCACAAAATCTAAGTAAGTGCTCAAGCAAATTTCAACATCTTTTTCAATTCTGCTGATGCTTTTATAAATAAAAGAAGGTACTGCAATAAGGGGGCTAGATGAAAGTCAGAAAATGAAAAGCTTCCAAATCAAAATGCAACATGTTCTTATGAGTCACCTGGAAAGGAAAATCCCAAAATCAAACTAGTTGAGTACAAGTCACTTCGATAAGAGAAAAATCAACAAAAAAAAAGCACAGGTAAAAGCCCTAAAATAATGATTGTGATGAAATTGTGCAGATGCAGAACTATGACAGGATGCATTTGAGCTCCATTGCTTAAACATGGTTTTTCTGTACACATTATTCCTTTCTGCCAGCTTTGTTTTGAAGCAATGACCTCTTGCTGGATTCCATGGATACTGAATGCTTTGTGTTATCTTACACATTTTTAGTTGGTTACAGAGACAACTACTCACCTGGAGGGCCACCATAGCAAAGTTCAAAGTCACTAAGTACCTGAACTAACCAGACAAAGAAGGTGATTGGTTCACTCCTTGGACTACAGCAATAGATTGTAATTGGACTTCAGGGTGACTAAGTTGGTCAGACATTCACAACAGATATTAACAAAACAATTCCTGATAGTAATCACAGGTAGATAGCTAAGATTTTCACCAACCTAGTAACCCTGTTGCTGTAGTCTAAGGAGTGAAACAATCATTTTCTTTGTCTAGGTGGTTCAGATACGTAGGAAATCACCTGATTCAAGCAATGAGGGAGTAGTTTATACATAAATAATCTGGAATCCAACAAAAATACTAAAGTATCATTAAGCCATCAGCTGTAACCACAGAAATGCATATAATGTGGAAACGTCTTGTTTTACAGAAGCTAGTAACAATCTGTTTCAGACAAATGAAAACATTGAAACTGTAATTAAATCTAACACTGGAATTATCAAGGGAATGTTTCTTCTACTATTTATTACAACTATTTTCTTCCTCTGGCTAACTTGACGTGAGTGGTGAATAAAATCAGGACACAAAGTACAAAAATAATGTTGCATTGCATTTCAAAGAAGAGTTACATCTATTAGATTCCTACTGAATAGTTGAAACATTCTTAATGTAACACTGCAGCAATGTATCGATTTGATCTTATTGTTCATTAACCTAATTCTCAGTAAGGTGTGTAACATACTTTGGAATTTATAATAGAACATAGAACATAGAACATAGAAGGATACAGCGCAGTACAGGCCCTTCGGCCCTCGATGTTGTGCCGACCGAATCCTACCTAACCTATACTAGCCCAATAACTTGCAAATGCCTATCCAATGCCCGCTTAAATGACCATAAAGAAGGAGAGTTCACCACTGATACGGGCAGGGCATTCCATGAACTCACAACCCGCTGTGTGAAGAATCTACCCCTAACATCTGTCCTATACCTACCACCCCTTAATTTAAAGCCATGTCCCCTAGTAACACCTGACTCCATTAGCGGTAAAAGGTTCTTAGTATCTACCCTATCTAAACCCCTAATCATCTTATACACTTCTATCAGATCTCCCCTAAACCTTCTCTTCTCCAATGAGAACAGCCCCAAGTGCCTCAGCCTTTCCTCATAAGATTTTCCTACCATTCCAGGCAACATCCTGGTAAACCTCCTCTGCACTCGTTCTAAAGCTTCCACATCCTTCCTATAGTATGGCGACCAAAACTGCACACAATACTCCAGATGAGGCCTCACCAGAGTCCTATACAACTGCAACATGACCTCAGGACTCCGGAACTCAATTCCTCTGCCAATAAAGCCCAGTACACCATATGCCTTCCTCACAGCACTATTTACCTGGGTGGCAACTTTCAGAGATCTGTGTACATAGACACCAAGATCCCTCTGCTCATCCACACTACCAAGTAGCCTACCATTAGCCCAGTAATCCATCATCTTGTTATTCCTACCAAAGTGAACGACTTCGCACTTAGCTACATTGAATTCCATTTGCCACATTTCCGCCCAGCTCTGCAACTTATCTATATCCCGCTGTAACCTACCACTTCCTTCCTCACTATCCACAACTCCACCGACTTTTGTGTCATCCGCAAACTTGCTTACCCAGCTTTCAAGTCCTTCCTCTAGATCATTTATAAAGATAACAAAAAGCAATGGTCCCAAAACAGATCCTTGTGGTACACCGCTAGTAACTGCACTCCAAGATGAACATAATCCATCAACTACTACCCTCTGTCTCCTTCCAGCCAGCCAATTCCTAATCCAAACCTCTAATGTATCCTCAATGCCATACCTCCGAAGTTTTAGCATTAGCCTACCATGGGGAACCTTATCGAATGCCTTACTAAAATCCATATACACAACATCTACTGCTTTACCCTCATCCACTTCCTTAGTCACCTTCTCAAAGAACTCAATAAGGTTTGTGAGGCACGACCTGCCCTTCACAAAACCATGCTGGCTATCCCTGATCACGTTATTCCTACCCAGATGTTCATAAATCTTATCCCTTACCATTCTCTCTAAGACTTTGCCCACCACTGAAGTCAGACTCACTGGCCTATAGTTACTAGGGCTATCCCTACTCCCTTTCTTGAACAATGGGACCACATTCGCTATCCTCCAGTCCTCTGGTACTATTCCCGTAGACAATGATGACATAAAAATCCAGGCCAATGGCTCTGCTATCTCCTCCCTCGCTTCCCATAGGATCCTGGGGTAAATGCCATCAGGCCCAGGAGACTTATCTATATTCATCCTTTCCAATATTCCCAAAACCTCCTCCCTGCATATTTCCAGGGCATCCATTCTAATTATTTGTGATTCCATATTCACATCAGCAACAGTGTCCTGTTCCTGAGTGAATACTGATGAAAAGTACTGATTTAATGTCTCTCCAATCTCCTCCGCCTCCACACACAACTTCCCACTACTATCCTTGACTGGACCGATACCTACCCTAGTCATCCTTTTATTCTTGACATACCTATAGAAAGCCTTTGGGTTTTCCCTAATCCTACCAGCTAAAGACTTTTCATGTCCCCTTCTCGCTTCTCTTAGCTCCCTCTTTAGCTCCTTCCTGGCTACCTTATAACTCTCAATCGCCCCAACTGAACCTTCACGCCTCATCTTTACATATGCCGCCTTCTTCCCTTTCACAAGGGACTCCAATTCCTTACTAAACCACGGCTGCCTCACAAGGCCCTTTACACCATGCCTGACTGGTACATACCTATCGAGGACACGCAGTAGCTGCTCCTTGAACAATCCCCACATCTCATTAGTGTTCTTCTCTTGAAGCCTGTTTTTCCAATCCACACATCCTAAGTCATGCCTCACTGCATCATAATTTCCCTGCCCCCAGCTATAGCTCTTGCCCTGCGGCGCACGATTATCCCTCTCCATCACTAAAGTAAAAGTCACCGAGTTGTGGTCACTGTCCCCGAAGTGCTCACCTACCTCCAAGTCTAACACCTGGCCTGGTTCATTACCTAGAACCAAATCCAATATAGCCTCCCCTCTTGTTGGCCTGTCGACATATTGTGTCAGGAAACCCTCCTGCACACATTGTACAAACACCGACCCATCTAATGAACTCGAGCTATAGCTCTCCCAGTCAATATCTGGGAAGTTAAAGTCCCCCATAACAACCACCCTGCTACCTTCACTCTTTTCCTGAATCATCCTCGCAATATTATCCTCTACTTCTCTAGGACTATTAGGAGGCCTGTAGAAAACACCTAACAGGGTGACCTCACCTTTCCTATTTCTAACCTCAGCCCAAACTACCTCAGATGGCAAGTCCTCTTCCATCGTCCATTCCACTGCTGTGATACTGTCTTTGACAAGTAATGCCACGCCTCCCCCTTTTTTACCCCCATGTCTGATCCTACTAAAACATTTGAACCCTGGAACGTGCAACAGCCATTCTTGTCCCTGTTCTACCCACGTCTCTGTAATGGCCACAACATCGAAGTCCCAGGTACCAACCCACGCTGCAAGTTCACCTACCTTATTCCTTATACTTCTGGCATTGAAGTATACACACTTCAATCCACCTTTCTGGTTACAGGCACCCTCCTTAGAGATCGCTGCATTATTCCTAACCTCCCTACACTCAAGGTCCTGTACCCTAAAGCTACAGTCCTGGTTCCCATGCCCCCGCATGGGAATAAAAAGGCACATGATAATATAACACACCTTCATTAACAATGAGAGGATTCAGTATGCCACTCTGTGCTTTCAGTGCAGCAAGATGCTAAAATATTTGTGCTATTAAAGGCTGCTACTGAACAGAGGGATGGAATTTGTTTGATGCAAAAAAAAATCAACAGATGATTCTTAATTTTGATTATTCTTCTTACACAGTCTGTCACAGCTGAGCAGTCTAGACAGAAGACAGGGAGTAACCCCCGTCATTGCCCCAAGCTTGGTGCAGGCTAAGATGCCTGTAAGGAAGAAGTGTATTAGAAAAGGGGAAATAAAAGTAATAAAAGTGAGGACATTGACAGATATTTAAAAAAATGCATCTGGAGTGAGGTCAGGATGTCTATCAGAATTGAAGAATGTCTTAAAAATTTATTTTATAAAATTGGGTGCAGCTGGCTAGATCAGCATAAATTGCACAACGTCTGAGGGGGTGGTGGTAAATCATCTTCTTGAACTGTTGTAGTCCACCTGGTGGAAGAAAGTGAGGACTACAGATACTGGAGATCAGAGTCAAAAGGTATGGAAAGGCACAACAGGTCAGGCAGCACCGCAGCTTCATCAGGATGGGCTTATGCCCGAGATGTCGACTCTCCTGCTCCTCGAATGCTGCCTGACCTGCTGTGCATTTCCAGCAACACACTTTTCGAAGCAATCCATGTGGTGCAGATACATTCACAATACTGTTGAGAAGTATGTTCCAGGACCTTGAAACGGCAATAAGGAGGCAACAGTAACATAACTGTAAGTCTGCCTGGTGTGTGGCTTAGAGGAAATTTGCAGGTGCAGCAGTGAATCTTGTAAATGGCACACCATGCTGTCTCTATGCATCAGTGGGGAAAGGTAATGTAAAGGTTGTAGCTGGGATGGTAATTGCCCTGGATGGTGCAAAGCTTAGAGTATTGTTGGAGTAATTTCAAAACTTTTGCCTGTTGCCAGTCTGCACACAAAGGCACTTATAGCTGAGGTAGACATAACTACAGAGATTCATTCAGGTCACGAAACACGATTGCATTTCTCTTAAACAGCCACTTTATCATAAAACAAGAAAAAGATTGCATGCACTAATACTGACATTACAAGTTACACAGCTTACCGAAGACATTTATGTCAGAAAGGCAGTAAGGAGAAGCCTACGAACTATTGACCTGTGAACCTGACATCGGTGGTGGTGAGGTGGTTGGAGGTGATTCTGAAAGATAGGATTTATGTGCACTTAGAGAGGCAAGAACTGATAGTCAGCATGGTTGTGTGTGTGGGAAATTGTATCTTACGAACTTGATTGAGTTTTTTGAGGAAGTAACCAAAAAATATTGATTAGGCAGAGTGGTACACGTTGTTTACACGGGCTTTAGTGAAGTCTTTGATGAGGTTCCGCATGGTGGACTTATTGGTAAAGTTAGATCACATGGAATTCAGAGTGAGCTTGCTAATTGGATACAAATTGGCTTGATGGTAATAGACAGAGCCTGACAGTGAAAGGTTGTTTTTCACTGGAAGCCTGTGATCAGCGGTGTTGCGCAGGGATCTGTACTGGGTCCACTTTTGCTTGTCATTTACATAAAAGATTTGTACAAGAGTATCGGAGGCATGGTTAGTAAGTTTGCAGATACAGGTAGTTCTCCTATAATGCCATAGTTGCATTCCAGTGAATAGAAAATTACTTCATAGAAATAATAGGGCCGACAGGAAAAATGCAGTTGGAGGCAGACCAGCTAAAACAAAAATTACTCACGATGGCTCAAAAGTCTAACAAAGTATAGCACACCCTGAATGAAGGTTGAAATCATATTTATTAATGAAACAGAAGTAAACTTAATGCAGTACATTTAAAAAATGTAAGGAAGCTACTCTCTGTACAATACCTCTTAGAAAAGAACTGCTCTGTTAGCAGCTGACATTGGCACATGCATATAATGGCGCAAAGACCGGTACCAACCTCACACATCCGCAGAGCGTCATAGACACTGGCACGTGTACAGAATGGTACAGACCTCGGCATATACATAGATCAGCATGGAGACTTTGGAGCCTATACAGACTGAAGTGCACAAACTGATAACTGCTGGAATCATGCTATTGCAAACGGAGGTAAACGTTCTTGAAAATATTGTTCCCTAATTCTTCAGTGATATTACAGCCAAATCGAGCTGCTGAAACACACGTTATCCTAGTTATTCTAGTTATCCTAGAAACTATTGGCAACATGACAATTGATAGCATAGTTGACAGCGAAGAAGATTATGTGAAGAAGGTGTCCCCTGCGGTCATCTCCCTCCAAAACAGGTATGAGTTTTGGATATTGTTGGTGGAGATGGCTCACCAGGGGAAGGCAGCAGTAGCCAAATTAATGGCACCATGGCTGGTTCTGCTGTACAGAACGGCAGGAAAAAGAGTCAAAGAGTCAGAAGGATTTTTTTGATCTACAAAGCAGCAGTTGCTGTCTGCACATCATCCTAAAGTCATGAGTAATTGTCCACATGATTACAATAATCGTTTTGATGCAATGTTACAACCAGCCCTTGTCCAGTCTCAAACAACAATGTTTTGTCAAATTTAAGAATCAAATAGTCATAATAGTCATAGGGGGATTCAATTGGAAGGGGAGTAGATAGGTGTTTCTGTGGTCAAAAATAACACTCCTAGGTGCATGGATCAGGGAAGTCTCAGATCGACTGCAGAAAATTCTCAAGGGGAAGGGTGAACAACTAGTTGTTGTGGTGCATATAAGCACCAATGGTACAGGTAAAAAACGGGATGAGGTCCTCCATGAAGAATTTAGGGAGTTAGGAACCAAGTTAAAAAGTAGGACTTCAGGGGTAGCAATCTCAGGTTTGCTACTAGTGCCACTTACTAGTCAGAGTAAGAATAATAGAATATTCAGGATGAATGCATGGCTTGAGAGATGGTGCAGATTTTTGGAACATTGGGATCGGTTCTGGGGAGGTGGGACTATTATAAATTGGATGGTCTACACCTGGGCCAGACTGGAAACCATGTCCTTGGGGTGCTTTTGCTAACGCTGTTGGGGAAGGTTTAAACTAATGAGGCAGTGGGGTGGAAACCAAATGAGGAGGTTAGTGGACAGAAAGGAGGTAGTAATTAAAGCTTGTAAGGAACTAGATAATAAGTCGCCTTACTGGTCAAAGAAGATATCACAGCTGTGCTGAAGGAGGGCACTATAGAGGTCTCGAGCAGTGAGGCGATATGGACAGAGCTCAGAAATAGGAAGGATGCAGTAACAATGTTGGGGCTGTACTATGCCTCCCAACAGCGAACATGAGATAGAAGTACAAACATGTAGAGAGATCATAGAAAGATACAGGAGCAATATGATGGTGGTGACTGAAGATTTTAATTTTCCCAACGTTGACTGGGATTCACTTAGTGTTAGAGGATTAGGTGGAACAGAATTTGGAAGGAGCAGCCAGGAGGGTTTTCTAGAGCAATATGTAAGTAGCCCAACTCATGAAGGGCCATACTGGACCTGGTGTCAGGAAATGAGCCCGGCCAAGTGGTTGAAGTTTCAGTGGGGGATTACTTTCAGAATAGTGATCACAATTCCATAAGTTTTAGGATACTCGTGGACAAAGACAAGCGTGGTCCTAAAGGAAGAGCGCTAAACTGGGGGAAGGCCAAACCACACCAAAATTCATCAGGAGCTGGGGAATGTAGATTGGGAGCAGTTGTTTGAAGGGAAATCCATATTCGATATGTGGGAGGCTTTTAAAGAAAGGTTGATTAGGGTTCAGGAGAGATATGTTCCTGTGAAAGTGAGGGATAGAAATGGCAAGATTAGGGAACTATGGATGACAGGTGAACTTGTGAGACTAGCTAAGAAGAAAAAGGATGCATACATAAAGTCTAAGTGCATCAGACAAAGTCAGATAAAGCTTTGGAAGAATATCGGAAATGTAGGACAAATCTGAAATGAAGAATTATGAGGGCTAAAAGAGGTCATGAGATATCCTTAGCGAGCAGGGTTATGGAAAATCTCAAAGCCTTTTATTCATATATAAGAAGCAAGAGGGTAACGAGGGAAAAGGTTGGGGCACTCAAGGACAAAGGAGGAATGGTACGTGTGGAGTCAGAGAAAGTGGGTGAGATTCTTAATGAGTACTTTGAATCGGTATTCAGCGAGGAGAGGGATGTGGCGGATGTTGAGGTTAGGGATAGATCTTTGATTACTCTAGGTCAAGTTGGCATAGTGAGGGAGGAAGTGTTGTGTATTCTAGAAGGCATTAAGATGGACAAGTCTCCAGGAATGGATGGGATCTATCCCAGGTTACTGAGAAAAGTGAGAGGGGGAATAACAAGGGCTTTAACAGATATCTTTGCAGGATCCTTGAAAATGGGGGACATTCCAGAGAACTGGAGAATTGCTGATGTTATCCCCTCATTTAAGCAGGGTAGCAAGGATAATCCAGGTAATTACAGGCCTGTGAGCCTGACGTCAGTGGGAGGAAAACTACTGGAAAAGATACTCAGGGATTGGATATATATTCATTTGGAAGAAAATGGGCGTATCAGTGATAGGCAACATGATTTTGTCTAGGAAAGGTCATGTCTTACAAACTTAATAGAATTCTTTGAAGAGGTGACAAAGTTGATTGATGAGGGAAGGGATGTAGATTCATATACATGGACATGAGAGAGGACCTGATTGAGGTGTACAAAATCCTGAGAGGCGTAGACAGGGTGGATAGCAAGAAACCTTTTCCCAGAGTGGAGGACTCAATTACTAGGGGTCATGAGTTCAAAGTGAGAGGCGAAATGTTTAGGGGAGATATATGTGGAAAGTATTTTACGCGGAGGATGGTGGGTACCTGGAATACGTTGCCAGCAGATGGTAGGAGCAGGAACGATAGCATCATTTAAAATGTATCTAGATAGATACATGAATGGTCAGGGAATAAAGGGATACAGATCCTTAGAAAATTGATGGCAGATTTAGATAGAGGATATGGGTCGGCACAGGCTTGGAAGGCCGAAGGGCTCATTCCTGCTCTGTAATGTCCTTTGTTATTATCTTAGATTACAAAAAGATCTTGATCAATTGGGTCAATGGGTTATCTGAGTGGCAGATGGAATTTAATTTGGATAAATGTAAGATATTGCATTATGGTAAGACAAACAAGGACAGGACTTACACAATTAATGGAAGGTCCCGAGTCATGTTGTAAAACTAGGTATTCAGGTACATAATTCTTTGAAATCTTCACAGGCAGACAGCATGGTTAAGAAGGCTTTTAGCGTGCTTGCCTTCATTGTTCAGACCATTGAGTATAGGAGTTGGGATGTCATGTTGAGTTTCTACAGGATGTTGGTGAAGCCTCTTCTGGAGCACTGTGTGCAGTTCTGGTCACCCTGCTATAAGAAGGATATTATTAAATTGGAGAGGAATCAGAAAAAAATGACTAGAATGTTGCCAGGAATAGAGGGTTTGAGTTATAAAACTACGCTGGTCAACTGGGGTAAGTTTCACTGGAGCCTAGGAGGTTGAGGGATGACTCTAGAGGTTTAAGATCATAAGGGGCGTATATAAGGTGAATAACAAGGGTCTTTTTCCCAGGCTGGGGGAGTTCAAAACTAGGGGGGACATATTTTTAAGATAAGAAAGTTTTAAGGAGAACATGAGGGGCGACTTTTTTATTACATAGAAAATGGTCCATGTGTGCAATGAATTGCCAGAGGAAGTGGGGGATGCAGGTACAGTTACAACATGTAAAAGACATTTGGAGAAGCACATTAATAGGAAGAGGTTTGGAGGGACATGGGCCAAACACAGGCAGGTGGGACTAGTTTAGTTTGAAAACATGGTCAATTAGGCATAGTTGGACCGAATGGTCTGTTTCCATGTTATATGACTCTGTGATCACAAAGGAAATGATCATTAACAACAATGATTAACTCTACTCAGTGTATTTTCATCAGGTTTTGAACATGCATTGCATACATAATCTTTAAATTGTGCAGGTCTCCTAATGGTAAGCAGATGATTCTGTTTGCTGTTCTTCTGGCATATGCTCATTTTGGGGGGTTCCTTTTCTAGGGAGAGTCAGTGGTGATACTTTGGGAACTGTTGCTGCAACACCACTCTGTTTCTGATGTAGTCATTGGAACCAGGTGGATCTCATTCACAAGATCCTTGCTTGGGGTTGTTAAGCTGGGCCAATCAGGAAGCCTGGCTTACCAATAAAATTATAAATTATAACAAAAAAAAACAGGATTTAGAATCTCTTCTGTTCAGGTGATTGACTCTGAGCTGGTTGCCCACAGTCAGTGTACTGTGCACAAGTAAATAAAGGGTGACTTGTTGATGGGACACTGGCCTCTGTGCAGTTATTTCACTGGGGAATAGTGGACATCTGGAACTGCTGCTCATCCTGTATTCTGGCAGGATAAGAGATCACTTCTTTCTGAACTGTGGCCTATATTTAAGGAACAGCTTTGCTAGTTAAACATACATGTCTGTGCTTGTGATGATGCATGTGGTTGTTCATGTTCACCATGCATAACTAAGGTGATAACTGCCCTACACAGTCCTAAGTAGCCAGTTAGACAGACTCTTACTGAGAGTTTCAAACATAAAACTATATAGCCAAAACAAGACATTTTGAACCTTACACTAGCCTTGCACTCATCAGGGCAATTCAGAAAAATACTCGTTTTAGGGGAAAACCAACATCTCTAGGTGTTGGTTGGTTGACCGACATTGAACCCTGATTGGTTGACAATGCATTCTGATCAGTAGAAACACTGCAATGGAGAATGCAGCATTTAATGACGATTGACAGTTAACTGCCAGAATTTGTTTAAATTGTAAATAGGTTGATTGACTGGTCAGGACATGGGCTGGCAATGGCCTACTTGATATTATTGTTAGACCATTAATCCAGACACCTGGGAACTCGGGTTCAAATTCCATCATGCAAGATGGTTCAATTTGAATTCGATAATAATCTGGAAATAAGAGTTTAATGATAATTTTAGCCATGTAGTTTATATTCAGAAACAGTAAATTTTACCATTTATGTAGTAGTATTATTGTAGTAGGTTAGAGCAAAACAAATGCAAGTTGAAAACTTGCAAAGTCTATGGTTAGCTGGGGGATCTTTGAATTTGCTAATGTTGCTTTCAATCTAAAATCAATATGATCAACTATAGAGACTTTAAGAAACTCTCACCTTGGGTTTCAGATCAATATTTAATTGCATGTGTAAACAAGCTACTATGCAACATTGTTTAACTTTATTAATATTTCTTGCTTTTTAACTTGGCTCATCTTACAGCACTCGTCTCATTCTTTGTCATTTTTCTACAACTTGTAATTTTCTAGCTTGAGAAAAACCAGTTTAACAGGAGTTTTAGTTGTTACGAAGAAATTAGAAATGGTTGCTAAGCTATTAATTATGGTGTAATCTGAAATCAAGTTACAATCTGAATGGCATACCAAACCTCACAATGGATTTGTGCAAATTTCTAAAACATGAAGTCCAATCTAAGTTTCAAAGCTAATACAAAAATCCCACACAAATGAGAGCAGGGGAACTGGCCATTTAGCCCATTGAGCCTGCTCTGCACGCCAAAATAATGTCACCTATCTGGAATCTGACCTTAACTTCGCCTTCCTGCCTGCCCCTCCACTCCCTTGGAGGTAAAAATCTGTCTCTCAGCCTTGAAGTCTTTCTAATTACTCACTTGCCATTGTTGGGGAAATGACTTCTGATGACAGATGACCCACTAAGAGAAGAAAATCCTCTGTGTTCCACCTTAAATGGGAGATCTCTCTTAACTGTATGCGCGAATGAAAGATTCCCAATGAAACATCTTCCCAGCACCCACCACGTCAAGCCTTCTCAAAAACTCAACATATTTTAATAAGATCGTTCTTTTATACTTCACCCATGTTGCAATAAATGTTCACGTTCTATTTGCTTTCTTAATTTCCTTTTCCATTGAAGGTGGGTATATTATTTAAACAACTACTAGTTTAAAACTAATTGATGGATTTCATTGAAAGCGCGTACAGATATGATATGGCCCAAGGCAAAATCGATTTGTCTTTTGTTAAGATGCAGATCTGGATTTTGATCTTTGAATTAAATAAAATGATCCATGAATATTAAAAGCTGTTGTTTGAATTAGCTGCTGAAGTGAATTTGTCACAGTTGATAATATGCAAGCGAGGATTTCAGAGCAGATTGTTGATTGTATATAGTCCTGAAATCTACTGTGAGATGGATGTTGTTAATAAAAATATTTAATTGTTTCTGCTTTTACAAATCAGGCTGGGAGAAGTAAAAAATGAGGTCTGCAGATGCTGGAGATCACAGCTGCAAATGTGTTGCTGGTCAAAGCACAGCAGGTTAGGCAGCATCTCAGGAATAGAGAATTCGACGTTTCGAGCATAAGCCTGATGAAGGGCTTATGCTCGAAACGTCGAATTCTCTATTCCTGAGATGCTGCCTAACCTGCTGTGCTTTGACCAGCAACACATTTGCAGGCTGGGAGAAGTCTCAAGGAAGAGCTGCATAACTGAAATAACTGAGTCAACAGTATGGTGCAGTTAGTGCCTCTTCACTTGTCACTTGCTGTAATTGTGCACTAACTTTTGAGTCACATTATAACATCATCCAGACCCTCTGTACTGAGCAAGTTGCAGTTCATTGAGTTTAAATTTGCTTTTCTATTCTTCCTACCAAAATGCATAAATCCACAGTTTTCTTAATATCTGGCAATATTTTGCCCACTCGCTTTATCTAGCTATGATGGCTTTATCTTTGTATCCACTTCATAACTTGCCTTCCTACCTATTTTTAGATCACAAATTTGGCTACAACACACAGTCGACCCGTTCAATCAAAAGGTCAGAAGACTCATCCAGGCATGCTACAAGAATCTAGGACCTGTTGGACAATTCCAAGGGTTGATGTTCTTCTTTTGCTATCATTAAACCAGCCTCAGTTACACATACACAAACAACCCTCTGCCCCACCCTTCCCGCCCCCCAGACCACAGCCCAAATAAAGAGAACCCTGTCCAAAAGGGTGTCACTGTCTTACAAGATCTCCTCCCTGATACATTGCAGTGTTTGAAGCTCAAACTCAAGCTCAATAACTCTACCTGAAGCTCCTCAAATAACAGGCATTGTATATTTGACTTCTGACAATATAAGTACAGAATTAGACACAATAAAGTGGCATTAATGCACAACATTCTTATACACTCAATAATCATTGGAAGCATAATTACCTTTTATCCAAGAACAATTTTGATCTATTATTAACATATGTTTGACATGTGTTGGGCAACCTACAAGGTAATACATCTGACTGTGAGGTGGTGGCACAATGGTAATGTCACTAGACTGATAATTCCACAACCCCAGGTTAAGCTTCTGAGGACATTGGTTCAAGTCCCTTCACGATAGATGTTGAAATTTGAATGAAATAAAAATTGGTAGCGCATTGCTTGTTTGATTCAATGAAAGCACACATATGATGGTTTGAGAAGATTTCATGTTTATGGCTATTCAAGCACACAGTCACCTCAGTGCATCACTGAAGGATTGCTGCTGGTATTGTCTTTTGCTTGAAAAATTAACTTGAGGCCTGTGTACATTATATGCAGCATCTTGCCAGGCCCTGAATAATGCAGGTTATAGCAAGAAATTTGGGAGAGTCAAGATCATATAGTCACATTTCCCAACCAAGTTTATGTTGAGATGAGATTCTTACCAGTGAGCGGTAAGAGGACTATTAACAGGATTATCACCAAGTTTCACCTTCATTACTACACAGCTTCGTCCTATTAATATGCACTCTCCCAATTCCTTGTCCCAATCATGTCTGACCATATCATGCAACACAAAGAATAAATTGCACTAATGGCTGTGATACAATAGCAAAGTTTTACCACATAGAAAGATTAACCCTGGTTGCCTAAGTACTTACCATTTCACTCTGTACTTACCATTTCATTCCTGATGAAGGGCTTTTGCCTGAAACATCAATTCTCCTGCTCCTCAGATGCTGCCTGATTTGCTGTGCTTTTCTAGCACCACACTCTCGACTCTAAT
The DNA here is from genome assembly GCF_020745735.1 of Hemiscyllium ocellatum. Lineage (NCBI taxonomy): Eukaryota > Metazoa > Chordata > Chondrichthyes > Orectolobiformes > Hemiscylliidae > Hemiscyllium > Hemiscyllium ocellatum. Next base: position 96,474,094 of record NC_083409.1, read on the forward strand.
CTCCAGCATCAGGAGTCCTCACTTTCGCCTATCACTTACCATTTACCCATTGCCTAGACATGGTGAAGGAGCTGCTCCCTTTACACCTGGGCACCTTTACACCAGTGACACCACTGTTTAAAAAGGTAGACAAAAGATGGGGAATTATAGACTGGTTAGCTTAACCTCTGTAGTGGGGAGGATACCTGAGTCAAGGAAGAAATAGCAAGGCATCTCAATAAAAAATGCCCCATTGGGCACATGCAGGATGGGTTCATGAAGGGCAGGTCATGCTTAACAAATCCTGTGGAATTTTATGAAGATATTACAAGGTAGACACCGAGGACCCAGTGGATGTGGTGTACCTAGATTTCCAAAAGGCTTTCGACAAGGTGCCGCAGAAGAGGCCACTGCAGTAGATAAAGATGCATGGCGTTATGGGTAAAGTATTAGCATGGATAGAGAATTCATTGACTAACAGGAAGCAAAGAGTAGGGATAAATGAGTGCTATTCTGGCTGGCAATCAATAACTAGTGGTGTGCCTCACGGATCAGTGTTGGGACTGCAATTAAATGGATGATTTGGAGTTGAGTACCACGTTTAATGTGTCAAAGTTTGCAAATGACTCTAAAATGAGTGGCAGAGCCAAGTGTGTAGAGGACTGTGACACTTTGCCTAGGAACATAGATACATTGAGTATATGCGCAAAAGTCTGATAGATGGAATACAATGTTAATAAATGTAAAGTCATACATTTTGGTAGGACTAAAGGTAAAAAGGATTATTACTTGAACGATAACAGCATACTGCTGTGCAGAGAGAACTGGAGGTCTTTGTGCAAGAATCAGAGTTGGTCTACAGGTACAACAATAATTAGAAAGGCAAATGGAATTTTGTTCTTTATTGCTAAAGGGATCAATTTTAAAAGCATTGAGGGAACGGTACAGCAGAACAAGGTGCTGGTGAGGCCACATCTGGAGTACTGTTTTTTGGTCACTTTATTTGAGAAAGGGCGCACTGGCACTGGAGCGGGTACAGAGGATGTTCACGAGGTTGATTCTGGAGTTGAGGGGTTGGCTTATGAGAGACTGAGGTTATATTCATTGGAGTTCAGAAGAATGAGGGGGAATCTTATAGAAACATATAAAATTATGAAAGGAATAAATAGAAATAGAGAGGATGTTTCCACTGGCAGGTGAAACTAGGACAAGAGGGCATAGCCTCAAGATTAGAGGGCGCAGATTTAGGACTGAATTGAGAAGGATCTTTTTCACCCAGAGGGTTATAAATCTATGGAATTCCCTGCCTAGTGAAGTAGTTGACACTACTTGAGTAAACATTGTTCAAGCCAAGATAATTCCTTTATTATTCAAAAAAAAACTAAGGGATATGGTGAGAGCATGGGTAAGTGGAGTTGAGTCCACAAAAAGATCAGCCATGATCTTTTGAATGGCGGAACAGGTTTGAAGGGCCAGATTGCCTACTCCTGCTCCTGGTTCTTATGTTGACTATCAAACAATCAAGGAGGGGTAAGGCCAGACAGGCTCTGAATCTTCAAGATTATTGTTGAAGCTAGAGAATTGCATACACAGCTGATGAAAAGTGGATATAATTTCCAAAACTGGAAACGTATTTTACAGTGTGGAAACAGGCCTTTCTGCCCAACCAGCCCATAACCCTACATTTACCCCTTACCTAATACTACGGGCAATTTAGCATGGCCAATTCACCTGACCCGCACATCTTTGGACTGTGGAAGGAAACCGGAGCACCCGGAGGAAACCCACGCAGACACGGGGAGAACGTGCAAACTCCACACAGTCAGTCGCCTGAGGCGGGAATTGAACCTGGGTCTCTGGCGCTGTGAGGCAGCAGTACTAATCACTGTGCCACCGTGCTGCCCAATTTACACAGACATCTCACCCATGCCTCCTGTGTCCCCTCAGAGGTGGTTCTTTAAATCGTATAAAAGTTAAGCATTGCTAAAAGGAGACATGAGTTGAAGTGTTTCATTTTGCACTCATCAGAACTAGGTCACAAGAAACAGACTTGCAAAGTGTGCTGGTTGACTGAGCCATCATTAGCATGGAGATACACCATCATCTTAATTCTCACACGAAACAAGTAGATTCTGGTTAGTCAGGGCAATGCCTTTGGGATGCAGCTAAGTTTGATTACCTCCAATGACCCTCTTTCTTGAAAAAGATGTAAGGTAAGTACAATTCTTTTGCCTACATAAAATAGATCCTGTCTATTTGTGCGTGTACTTTCTAGCTCAGGGCATTCTGACAGACAGAACCTAAGTGTTCTGCAAAGTGACTTAATCTGTGAAGTCTGCATTTCATCACCCCAATGTAGAGCGAGTACAGTAGACCAGATTGAATGAAGTGCAGGTAAATCACTGCTTCAACTGCAGTCGTCTCCCACATCAACACGGAACCCTGTTCCCATGCCAACATTTCTGTTGTAGACCTGCTGCAATGCTCCAGTGAGCCTCAGCACAAGCTCTAAGGAACAGCATCTCATTTTCCACATGGGACACTGCAGCGTCAAGGATTCCGACTTCAGTAACTTTAGAACCCGATTCTAATCATCCATGTGTTTTTACCCACCCCTACATCATAGTCCTGTCATGACATGGGTTGCTTTCAGTACAGCCTACACATTCACACCCACCCTTAGTCTTATTATCATGTTAAGGATTGTTTTCAGCACAGCATACCCATTCTCTTCTACTCTGAGCTCTCATTATTATTTAGTCAGCTTCTCTTCTGTCCTGGCCTACTATCAATAATCGCCTCAGTTGCCTACGCCTTTCATGCTTCTCTCTCCTGGTTCCATCTCCAACGATCTCCCACCTCCCTACCTAACCTCACATTCAACATAAAAAACACATTTTCCTCGCTGCTTTCAGTTCTAATGAAGGGTCATCAATCTTGAAATGTTACCCCTGCTTTCTCTCCAGGTCTACTGAGTTACACCGACAAGTTGTTTTTGTTTCTGTTTTAGATCTCTAATAGTTTTGTTTTATAGTACTATGGAGTATTTTCCTGCCTCGGGGTGAATGGACACTTGGGTTCTGGCAGTCCTCTAAGTGCCAGCCACATGGGGAATTTTATTCCTCAGTCAGCTGCAGAATTCTCTCAGTGAAAGTGCTCGCCAACAGATGCTCCCAACTCTAGTTTAGATGAAATACCTTCTAGGGGGTCAGTATTTGAGCTGGTGTGGTTTTTGCTCTGCAATTTGGTTGGTGCTTCCTTTGAAGCAGTTGAGAGTTTGGTGCTGGAAAAGCACAGATTGTCATGCAGCATCTGAGGAGCAGCAGAATCAGGCAGGATCCCTTCCTCAGGAATCCCAAAACATTGATTCTCCTCATCCTTGAATGCTGCATGTCTTGCTGTGCTTTTCCAGCACCACACACTCTTAACTCTAATCTCCAGCATCCACAGCCCTCGCTTCCTTTGAAGCGAACATACTGCCTTTCTCAGAGATGGAGGAGGACATTAATGTGAGTAGCCCCCTTTACTACAGTCACTATGGACACTCCGCTTGTGCCTGCAGCAGCCAAAGACTTAAAGCATAGCAATCAAGCGTTAGAGGTTGTGGCAAACTAATAATAAATCCACAGTGGGGATCATGCAGAGTAGTGCAACTTATTTAGTTTCCAGTACATAGAGGTTTCTGCATCACCACAGGACCAGTCTTGGTCTTGGCCTGCTAGAGCCAAATTCCACATTTCATGAGAGGTGAGGAAACAAATATCTAGTACCCCATTACTCATTTTGGCTCTTCCAGTCCTTTCATGGGTTAGTTTCTCCTGTTGAGAGAAAGGAAGGGATTGAGTGAAGGGAATCTGGGTGGAACAGTTGTTAATGCTGGTGTGGGCAGGGGAAAGGTGGCAAGTGAGTAGGTACTGGCAACAGTCTCAGACTAGGCTGGTAGAGTTTGGTGTTGTCACCTTTTCTGCCAGTGCTGAGGAAAGATGCTGTTATTCCGCTGCACAGAGTCCACCTGGACATCTCCAACTGTGCATGACATCTCCAAACTGTCAGCACTTGGTTGGGTGAGCAAAGGTCTTTCAAGTGTGGTGCTAGCACTGGGGATAACAGCATATCCCAGGATATCCTGGGGAGTACTTCTTGCTACGGAGAGTTGGACATGGGGGACATGATTGGTTGTTAATAAGGAGTTTCTGATGATTGCATGAGAAAACCCCCTGGCCTCAAACAGTGAATCCCTGGTGATACTCAACGGAAATAACACTTAGCCAACATGTGAAAAGATTGAGCCCAAAACATTCTATGACACTGTTCAAGGAGGTAGAAGTGTCAATATTTGTCTCTCAAATGCTCCAAACTAAAACAGATACAATGGTCACACAGCTATTTGAGAGAAACTACTGTGTAATAATTGGCTGCCTTTTTACCTACAAACCATCTGAGGCTATATTGAAAAAGTTATTCACTGGTTGTGTTAATACCTTGAGGATAAAAATGATTTTATCTTACTACGTAGCCTAGAATTGTGGGCAGAAGAAACTGATTTCTACATCAGGATTTTTGTATGCTTGACATGGGATCTTATGAAAACCTGCTTACCTTTCTAAAAAATAATACAAAATCAGAACAATACCCTAATATTGGTCTTAGCGAGTACATTAACACATGGACTGGTTGTCAACCCTCCTAAAACAGACCATCATGCCATTTTTTAATGGATTTGTGAATAAGCAAACATTGTTTACAAAACAGTAAGATTCTACAATAAAATCATGTTAAGCACGGTTCAACAACAATTAAAATGACATCCATGCTCCAGTATTTTGAGCATTACAGCAATAACAGCGTTTTTCTTTTAATCTGAACAACTGGATTCTTTGCAGCAGTTATTCAGCATTTTCTTTTAATCAAAACAAATGCCATATAAAAATGTACCACTGAAATTCTTAATCTTAGGCAGTTAAATTCATACACTAAATTACAATCCCAGTTGTTACTTTTTGAATTTATTAAGGATGGACATGTCCTTCTCCAACACATCTAAATCAACTCTGTAAATTTAGTAAGCATCTGAAACCTTCCAGCTGACCCTACACAGTATTGATTTGTGTTGGAATTATGCTTCACGTGACATGGTTTGAGATAGCTTGAATGGTTACACACCACTCTATTGTTACGACACAGGATAAATTCTCCTGCTAAATTTAAAACCAGCAAGACAGAAAACATTTATCCTGCGCAGTAATCTGTAAAACTTTGAGTGACCATGAAGAATGTAAAGGAAAAATTAACAACTTTATTTCTTAATGTACAATAGAGAATAATTAACTAACCACTATTTACAATTTCTTTCTCTAATCTCTCTTTTACCTTCCCTTCTATAGTACTGGTCTGATAAAATTCCCGATTAAAGTTTACAAAATAACACTCATCTCAAACCAAAGTTAAAAATCACACAACACCAGGTTATAGTCCAACAGGTTTAATTGGAAGCACACTCGCTTTCGGAGCGACGCTCCTTCATCAGGTGACAATCACCAGCATCTCCAAATCATATCTCAAACCAGGCAGCTGTAGGTTCTTGTCTTTGGATCTTCCGATGTCTTCTTTTCCCCTTGTCAGGAATTTCTGTATCACAGGTTACTGTTCGAAAAGGTACTTTTAAGAAAGAGCTAGTTTTCAAGCAGTCTGGTACATGCTGAGCTTGGCAGTTCTCCTCTCAACTGTTCAATTTTCCCCTGGTCCTTTACTCCAGAGCATCGTATTATGTCATTGGCTTTTAATATACTCAATTCAAATTTGTCTGGAGATTGGTATTTTTCAGGGTATAATTTAAACTGATTGGCCAAATTTGAATTTGTATTTGTCTCCACGCCACTCAGCAAGTGCTGTTTGCTCTTAATCAAAATGTTATTCCAATCTAAATTCTTCAGCACTCTGTGTACTTGCCAAGTCCTTCACTCTCTTAAAGGCACACCCATATCTTCATAACACTATAACCAGACCTAATCCTAGTTCTAGAGCTATTCAGTCATTGATGTGTTACTGCGAAGCACACAATAACAAGTTCTACTTAATGTTATGTCCTCCCTGGCCCAAGACTTTAGATTAACTGTAATGCACTCAGGTGTTGTTCAGTTAATTCCATAAGCACCTGGATTCATGTCCGCAGTTCCTTCATACATTACTTCACTACATACTAGATAGTAAATTTAACCACTGATAGAATTAGGAAAGGGAAGTATAACTCTATCATCTGTTTTTCTCTGCATGTATTTTATAGCTAAAGTTTAAACTGTGGACAATGAATTGCAAGCTCTACAAACCATCACCATTCTTGAAGATGCCGATTCACAGTGCTGCTCGAACTTGGGCAGACACATGAAGAACCAAAATGTTCTAACATTTTGATTTCCTTTTTGAACATTGAATACAGCCAGTAGAAAGTCTGTTAAACATCTAGTGTATTAATGTTGATGGTAAAAGTCATGAATATGGTTGATGAATAATTCCAATTTAGAAAGTTGCTTGTCATGTTCAAAATCTCAGTTTAACAGAATCAACAACAGAACATAACATGTCATAAATGAAGCATTATCATCCTTATGTAGGAACAGTTCCCATGACATGGACATGATCGTATATAGATCTTAAAGCTGTCTTCCTAATCAGAGAAGCTGAAAACAAAATGAGGAAATATTAAGCAAAACAGAAGTAATCTGATGTGCAACATGCTCCCCTTGAATTACTGACACAAAGTGCAAACAAGAGAGCACTGACTCCCTTACATTCTCTACTTCTCAGTGACAACTGATTGAGTGCTTGAAATCGAGAAATCTCTAAGCTGAACAAAAATTAGCTGGAACATATTCCTTGCTCTATTTTCATTTTACTTATTTGTTTTTATATCACCACTGCCCCACAGTATGATCATCATTACCAGTGATAAATACTCCACTGTCAACATTGTGGGGAAAACCAGTAACCAGGAAGTGTATGTGCCAGAGGCTCAGAATTCTGCAGTGAATAACTCAGCTCCAGACTCCCCCAAATTCTGCAAGGTACAAGTCAGGAATGTGATAGAATACACTCCACTTGCCGGGAGAAGTGTAATTTCAGCAACACTCAAAAAGCTTGATACTACCCAAAGCAAAACAGCCCATTTGTTTGGCATCCCATCCACTACCTTAAACATTGACTTTCTCTACCAGTGGCACACAGTGCCACAAATGTGTGCATCTACATGGTACACTACAATAACTCATCAATGCTTCCAAAACTGCGACCTTTACCACCTGGAAGGACAAAGTCAGCAGATGAATGGAAACAACACCTGGATTTCCCCTTCCAGACCAATCAACATCCAGACTTGGACATATATAACCACTTCATCATTGTCATTGGGCCAAAATCCTGGAATTCCCATCCAAACTTCACTCCAAAGATTACAGCTGTTAAGGAGACTCACCCCCTCTGACTGAATTAAATTTAGTAGGAGCTCAAACATTCATGAACAACATTGGCAGTCTACACCAGCCTAGCATCTTTGTAAAGGATGAAAATAAGCGTAGCAATACAGAAAGGAACATTTATTTTACATAGAAAAAATATTTCAATGAAATACATTTGTTTCACTTCTCTAAAAACAAAATGTTTATTAACATTTAAAAAAAAGGAATTTTCAACACCCACTTACATCAATTACCAACAAAACAATATGAATTTAGGCAATCTTTATTTTCAAAGTTTCTTTTGGAATAAAGATCACGTCACTGCTTTACTATCACATCTGCATACTTCATACTAATATTACTGGATAGTAAGCTTACTGATCGCTCTCCCAAATTTTATCTTAATCCTTTAGTTGATGTTATTCGTGTGACTGCTTTTGTTGAGAAAGTTCAGTCATATTACAACAGATCATTGAAGATAAACCAAAAAGTGACAGCTACATGCAAATGTCCACAAAATAAATTAATTAAGCATTCTTGAGCCTTTGAGGTTTCCAAACTGTTTTCACTTCATAAAATTTCATGAACTGGATATATAAGTCATTAAGACATCCAGTAATCTTCTCTGAAGTGAAGTGTATTCAGTAGGAATATTGAGCACGAGTCTAATTTGAGGAGGCAAGTTGGGAAAAGATAGAAAATACATAGTTAGTACACATTTCATAATAAGTACATCTTGCTACATCAATGAGAAATCCTGAATGGGAGTGAACAAATCAAACTTGAAAATTCCGCTGATCTGATCTCCTGCTGATTCAAAACAAGACCACTTAACAACTGCACGTTATGTTGAATGCTCCACCCAGTATGAGGTGGCACTCACCGCAGATAATCTTTACCTGATCCCTTTGCTTAATTAACTGCTTACATTAACATGTGAGAATGTGTATTCCTTTCACATCTGAGAAGTGACACCATGCTTTGGCATCAGAAGAAATGATTTATTATAATTAAACCTAAAGAAGGTGCTCTGGAATATATAAAACCCTTAACATATCACAAAATCCCAAAGACCACCATAGAAAGAAACACATGTTTCCTTCCAAACGAAGATTAAGTGAGGAATTAGGAACACAAACTGAATTGTAATTAAAGTGGGTTTAGAAAAATGTGCTGGCCCTTTGGCACTCTGAATCTGATATGCCACTTTGTCTGATCATGGTTGATCTAATATAATTGAGGTTTTAGAAGATAGAAAGTGATGGACAAATCTGAACGGTGCGTAGAAGCTAGAAGCTGGAGCAGCATATTGTCATAAAGGTAAAACTACGATATGCCAAGTTAATAAAAGAGCTGCTTATATCATGAATTAGAAAATAGAAACAAGAGTAGTCTACTTAACCCCTCAAATCCATCCTGTCGTTCATTAAAATCAAGGCTGATCTGTGACCTGGCTTCATAAATTCACCTAAGGCCCTTCATACCTTCTAACAACGATCTACAAATCTCAAACGTAAAACTATTAACTGACCCAACATTACCTGTGGAAGAGCTTTCCAAATTTCCTCTCCATTTCTGCAGCAGCAGCAGGAGCAGTGAGAGCGATAATCGGGGGGCTGCCCGGAAGGTAAATTAATTATTTTTAAAATTTACCTCGTGGATAGGCAGAGCACACGCTGAGCAGGAGCAGATCATGACTGCTGAGTAAGTGAGGTAATATACTTGGGCTGTTGCTTTACCTGAAACACTACTTAGGTAGTGTCTCCTACCCGTTCTCCTCCTCTAACCAAAGAAAACGGTTTTGTGCTCCGATTCAGTAAGATTACCAGGTTATTTTTCAATAGTCTCTTTGGAAATTCAGAGTGGGAATGGATGTTAGGGCAGTTGCATGCTCCTCCTGTAGAACGTAGGAGGTAATGTTTTTGGGGGGTGGGTTGCGGAGCAACCTACCAGGGGATTACCATGGTGGATAGGTCTCTGGCACTGAGCCTGACTCTGTGGCTCAAAGGGAAGCAGGGAAAATAGAAAAGCGCTAGTGATATAAGACAAGTTGACAAAGGTCAAGCAGTGGATATGGTGTATATGAATTTCAGTTAGGCATTTGATAAGGCTTCCCATGGTAGGCTCATTCAGAAAGTGAGGAGGTATGGGATAAAGGGAAATTTGGCTGTCTGGGTACAGAATTGGCTGGCCAAAAAAAAAATATAGTGAGTAGGAGTAGATGGAAAGTATTCCGCCTAGTGGTTGGTAACCAGTGGTGTCCCGCAAGGATCTGTTCTTGGGCTTCTGCTCTTTGTAGTTTTATAAATGACTTGGAAGAAGAAATGGAAGGGTGGATTAGTTAGTTTGCTGATGACATAAAAGGTCAGTGGTGTTGAAGATAGTGTCAAGGGCTGTTGCAGGCTACAACATGACATTGACAGGATGCAGAGCTGGGCTGAGAAGTGGCTGAGATGGAGTTCAATCTGGGTAAGTGCGAAATGATTCATTTTGAAGGTCGAATTTGAATGCTGAATACAGGGCTAAAGACAAGATTCTTGGCAGAATGGAGAAACAGCTGGATCTTGGGATCCATGTCCATAGATCCCTCAAAGTTACCACCTAAGTTGATAGGGTTGTTAAGAAGGCGTATGGTGTTTTTGTTTTCATTAACAGGGGGACTGAGTTTAAGAGCCATGAGGTTTTGCTGCAGCTCCATAAAACCCTAGGTAGGCCACACTTGGAATTTTGTGTCCAGTTCTAGGGGTCGCTTCGTTATAGGAAGGATATAGATGCTTTAGAGAAGGTGCAGAGATTTACCAGGAGACTGCCTGGATTGAGGGGCTGGGGCTTGACTTACGAAGAGAGGGTTGAGTGAGCTAGGGCTTTTCACACTGGAGAGAGGAGGAAGTGAGGTGACTTGATAGAGGTGTACAAGGTAATGAGAGGCATAGATAGATAGCCAGAGACTTTTCCCCAAAAAGAAATAGCTGTCCCGAGGAGTCATATTTTTAAGGTCATTGGAGGAAGGTATAGAGGGGATGTCAGCGGTAGGTTCTTTACACGGAGTGTGGTGGGTGCATAGAATGCACTGCCAGCAGTGGTAGTAGAGTCAGAGACATTAGGGACATTTAAATGATTGCTGGACAAGCACATGGATGGCAGTAAATTGAGGGGTGTGCAGGTTAGGCTGATCTTAGATTAAGATAAATGCTCGGCACTTATGTGGGCCAAAGGCCTATACTGTGCTGTGCTGTCCTACGTTTGAAGTAAAGGGTTGTAGTGTTTCCTAACCTCATACCTCAAAGGCCTGGCTGTAATCTTAAGTTTATCTGACATTAAAATATCATAACTGAAGGAGGCTTCAATGACCTATGAACACCCTGATCCAATTATTTCCCAGTATCTAATCTTCTCCTCAGGACTTTTCTAGTTTATGGCTATCTGTGTGCAATTGCACAGTTAAACAACTAGTAATCAGCTAGTACTAAAAAGATGGTGAATAATGGAAAACAAATGCAATAGAAGTAAATGTCAAAATACATCTGATTTGATTCATAAGTTAAATGGTTATTTAACCAATAGGTTGCATTCAAGGTTTTGGAACCTCATTTAGTCACCTCAGGGAGAAGATAAGGCAATGTTCTTCTCTGCAAAAAGCTACTTGACTAGTAATCTCCCAGCCTGCCTGAACAAACTGAGATTTCAACAAAATAGCCACTTCTTGGAATATGTTTTTCTGCTTGGTGAAGGTGGTTTCCACAGGCTGATTGTGATTAATTATTTTGAGATTTTCTTTAAAAGAACAGAAATTTAACAGATTCACCCTCAAACCTGAAGATGCTTATTCAGAAGAGAGTGGACTAAGTCTTTCAGGATGAAATGATCCCTGCAGAAGGATGACAAGGGAGAGAAAGGGAATCAGTACCTGGTGGTGACATCCTGCTGGAGGTGGCAGAAATGGTAGCTAATAATCCTTTGGATGTGGATGCTGGTGGGGCAGTAATTGAGGACCAGGAACCCTACAGCTGTTCTGGAAGGGAAGACAAGTGGTGATGGCTGAAGTGCGGGTGGTGGGTCAGATACAACTAAGAGCCCTGTCCACCAAGGTGTTAATTTCAGAGGTGCCTCTGTAGAAGGTGCCATCATCAGATCAGATGTGACGGAATAAGAGTTACAGGAATTGGGTGCAAGGATGTATAGTCCAGGTAACTGTGGAAGTTTAACTGTGAAAGTTGCTGGGTTTGTAATGGATATTAGTGGCCAGCCTATCCTCAGAAATAGAAATAGGTAGAAGCAGACTGTGATTGGGTGGGGAGGGGAGCTATGATCTTGGAGGTAGCGGCAGGAAGATCACCAGATGCAATGAGGTAAGTGACCATTGTGGTGACAATAGCCTGGTGTACAATGATTAGGTCATGGTCCGGGAGAGATAGGAGGTAACTTCTGAGAGCTGGCACTCAGCTTTCACAATACAGAGGTCAGTACACTTCACAACAACAGCACCACCCTTGTTGGCAGGCTTGATGATAAAGTCAGGAGTGGATCTGAGAGCATGGAGCACAGCCAGCTCAGAGGGAGATAAATTCAAATGGTTAAGTGGGGACAGAGAAGTTGACGTGATCAATATCACGTTGACAGTTCTCAATGAACAGGTAGAATGCAGGTAAAGGGCCAGAGGGGTCCAAGTGGAGAAAGATTGCTGGTGAAAGATGAAAGCATCTGTGGCACGGGGAGAGGTCTCCTTCCAAAGAACAGGCATGGAAACAGAAGCAATAGAAGAAAGGTTCAATATCATGTCATGCATGAAATCTATTAAGATGGAGGCACAAAGAGATAAAATTAAGATCCTAAACCTTAAGATCTCTGAAATGCCCATCTTCTTTACCGATGATTTCCCCAAAGCCGGGGATTGGTTTTTTGCGACCCATCTCCTATACTTCAGCCCTCACCCCTTCTCCTCCCTCCCACAACACCAACAGGGTTCCACTGGTCCTCACGTACCATCCCACCCGTGACCCCTGGAGGTAATGCTGATGCCATTGCCCTTTTGTGGCCTGTCAAGCAATTCCCAGCATTCCATCTCCTCCTTGGAAGCTGCTGTGAGACCACTTTGAAGTACTCTCCATGAAGAGGTCTAACCTTAACTCTGTTAGAGGTGTTCAGGTGCTTATAAAATTAAGCAGGAGATGCAAAATGACCATTATTTCATCCCATGTTGACTTTTGGTAGGTGCCTGTGCCTTCTCTAACTTCCAAAATATCTCCTGGTACTGGACTGTTGTTGGGCCTCTCTCCAAATAACTTCAGTTGTCATTTGACCAGCCCTTCTGCCTTGACTTCCAGTTGCTGGTAAAATGCTGGCAAATGTCTCAACAAGTATGCATTTGTCAAACAAAAATCTGGCACATAAACAATTTACAAACACATTTGAAATATACAAGCTGCAGAAACTTTCAGATCCACTATATTATTACCTACCATGACTGAGGATGAAGAAAATGGCTTTCTAGGATTATTTCAATGGCACAGGCATATGACTTTGCACATTTAAATCAACATCTGTAAGGTTACAATGGGCACTGTCCTATTAGAAAACAGAAGTTAGTTAACTATTGTAAACTAAAGTGAAAAATAATTTCTAGCAGATACAGCAATAGAGGTAGCAGTACAGATACTGCTTTAGTTGGAAAGCAAAGTTATAAGAGATACATTAAACAATTTAGTATCTCAATAACAAAACTACAAACTCTTAAAAGTGACAAGTCAACCTGTAAAGGGAAAATACTTTGTTTAAAGTATTCACCAGTGATTCTTAGAAGTTATTTCAAAAATATGCTTTGATTTGGGTTTCTTTATCCAGCAAATGTCCATCACGTTCGGCGTATAGCTACTCTGTTGTTTTGAATTTATCGCTACGTGAGTAACACATTTACATAGATGTAATAGACAAACCAAAGTTGTTCAATTAGAATAAAATAAGGAACATTTAAGATTATGAATTTATAAAATATGGGTACAGTACTAAAACCAGAGCCAGTAATAAAAATTATATTTTGACAATAATTTTCATATCAAGACAGCTATCTCAACCACCAACCACGAAAAAAGGAAACCTTTCAGCATTTTAAAGAAAGATGGCAGCTTAGAATGTATATTTATGAGGTATAACATTAAAGAGAAGGCATCGTCGTTATTGTAGATATCTCACAAAACACCAATGTTATTTGAACTAGCCCTCAACAAAGTTCAAACAAATATAATGGACACCTGAACAGCGACCAGCATTCATGGATCTGATCCCCCGGTATTTAAACAAAGAGTGACATCCATTCCTGATGGGATCACAACCATTGAAAGTGCATCAGCTGAAGCTGTTCAATGGATCATTAACCTCAGCACCAAATTATAACTGCTTCTCCAGCTATATAAATAAAAGGGAACAAAATAGTTCAAGGGGCAATAATTTGAATAACTACATAATTCTAAATATCATCTCCCCTGATTCCTATGATTTTTACTAAGAACTGTCTAAAGCAATCCAATGCATATTAATATAGAATCTCTTTGCAATGAGATCTTAAAAATTTACAGTGATGAGCACTGCTACCTCACAGCACTCGGGACCTTGGGTTCGATTCCAGCCTTGGGCGACTTGGGTGTGGAGTTTGCACATTTTCCCCATGTCTGCGTGGGTTTGCTCCAGGTGCTCTGGTTTGCTCCCACAGTCCAAAGATGTGCAGGTTAGGCGGGATTGGCCATGTTAAATTGCCCATAGTGTCCAGGGATGTGCAGGCTAGGTGGGTTAACCATGGGAAATGCAGGGTTACAAAGATAAGGTGAGGGTGAGAGGTCTGGGTCTGAGTGGGATGCTTTTCAGAGGATTGGTGTGAACTCGAGGGGCCGAACAGCCTGCTTCCACACTGTTGGGATTCTATTCTATTCCATGGCATGGAAGCTCGAGAAGGTGGGGAAATAAACAACTACATCTTGAAAAATGCCCATTTTACGGAAGAGATGAGATGCTGGACATCTTAAAATGCATAAAGTAGATAAATCACCGGGACCCGATCCAGTATACCCTAGAAATCTGTGAGAAGCTAGGGAAGTGATTGCTGGGCCCCTTGCTGAGATTTCCTTTTATCAAAGCTAGCCACAGGTGACATACTAGAAGACTGGAGGTTGGCTAATATGGTGCCATTATGTAGGAAAGGTGGAAAGGAAATGTCAGGGAACTATAGACTGGTGAGCCTGACATCAGTGCTCTGCAAGTTGTTGGAGGGGATCCTGAGGGTCAGGGCTTACATGTGTATGGAAAGTCAATGACTAATTAGGGATAGTCAACATGCTTTTGCATGTGGGAAATATTGTCTCACTAACTTGATTGAGTTTTTTAGAAGAAGTAACCAAGAGGTTTGATGAAGGCAGAGGTATGGATGTGATCTGGATGGACTTCAGTAAGGCATTTGACAAAATTTCGCATGGTTGACTGGTTAGCAAGGTTAGATGACATGGAATACAGTGAGAACTATCCATTTGGATACAGAACTGGCTCGAATGTAGGAGACAGAGGGTGGTGGTGGAGGGCTGCTTTTCAGACTGGAGGCCCTTGGAGATCTTGTCTTTCCAAATACATGCAAGTCCTTTAGGATCCCCTCTAACAACTTAACCACCACTCATGCCAGACTGTAGGACTATGACTAGCAGTGGACCATAAGGATTGGTGCTGGTACACAGCTTCTGGTCATTTATATAAATGATTTGAATGTGAACATAGGAGGTTTGATTAGTAAGTTTTCAGATGACACCAAAATTGGTGGTGTAGTCGACAAGGTTACCTCAGAGTACAATGGGCCCTTGATCAGATCGGCCAATGAAGTGGCAAATGGAGTTTAATTCAGATAAATGTGAGGTGCTGCGTTTTGGAAAGGCAAATCAGGGCAGAACCTATACACTTAATGGTAAGGCCATGAGGAGTGTTGCTGAACAAAGAGACCTTGGAGTGCAGATTCATAGCTCCTTGAAAGTGGAGTTCAGATAGACAGGATTGTGAAGTAGGCATTTAGTATGCTTACCTTTACTGGTCAGTGCAGTGAGTATAGGGGTTGGGAGTTCATAGTTTGGTTGTAAAGGACATTCCCTAGGCCACATTTGAAATACTGTGTTCATCATTGGTCTCTCTGCTATAGCAAGGAGTTGTGAAATTTGAAAGAGCTCAAAAAAGATTTGAGGATGTTGCCAGAGTAGGAAGGTTTGAGCTATAGGGAGAAGGTAAATAGGCTGGAGCATTGGAGGCTCCTATTGCAGCATCGGAGACTGAGGAGTAATCTTATAGAAGTTTATAAAATCATGAGGGACATGGATAGGGTGAATAGCCAAAGGCTTTCCCTAGTGTAGGGGAGTCTAAAACTTTATGGGCGGCACGGTGGCACAGTGGTTAGCACTGCTGCCTCACAGCGCCTGAGACCCGGGTTCAATTCCTGACTCAGGCGACTGACTGTGTGGAGTTTGCACGTTCTCCCCGTGTCTGCGTGGGTTTCCTCCAGGTGCTCCGGTTTCCTCCCACAGTCACAAAGATGTGCAAGTCAAGTGAATTGGCCATGCTAAATTGCCCATAGTGTTAGGTAAGGGGTAAAAGTAGGGGTATGGGTGGGTTGCGCTTCGGCGGGTCGGTGTGGACTTGTTGGGCCGAAGGGCCTGTTTCCACACTGTAAGTAATCTAATCTAATCAGCATGGGCTTAAGGTGATAAGGGAAAGATTTAAAAGGGACTGAAGGGGCAACTTTTTCACACAGATGGTGGTGCATGTATGGATTGAGCTGCCAGAGGAAGTGTTGGAGGCTGGTACAATTGCAACATTTAAAAGACATCTGGATTAGTATATGAATAGGACAGGCTTAGAGGGATATGGGCTAAATGCTGGCAAATTTGGTCTAGATTAATTTAGAATGTCTGGTCAACACGGATGAGTTGGACCAAATGATCTGTTTTCATGCTATACAGCTCTATGACTCTATGTGACAATTGACAACATATGTCAAATACCATCAGCCATAGATGGGACTCTCAGAATGAACTCTCAACCCACACATAACTCAATACAGCTTGTAGGTTACAAGATACGCCAAAAAAAATCTGAATCTCGCACAACTTGGAAGCAATACATCCTTGCAACTACTTTAGAACATGCAACTTTGCTGGGATTTAGCTAATACAATAGAGAATTCACCAAGAAAGAAAAAAAGACATGCATTCATCTAGCACTATGCATTACAACAGTGAATACGTTTCAGAAGTACTTCATTGTAAAGTGCCTTGAGACACCTAGTGGTCATACCAATGTTATAAAATACAAAAGATTCTTTTTAAGTGCGAATAAAAGTACTTTCAAAGTGTAATCATGGCTATAATGCAGGAAACATGCCAGTGAATGTGCACACAGCAAACATCTACAAACACCAATATGACAATGATCGGAGATCTGTATTTGTAATGTTGTCTTAGGGATAAATATTGGCCAGAACACCAGGGATAACTTATCTACTCTTCTTTAAACAGTACCATGGGAACTTTTATGCCTACTTGAATGGGGAGATGCCTCACTGAAAAATGGCACTCCCAATAAAACAGCATACTCAATACGGCATTGGATGATCAGCCTTGTTTTTTTGAGCACACATCCTGGAGTGAAACATGAAATCCATTCCCATCTGACTCAGAGGAAGAATGCGTTACCAATTAAGAATCGTCCAAGTACAATGAGCACCAGTTGGTACAATAATCCCTCTCTGATTACAATGACCTTCAATGAGTTGAGACGATATAACAAAGTGAAGTTGCCAATGGTCTGCTATAGCAATAAATATGGAATGGCTCACAACAATGTACTTGATGAGATGCTGTAGAGGATAATTCAGAAGAGACCTCCATCAATTCACTAAGTCTTACTACTATTATCTGATGAGTAGAAAGATTCCATAAGTAGGTGGGCGGCACGGTGGCACAGTGGTTAGCACTGAGACAGAGTGCCAGAGACCTGGGTTCAATTCCCGCCTCAGGCGACTGTGTGGAGTTTGCACATTCTCCCTGTGTCTGCATGGGTTTCCTCCAGGTGCTCTGGTTTCCTCCCACAGTCCAAAAATGTGCAGGTTAGTTGGATTGGCCATGCTAAATTGCCCGTAGTGTTAGGTGAAGGGGTAAAATGTAGGGGAATGGGTTTGGGTGGGTTGTGCTTTGGCGGGTCGGTGTGGACTTGCTGGGCTGTTTCCACACTAAATAATCTAATCTAGGTAGCAAGATCAATTTATTATTTATAAATGTATTTGAGTAACTGACTGCAAGCCTGTCAACAGTGGGAAAATGTCTAGAGAACATACAGCTCATGACAAAATTATCACTTAGAAGAACAAGAGTTAATAAATGGCAAAATGAATTTGTTAAAATTAACCCTGATAAAACATTATTGAGTTTTTATAATTAAACAATTGATGGGGTTGATGTGGATGTTAAAATAGGTGGCATACTACAGGCTTATTAGTAAGATTGAAATCTATGGGATTGATTGATAAGTGGCATCTTTAACAAACAATGAGTGAAGAAACAGAAAATGGAATAGTGATGACCAGTTCATCAGACTGGAAGCATTTATTTACCCATGTCCCCATGATCATTATTGAAACCACAACTCTGTATAACATGATTGATCTTGACATGTGTAAAGGTGACACAATTTTAAAGACGACATAAACGTGAAAACTAATGTTACATAATTGTTCATTTTAAATCAGAGACTCACAGCAACTTACTAAACAAATGAAGATTAAGCAGGAGTCCATAGAAAGATTAGCAAAATGACATATATGGAGAAGGTTATTGCAAAAGTGTGAAATGACACATTTTAAAATGAAACATGTCATCTTCCACAATTTAAGTGGGACAATTTTAAAGGTATTGCAAAAACAGAAAGGTCGGGGGACTTCAGATATATAGTTATAAACCCTACAGAACCGTTTAAAAAAAAAATAATAGGCTCCCCGGTTATATATCTAGAGGAATGGAGTAGTGAGAAAGGAAGGAATCAGTTATTTAAATTATGAGGAGAGACTAGGATTGTATTTTCTGGAACGTAGAGTGTTAATGAGCGATTTATTTGAAAAGTTTATTTCAGGAGGAACAGATAAGTTAGTTAAAGAGGGGAAGTGTTAACACTGTTTGGATTGCTTGGGATTGAAAGAAATTGTTTAAACATTCAAGTGAGACTTTACAGGATTGAAACTAGGAAGCAATTCTAAACATAACGGGTGACAAATTTCTGTAAATGGCAACTATGTTACATAATTGTTCATTTTAAATCAGAGATTCATAGAAACTTATTGAAGTTATATTAAGAGATGGAGCAAAGGTGCATATATGGAGTTATATCATGACTGGTTGTAATCTAACTGAATGATGATGGAACAAGATTAAGAATCTACTCCAGTTCCTATGTTCCTGAATTATGCAAAAAATTAAAAATCACTATTAGGCTTCAGCTACAGCATTGTGCCCAATTCTAGGCACCACACTTTAAGAAAGATGTCAAGGACTTATAGAGGGCACAAAGGAAAATTGCTGGAATGATGTCAGGAATGAGGAGCTCGTAGAAAGACGAGAGGAAATGGAATTGTTCTCCTTAAAGCTGAGAATATTAAGAGAAGATTTAATAGACAAATTCCAAACTATAAAAGTTTTTGACCGTTTCTTCCCCAGCTATTCTGTTTCAACTGGCCGAAGAGTTAATAACCAGAAAAGGTGAGAAGTCAAAAGGAGTCCAGGCTAGAAATTAGATTTCTTGTATTTCACACTTAGCAAATTATGATGATCTTGACCTAAGTAAATCAACCAGTAGCTTTCTAAAAGGAATTGGATAAACACTTAAAAAGAAGAAAATTATAAGAGGTGGAACTAATTGGGATAATTTTTACACAGATAAAATGGAACAAATAGAAGAGAAGCCTGTGTGTGCTAATTAATTGCAGTGATTTACGAAAAATGAAATTGCTGTGAATGTTACAGGTCTTCAGTAATACCAGCAATTACAAAGACAATATGTTGCAAAACAATCACACATATTGACAGGATTAATTACATAATAAAATTCCAATAAAATGCTTTAAAGACATGGCAACAGGTGACATTTACATTCAATAAAAACCTGGAATTAAAAAGCTAGACTAATGGTGACCATATAACCTGTTGATTGTTTTAAAACCCATCTGGTTTATTAATGTCCTTCAAGGAAGGAAACCTGCTGCAGTTATGTGGTTTGTCTGTGACTCTAGACATATAGCAATGTAGCTGGCTTTCAAACTCCTCTCAGGGCATTAGGGGTGAAGAATGAATACTAATCTAGCTAGAGATATCCACATCCCATGAACAGAGGAAAAACCACAGATTCCTATAAGTTGCAATAGCTTAGAATAATATAAATTAAATTGAATAAAACAAGTAACAATCAAATTCAATGAACATAACACTCACCTGATCTTGAATTCTGTACATTCCTGTTGAACAATCCTCTGGTTTTGATGTAATCTGTTCATTAGATAAGCCTGATGACTTGTTAACTGGAGAGTCCAATTTAGTACTAGTTTGTTCCATGGCAATTAGTTGATTCAACATTTCACTTAGAGTATCCATGTTACTATTACTAATAAGATTAGTGAGCTCTAAATTTTCTTCAGCTTCTGAATTGGCAGACTGACTGAATAAAGTTGGGTTCTCTGACTTCCCTGCACAAGACGCATCCATTGTATCATCTAAGCTGATACTCTCCTCAATAAAAGACTGCTCAAGTGTTTCACGAATCCTGTTAGAGTAATTCAGGGACTGTAATGCTGAACCAATATCAGTGCCATATGTATCATGAGCACTGAAAGGTCTGTTCATGTTTCTGGTCAGAGGGTAAAAACTCTTCAGTTGTGATGTATAGTCTTTTCTATTATTGGATTCATTTTGAGCCTCTAATGTGGGAGATTGCAGCTGCTGTTTACCCATAGCTCTTTCAAATCCAGAAATTTTGACTTGTAGCCTTGCTATTTCCGATTCCTACATTTAAACATGGAAAATAAAAATACTTAATTATGTAAAACCAACATCATTTGGTTTGTATGACAACAGTTCATGTTATACGTTTAGCAAAATAATCTCAGAATTGCAAATGGAAGTCATTCTGCCCATCTTGTCTGCGCCAGCTCTCTGCTTAAGCATTTTGACATGGTACCATTCTCCCGCCTTTCTTTGTAACCCTACATGCTGCTTGTCTTCAAATAATCATCTAATGGTGTCCAAAATGCCTCAAATTGGACTAGCCTCGAGCAGACAATGCATAGCCAATCCACATAACCATTTTGGACTGTGGAAGAAAACTGAAGTATCCAGCAGAAACTCATGCAGACATGGAGAAAATGTGCAATCACCCAAGGCTGGAATTGAACCCAGGTCCCTGGCACTATGAGACAGCAGTGCTAACCACTCAATCGCCTATCTGACCACTCCACCAATCTGTCAATGTTCTTTTGAAGTTCTACATTATCCTCCTCACGGTTTACAACACCTCTAAGTTTTATTTTATCTGCAAACTTTGAAACTGTTTTCTGCACAACAATAAATATGCATCAGGAATAGCAAGGGTTGCAATATCAAATCTGAGGAATCTCCAGTACAAATATTTTCTGCAGTCAAAAAGAAATCAATGAACCATGACTTAGTTTCTTGACACATACATAAATCCACACTGCTACAGTTCATTTTATTTATTGAGATTTAACTTTGCTCCCAGGATTTTTCTGCAGCATTGTATCAAACATCTATTGGAAATATATTCCAACAGTGTGACACTCATCAATCCCCTCTGTTACCTCTTCAAAAACTCAAGCAAGTTAAACACAATTTTCCCAAAAGAAATACATGTTGATTCTCTTTAATTAACCCATATTTGACCTTGTGACTACTAATTCTATCCCAAATTAATATTTCTAGATGTTTCTCCACTTCCAAATTTAAACTGTAATTGCTGGGCTCAGCCTTACACTCTTCTTGAACAAGGACATTCAAATTCCCTTTTCCTCTCCTTTCATTTTTCAAGGACTGCAAAATCCTATTAAAATTTTAATGAGCAATCAAAATCTTGACTCTCCGTCATAACTGCTGGTATTTTGAGGAAGTGTTTATATTCTGAATATGATATTAAATTATCCTAGAAAGACATTTTGCTCGTCAAATGTCTCAAAATACAAGTCCGACCTTAATGATGAGGCTTTCTTCCGCAGCATTTATCACCTCCTTTTGATTCTTAAGTTCTGACTCCAGATGAAGAATACATTCCTGAGCCTTTTCTAGATCTTGGTTCAAGCGTAGCAGTTGATCACTTGATTTTTGGGTTTCAGAAGTCTCTATAATAGTTGGTAAAGAGTGTGCATTTCGTTCTTTAAGGATAGAGATCTGAAACAAATACAAATACAGACTTTTAAGTTTAGTTCTTGATATCACTGCACTATGAGTGCGTGCGAGAGAGAGCGCGTGAGAGAAGTGATAGAGAGAAGTGATAGAGAGGGCACGAGAGAGGGCGAGAGAACGCGGGCGAGAGAGAAAGAGCGCGCGAGCGAGAGACCACGAGAGAGAGAGAGAGCGCGCGCGCAAGAGAGAGAGATAGCGCGCGCGCGCGCGAGAGAGAGAGAGGGAGAGAGCGTGCGCGCGCGCGAGAGAGACAGAGCGCGCGCGCGAGAGAGAGAGCGCGCGCGAGAGAGAGAACGCGCGCGCGAGAGAGAGCGCGCGCGCGAGAGAGAGAACGCGCGCGAGAGAGAGAGAACGCGCGCGAGAGAGAGAGAACGCGCGCGCGAGAGAGAGAGCGCGCGCGAGAGAGAACGCGCGCGAGAGAGAACGCGCGCGAGAGAGAGAGAGCGCGCGCGAGAGAGAACGCGCGCGAGAGAGAGAGAACGCGCGCGAGAGAGAGAGAGCGCGCGCGAGAGAGAGAGAGAGCGCGCGCGAGAGAGAGAGAGAGAGAGCGTGCGCGAGAGAGAGAGAGCGTGCGCGAGAGAGAGAGAGAGCGTGCGCGAGAGAGAGAACGCGCGCGAGAGAGAGAACGCGCGCGAGAGAGAGACAGAGCGCGCGCAAGAGAGAGAGAGAGCGCGCAAGAGAGAGAGAGAGCGCGCGCAAGAGAGAGAGAACGCGCGCGAGAGAGAGAGAACGCGCGCGAGAGAGAGAGAGCGCGCGCGAGAGAGACAGAGCGCGCGCAAGAGAGAGAGAGAACGCGCGCGAGAGAGAACGCGCGCGCGAGAGAGAACGCGCGCGCGAGAGAGAACGCGCGCGAGAGAGAGAGAACGCGCGCGCGAGAGAGAGAACGCGCGCGCGAGAGAGAGAACGCGCGCGCGAGAGAGAGAACGCGCGCGAGAGAGAGAGAACGCGCGCGAGAGAGAGAACGCGCGCGAGAGAGACAGAGCGCGCGCAAGAGAGAGAGAGAGCGCGCGCGAGAGAGAGAGAACGCGCGCGAGAGAGAGAACGCGCGCGAGAGACAGAGCGCGCGCAAGAGAGACAGAGCGCGCGCAAGAGAGAGAGAGAACGCGCGCGAGAGAGAACGCGCGCGCGAGAGAGAACGCGCGCGCGAGAGAGAACGCGCGCGAGAGAGAGAGAACGCGCGCGCGAGAGAGAGAACGCGCGCGCGAGAGAGAGAACGCGCGCGAGAGAGAGAGAACGCGCGCGAGAGAGAGAACGCGCGCGCGAGAGACAGAGCGCGCGCTAGAGAGAGAGAGAGCGCGCGCGAGAGAGAGAGAACGCGCGCGAGAGAGAGAACGCGCGCGAGAGACAGAGCGCGCGCAAGAGAGACAGAGCGCGCGCAAGAGAGAGAGAGAACGCGCGCGAGAGAGAACGCGCGCGCGAGAGAGAACGCGCGCGCGAGAGAGAACGCGCGCGAGAGAGAGAGAACGCGCGCGCGAGAGAGAGAACGCGCGCGCGAGAGAGAGAACGCGCGCGAGAGAGAGAGAACGCGCGCGAGAGAGAGAGAACGCGCGCGAGAGAGAGAGAACGCGCGCGAGAGAGAGAGAACGCGCGCGAGAGACAGAGCGCGCGCAAGAGAGACAGAGCGCGCGCAAGAGAGACAGAGCGCGCGCAAGAGAGAGAGAGAACGCGCGCGAGAGAGAACGCGCGCGCGAGAGAGAGAACGCGCGCGAGAGAGAGAGAACGCGCGCGAGAGAGAGAGAACGCGCGCGAGAGAGAGAGAACGCGCGCGAGAGACAGAGCGCGCGCAAGAGAGAGAGAACGCGCGCGAGAGAGAACGCGCGCGCGAGAGAGAGAACGCGCGCGCGAGAGAGAGAACGCGCGCGCGAGAGAGAGAACGCGCGCGCGAGAGAGAGAACGCGCGCGCGAGAGAGAGAACGCGCGCGCGAGAGAGAGAACGCGCGCGCGAGAGAGAGAACGCGCGCGCGAGAGAGAGAACGCGCGCGCGAGAGAGAGAACGCGCGCGAGAGAGAGAGAACGCGCGCGAGAGAGAGAACGCGCGCGAGAGAGAGAGAACGCGCGCGAGAGACAGAGCGCGCGCAAGAGAGAGAGAGAACGCGCGCGAGAGAGAGAGAACGCGCGCGAGAGAGAGAGAACGCGCGCGAGAGAGAGAGAACGCGCGCGAGAGAGAGAGAACGCGCGCGAGAGAGAGAGAACGCGCGCGAGAGACAGAGCGCGCGCAAGAGAGACAGAGCGCGCGCAAGAGAGAGAGAGAACGCGCGCGAGAGAGAACGCGCGCGCGCGAGAGAACGCGCGCGAGAGAGAACGCGCGCGCGAGAGAGAGAACGCGCGCGCGAGAGAGAGAGCGCGCGCGAGAGAGACAGAGCGCGCGCGAGAGAGACAGAGCGCGCGCAAGAGAGAGAGAGAACGCGCGCGCGAGAGAGAACGCGCGTGCGCGAGAGAGAGAGAACGCGCGCGAGAGAGAGAACGCGCGCGAGAGAGAGAGAACGCGCGCGAGAGAGAGAGAACGCGCGCGAGAGAGAGAGAACGCGCGCGAGAGAGAGAGAGAGCGCGCAAGAGAGAGAGAGAGCGCGCGCAAGAGAGAGAGAGAGCGCGCGCAAGAGAGAGAGAACGCGCGCGCGAGAGAGAGAACGCGCGCGCGAGAGAGAGAACGCGCGCGCGAGAGAGAGAACGCGCGAGAGAGAGAGAGAGCGCGCGAGAGAGAGAGAGAACGCGCGAGAGAGAGAGAACGCGCGCGCGAGAGAGAGAACGCGCGCGCGCGAGAGAGAACGCGCGCGCGCGAGAGAGAACGCGCGCGCGCGAGAGAGAACGCGCGCGCGCGAGAGAGAACGCGCGCGCGAGAGAGAGAGAACGCGCGCGAGAGAGAGAGAACGCGCGCGAGAGACAGAGCGCGCGCAAGAGAGACAGAGCGCGCGCAAGAGAGAGAGAGAACGCGCGCGAGAGAGAACGCGCGCGAGAGAGAACGCGCGCGCGAGAGAGAACGCGCGCGAGAGAGAACGCGCGCGCGAGAGAGAGAACGCGCGCGCGAGAGAGAGAACGCGCGCGCGAGAGAGAGAACGCGCGCGCGAGAGAGAGAACGCGCGCGAGAGAGAGAGAACGCGCGCGAGAGAGAGAGCGCGCGCAAGAGAGACAGAGCGCGCGCAAGAGAGAGAGAGAACGCGCGCGAGAGAGAACGCGCGCGAGAGAGAGAGAGCGCGCGCGAGAGAGAGAGCGCGCGAGAGAGAGAGAGCGCGCGCGAGAGAGAGAGCGCGCGCGAGAGAGAGAGAGCGCGCGCGAGAGAGAGAGCGCGCGCGAGAGAGAGAGCGCGCGCGAGAGAGACAGAGCGCGCAAGAGAGAGAGAGAACGCGCGCGCGAGAGAGAACGCGCGCGCGCGAGAGAGAGAACGCGCGCGAGAGAGAGAGAACGCGCGCGAGAGAGAGAGAACGCGCGCGAGAGAGAGAGAACGCGCGCGAGAGAGACAGAGCGCGCGCGAGAGAGACAGAGCGCGCGCAAGAGAGAGAGAGAGCGCGCAAGAGAGAGAGAGAGCGCGCGCAAGAGAGAGAGAACGCGCGCGCGAGAGAGAGAACGCGCGCGCGAGAGAGAGAACGCGCGCGCGAGAGAGAGAACGCGCGCGCGAGAGAGAGAACGCGCGCGAGAGAGAGAGAACGCGCGCGAGAGAGACAGAGCGCGCGCAAGAGAGAGAGAGCGCGCAAGAGAGAGAGAGAACGCGCGCGAGAGAGAGAACGCGCGCGCGAGAGAGAGAACGCGCGCGCGAGAGAGAGAACGCGCGCGCGAGAGAGAGAACGCGCGCGCGAGAGAGAGAACGCGCGCGCGAGAGAGAGAACGCGCGCGCGAGAGAGAGAACGCGCGCGCGAGAGAGAGAACGCGCGCGCGAGAGAGAGAGCGCGCGCGCGAGAGAGAGCGCGCACGAGAGAGAGCGCGCGCGAGAGAGAGAACGCGCGCGCGAGAGAGAGAACGCGCGCGCGAGAGAGAGAACGCGCGCGCGAGAGAGAGAACGCGCGCGAGAGAGAGAGAACGCGCGCGCGAGAGAGAGAACGCGCGCAAGAGAGAGAGAGCGCGCAAGAGAGAGAGAGAACGCGCGCGCGAGAGAGAACGCGCGCGCGCGAGAGAGAACGCGCGCGCGAGAGAGAGAACGCGCGCGCGAGAGAGAGAACGCGCGCGAGAGAGAGAGAACGCGCGCGCGAGAGAGAGAACGCGCGCAAGAGAGAGAGAGCGCGCAAGAGAGAGAGAGAACGCGCGCGCGAGAGAACGCGCGCGCGAGAGAGAGAACGCGCGCGCGAGAGAGAGAACGCGCGCGCGAGAGAGAGAGCGCGCGCGAGAGAGAGAGCGCGCGCGAGAGAGAGAGCGCGCGCGAGAGAGAGAGCGCGCGCGAGAGAGACAGAGCGCGCAAGAGAGAGAGAGAACGCGCGCGCGAGAGAGAACGCGCGCGCGCGAGAGAGAGAACGCGCGCGAGAGAGAGAGAACGCGCGCGAGAGAGAGAGAACGCGCGCGAGAGAGAGAGAACGCGCGCGAGAGAGACAGAGCGCGCGCGAGAGAGACAGAGCGCGCGCAAGAGAGAGAGAGAGCGCGCAAGAGAGAGAGAGAGCGCGCGCAAGAGAGAGAGAACGCGCGCGCGAGAGAGAGAACGCGCGCGCGAGAGAGAGAACGCGCGCGCGAGAGAGAGAACGCGCGCGCGAGAGAGAGAACGCGCGCGCGAGAGAGAGAACGCGCGCGAGAGAGAGAGAACGCGCGCGAGAGAGACAGAGCGCGCGCAAGAGAGAGAGAGCGCGCAAGAGAGAGAGAGAACGCGCGCGCGAGAGAGAACGCGCGCGCGAGAGAGAGAACGCGCGCGCGAGAGAGAGAACGCGCGCGCGAGAGAGAGAACGCGCGCGCGAGAGAGAGAACGCGCGCGCGAGAGAGAGAACGCGCGCGCGAGAGAGAGAACGCGCGCGAGAGAGAGCGCGCACGAGAGAGAGCGCGCGCGAGAGAGAGAACGCGCGCGCGAGAGAGAGAACGCGCGCGCGAGAGAGAGAACGCGCGCGAGAGAGAGAGAACGCGCGCGCGAGAGAGAGAACGCGCGCAAGAGAGAGAGAGCGCGCAAGAGAGAGAGAGAACGCGCGCGCGAGAGAGAACGCGCGCGCGCGAGAGAGAACGCGCGCGCGAGAGAGAGAACGCGCGCGCGAGAGAGAGAACGCGCGCGCGAGAGAGAGAACGCGCGCGCGAGAGAGAGAACGCGCGCGAGAGAGAGAGAACGCGCGCGAGAGAGAGAGAACGCGCGCGAGAGAGCGCGCACGAGAGAGAGCGCGCACGAGAGAGAGCGCGCACGAGAGAAAGCGCGCACGAGAGAGAGCGCGCACGAGAGAAAGCGCGCACGAGAGAGAGCGCGCACGAGAGCGATAGAGAGTGAGAGATAGAGAGTGAGTGAGAGATAGAGAGTGAGTGAGAGTGAGTGATAGAGAGTGGGAGAGAGTGGGAGAGAGTGATAGAGAGTGATAGATAGTGTGATAAGAGAGAGGGATAAGAGCGAGAGAAGCGAGTGTGAGCGAGTGACAGAGTGAGAGAGAGAATGATTGAGAGAATGAGTGAAAATGAGAGAAAATAAGCGAGAGAAAGTGAGTGTATAAGAGAGACAGTGAGTGAGGAGAGTGAGTGTGAATGAGAGAGAGTGTGTGAGTCAAAGAGAGTGAGAGTGAGAGGGAGAGAGTGTATGAGTGAAAGAGTGTTGGAGGGGCAGAGTGAGAGAATGTCTGATGTCTCTCTATCAGAAAATAGATTTCAAAACATAATTGGATCAACATGATCTAATGACAGATACACATCTCTTGGTGTGTTGTATATTTAATAAGGTTATTTAATTGATAGGAGTATCATCACAAGTTTCTCATTAAATCAACTATATCTTACTTCTCTCTGATGAGTATTATTCAAATGTTTAATAAATTCTTTTAACTTCTTTGTCTCTGCCTGCATCCTGTTTTCTAGTTGAGTCTCCCGAGCTTGAGCAGCTCCCAGTTCTGCTGCAAGATGAGCAGCACAGGCTTCCTATGGGCAATGCAATGAGATATAAATCATATGCGTTCTTCAAAGGAAACAATGCTACCAAAGTCAGTAAAAGTACAAATTACGATACTGACAAAGAGAAGATACTAGAATGGCACAAGAGTCAGATACGAAAGTAAATGTGACAACAGTGGTCAAAATGACTAATTTCAAGTCTCCCTCTTTAAATATGAATATGGTGCCACAGTATTAGAAAACTGGACAGGTCACACATGCTCAAAAACGGAGCACAAGGATAGTTCAGCAACACTATGCTAATTTAACATCAGTGGGGAGAAAGCCTTTCGTAAAGATACACTTGGACAAAATTAACAGTTACCTGCATAAATATTGATTAATTAAGGAAAGTCGGTGCATATTTATTGAATATAAATAAACTGATTGAGTTTTTGATGAGGTGTTAATGAAGGTAGAGCAATTGATGTGATGTATGTGGAGTTCCAAAAGTGCTATACGAAAGGCTTGCCAACAAAGCTAAAGCCCATGGGATGAAAGAGACTGGTCAGCATGCATATGGAGTAAGAGTAAGGAAATATAAGTGGTGAATGTTTTTATTTCTCAGATTGGAGGGAGGTATTCTCAGAACTAGGTGTCAGGAGCACTGCTTTTCTTGATACACATTAGTGACTTAGATTTAGATATATAGACACAATTTCAAAGTCTAGATATTGCAGAACTTGGAAGTGTAATTTTATGAGGATAGGAATAGATTTCAAAAGGATACAGACTGGTAAAATTTTATGCTGATAAGTGCAAAATGGTACATTTTGTAAGGAGAATGAAATGTGGTATAAGTTAAACAGTACAGAAACAGAGACACCTCGGGGTATATATGCACAAAGCTGCTGAAGATAGTACAACTGGTTAAGCAAGTGTTCAAAACAGCTTAACAGATCCTGAACTTTGTAAAGCATAGATTATAAAGCAAAGAAATTAGAATGAACCTTTCTAGAACACTGGCCCTAATATGTTGAGTGGCAATCACAATGCTATTGCCATCCTGCTCAGATTTTTAACCTTAGTATAGAGTTCTGATTAATAGCTAGGAATTCCAATATCAACATAATTTAGGGGAATAAATCAATACATTTTCCTGTAATGCAGGAGTGTTTTTTTGTGGGAGGTCAAACCCCTTTTACAGCAGTCAACTGCTGTGTTCAGAAATGTAAATGTGCACCAATACAGCCAGACACTTTGACAGTGCTTGTGAAACAGCAAGCTTGGCTGCAAGGGGGCTAGGATGCCAGTATGGCAGGTAAATCTTTGGAGAGCTGAACTTAGACTGGAGGCTGTTATGATTTTGTGGCTGTGTGCACGCATGCATGTGTGCATTGGCATGTGTGCGCACTTTAGGGGCAAGGGAAGGGCAGAGCTGGATTGGGCTTTGGGCTTCAATCAGGATGTGGGACCCAGGGGCATAAAAGGTCAGAGAAGGTGTAATTAAGGGTGTGATTTTCATAGTTACCCAGGAGTTAGAGTAGGTTTTAACTGACTAACTTTTCCTAAGTAACTAAAAACGTGAAGGAAGCAGTACTCTGAATTTTCTGATGTTGAAGAGCTTTTACAGAGGGTTCAGGGGAATTACCCATTGGAATATTCCCAAGAAGAGGTGCTATCACTTGCAATCCCTAATCAGTCCAGGCTGGCAGAAACTGGAGGTCAGTGAGATGAAAGATTCAGAAATGCAAGGCTGTGGGGGTGTCAGAGAGGAAGATGACATTGGCTGATTTAGGGAACCAATGTTAAATAGTGAGCTGAATTAGCAGTTTCTTTTCAGGGCCTGGGGCAGAAACATAAACTGAAGAAAATAACATCCAGTGAATGCTCAGAGGTTTGCCAAAACAAAACACATTATAGCTGTGTCAGCTAAGCAAAGACCTTTAGTTTGGAAATACGATGATTCTGAGTATCTGTAAGGGTATTGCTGGGATAAAAGAAATTAATATTACTTGTTGATTTTTGCAATTAGATCATTCGAATAGTTTGAGACATTTTTCTTTTGTGAAATTAATTTTTATATTCGTCTACTAAAGGTACACTGTAGGCCTCTTGTCAAAATGTTCAGTGGCTGACTTTCTTGGTAAACAAAAAAGTAAACAACATATGGCCTATCAGAGTGGGTTCTGATTTGTGTAGTATTGTCATCAACTCTGATTATTGATGGTCATCATCCAAAATTCTATAGATTGGAGGGCAGCTAACGTAATCCCTTTGTTTAAAATGGGAAGCAGAGAGAAAACCAGGGACTACAGACCAGCCAGCCTGACACAGGTAGTGGAGGAAGTGCTAGAGTCCAATATATTTTAAAAAAGCTCAGTATTTGGAAACCAGTAGCAGGATCAGATAGATTTTGGCTTTCAGAAGGCTTTTGACAAAGTCCCACATTAGTGTGATTAGTGTGTAAAATTAAAGCACATGGGATTGGGGGTAGTGTATTGAGATGGATTGAAAACTGGTTGGTAGACAGGAAACAATGAGTAGGAATAACTGGGTCTTTTTCCGAAATGGCAGGCAGAAACAAGTGGGATACCGCAGGGATCAATGATAGGACCTCAACTATTCACAATGTATGTTAACGATTTTGATGAGGAACTACATGTAATATCTTGAAATTTGCTGATGACACAAACCAGGGTAGGAAGTTGAGCTGTGAGAAGGATGCAGGCAGGCTTCAGTGTGATTTGGACAAGCTGTGTAAGTGGCCAAATGCATAGCAGATGCAGCATAATAGGGATAAACATAAGGTTATCCAATTTGTTAACAAAAACAAGGGGGAGGCAGATTATTATTTGAATGATTATAAATTGAGAGGGTGAAATATGTAACACAACCTGGATGTCCTCAGTCACCAGTCGCTGAAGGTAAGCAATGCAGGCAGTAAAGATGATAAATGGCATGTTGATCTTCATAGCAAGAGGATGAGTGTAAAGGAGCAGGAAAGTCTTGCTGCATTAATACTGGACCTTGGTGAGTTCACAACTGGTTTATTGTGTGCAGTTTTTGTCTCCTTATTGGAGGAAAAATGTTCTTTCTATAGAGAGAGTGCAGCAACGATTTACCAGACTGATCATTATGACGGCAGGATTGACACTTGAGGAGAGAATTATATTCATTTGAATTCAAAGGAGTGCTGGAGGGGTTTTCATATAGACTGATACAATTATAAAAAAAAACAAAGTAGATGCCAGAATGGTGTGTGAAACTG
This sequence comes from Hemiscyllium ocellatum, assembly GCF_020745735.1. Lineage (NCBI taxonomy): Eukaryota > Metazoa > Chordata > Chondrichthyes > Orectolobiformes > Hemiscylliidae > Hemiscyllium > Hemiscyllium ocellatum. The sequence goes on from NC_083409.1 coordinate 96,505,239, forward strand.
CAGGAGAATCTAGAATTAGGGATCACATCTATGGACATAGGGTAAACTATTAGGGCTTAAAAAGGAGAGATTTCTTCACGTAGAGCATGTGGTCAGCCTGTAGAATTCGCTACCATAGAAAGCACATGAATAGGAAAGGTTTAGAGCGATATCGACCAAACACAGGCAAATAGGACTAGTTAAGTTTGGGAAACCGGGTTGACACAGATGTATTGGGCCAAAGGGTCTGTTTCTATGCTGTATGACTCCATATTGCTGTCACACTTTTGAGGGGAGTACAGGAGCAGTGGGACTTCGAGGTTCATGTACAAAATTCTCTGAAGGTGGCTAGGCAAGTTGGAAGAGTTGTAAAGAAGGCTTATAGAATCCTCCGCTTTATAAATCAAGGCAGAGAGTATAAAAGGAAGTCATGCTACAACTTTATAAATCATTAGTTACACCATGTTTGGAGCACTGTGTTCAGTTCTGGCCACCTTATTTAAAGGAAGGATATTAAAGCTGTGGAGAGAGTTCATAGGAGATTTACTGGAATGATATCAGAAATGAGGAATTTTAGATACAAGTAAAGATGAGAGATGTTTGGTTTATTCTCATTGGAGCAGAGAAGATTAACAGGTGACCTCCTTTAGTTGTTCAAAATGATGAACAATTTTGACAGGGTAAAGGAAGCTATTCTGTTTCCACTAGTTGGTACGTCAGTAACGAGGGGTCACAATTTCAAGATTGTCAGCAAGACAGCTCGGAGTGAGAGAAGAAACTTCCTTATTCAGTTGTTAGGACGTGGAATCTACTGCATGGCAGTGGTAGCAGTGGATTCCATGAGACTGCAGAAGAGAACTGGATGTATATTTTAAAATTTAGAGGGCTACGGAGGTGGAGCTGGAGATTGGCACTAATTGTGTAGGTCTTTCGGGAGCCAGTGTACATATGATGAGTCAAATGGCCTTCTGTACTGCAAAATTCCATGATTCTATTTTATTCAACTGCTGCCGCTAGTATTTACCTTTTCTTGAGACAGTCTAATAGTTTCATCCAGCTCAACAGAGAGACGTTCTACCTCTCTTTTTGTCTGTGCTAGGTGTTGCTGACACTCCCTCAGTTCCAGGTGACAGCGCTGCATTTGCTCATGGACTATCCGTACTTGTTGGCTTTCATCAAATACATCTTTTTGCTGTTTCACAATACACTGATCCTTATCTTTCAGCATCTAGATAAACATCAATCAAGTCAATAAACAGAAAAGATTATTTATGAAGCACACCCAAGAATATCCTGAAAACATTAAAAAACTGTTTCACACATTTAAATTAAAAATAATGGGTTTTCTGCAACAAAACACAATAAAAGGAAGGTACAAATATTTGCTTGTTAGGACAGAACTTGAGTATTGATGAAAAAATGACACAATTTGATGATGATTTAAATCTTGTGCTCATTAGGCCAACTTGCAAGAATATTAATTCAAGGAAAGTACCAAATTTTACACTGTACAAAATAGCGTTACGCTAAGGAGAATGCACTGATCAATGACAGGCAGGCAGTTAACTTTCAGGTCTTGTTTACATTTTAAACCAGTGAAATTTGAGCAACGAACCTGGGAATAACTATCACCTATTTTGTGGAGTTGAAACAGGACAGAAGGCGTTCACAAGTTCTTTCTGTCTGCAACTTACAATTCAAACTTCAAATGATTTAGAGAGACACTATTAGAGAGAGATGACTGATTTAACATGAAGGCCACCATACCTCAGATGAGGGGAGAGGTTGAGAAAGCGCGTCTTCCCTAGTCATCATAGCTGATAATGGGAATTGGACCCATGCTGTTGGCATGACACTGTTTCACAAACGAACTGTCCAGCCATATTATTCAACAGCATTATGAATATAGAGCAATGACTCAAAATGAACCTGTATTAAATTATCGCGCCTTCCCACCAAAACTGAATGAAGAGAGCAAACGTAAAATTTTTAAATAACATGCTGCATCACTCCACATTCCAATGCTTTTTTTTAAACTGGTTTTCCATTCTTTGTCATTCATCTCCAAATCCAAAAACTCCAATGTTTATAACCTATTATGTACCAAATACCTTCCCAGTTCCCCACCACCTCAAATTTAAAATTTGTGGTCTTTCTGTTCATCCATGTTAACACCAACTTCAAGTAACCAACTCAAACAAGCCATGCTTTCTCACATGTTCTCCTTCCAAGCTCCTCACTTCTCTAGGTTCAGCACCTGGTACAGGGCCCAGTCCCTTTTGCACCACTGCTGGCAACTCTGCTTTCAGACACTTCGTTTCTATCCCTCTGCTTTCCTTTGCCCAAACTCTTTTGTGTTTCCACCTCAGTCTCCTCATTTCAAACCAGCTTTTCTTCAACTGTAATGGCACTTTGTATCTGCTTTTCTCATGTTACAGAAGTGCCTTGGGATATTTTGCCTAAGTTACAAGTGCTGTTACCTGTATAAATTTCTATTACTGAAGTATTTTTGGTTATATTTACCTGCTCATATTTATCAATCTGCACATCCTTTCCTTCAACTTCATTTTTCAGCTGATTTATTTGTTGCTCCTTTTGTAGTAGTTTAAAGTCTTTTTCACGCAACTCTTCTTGTATAAGCTGTAGTTTTCCATCCAAAGTCTCCACCTATTCGTACAATGGGATGTTAGAATTGATTTAACAGTCAAGAAGCAACCTGGACCTGTTACCCCCAACGAGAGAGATTCAGAACAAAATTGGGACATAATTACTGCTTAGCTCTGAATGCGAAGTCAGAAAATCAAATACAAGTTCTGATTCAAGGTTAAGAAATCAAAAAGTACTTTGGCTCAAAATTTTGCTTTTATCGACTAAGAATCAACTTAATAGTTACCTAGACATAGCCTTTGACATCTTTTTTTCAACTTCATAATCAACCAACTGCAGCTGTTCAAGTTTACAACATTGAACAATTAACTCAGGCAGACTATGCAGGGTATGTAATGACTTTCTTTAGTGAAGGCCGAAATTCTAAACCAATTCTAAAGCTGGAGAATGAATCTCCTGGTACCTATACTGTCCATATAGAGCATAATTACACTTTCGTATAGCCACTTTGCCAGATGAGTGATATTTTCAGAACTTAGAGTACAGTTGTATGGAGGGTGGGAGTCTAGAGATAGAGTTTGTTTTCTAATGACAGGTGAACCATATGTAATCTGCAAGACCCTGTTGCCATTTTGCTTATTTTCAAATAATCTAGGTGGCTACAACTTAATGTGGAGTAAAAGCTAAGTAAAACGATGTACTTTTAGCAATGGCTCCAACCACATATAATTACACTACACCTGTCTCAGTTAAATACCATTTGACAAATGCAGACCTGAACACAAGAGGGCTGATTACTGTTATGTAATCTGCACAGCTGGGATGCTGGATGTAGGTTTGGGCACTGAGCTGGAAGGTTCATTTTACAAGTGTTTCGTCACCATACTAGGTAACATCTTCTGTGAGCCACCGGACAAAGCACTGCTGGTGTTCCCTGATTTCTATTTATATGCTTGGGTTTCCTTGAGCTGGTGATGTCATTTCCTATGGCGATGTCATTTCCTGTATTTTTTCTCAGGGGATGATAAATGGGATCGAAATTAATGTGTTTGTTGATAGAGTTCCAGTTGGAATGCCATGGATCTAGGAATTCTCGTGCGTGTGTTTGTTTGGTTTGCCACAAAAGAACATGACGCGCTCTCATTAGTATCCTTACATACAGTTAAGGAAGGACACCACTTCGACTGTGAGAACACATCCATTCTAGGATAAGCCAAACAGAGACATGCACGAGAATTCCGAGAAGCATGGCATTCCAACCGGAACTCTATCAAACAAAAACATTGACTTGGATCCCATTTTCCACACCCTGACAAAAAGAACAGGAAATGATGTCACCAATTCACGGAAACACAAACATATAAACAGAAAGCAGGAAACACCAGCAGTGCTTTGTCCGGAGGCTTACTGAAGATGTTACCTAGTATGGTGACGAGATGTCTGAAAAATGAACCTTCCAGCTCAGCGACTAAACCTACATGCAGAACCTGAGCTACAAATTTCTTAAAACTCGCTAGCTGGAACACTGAACAGTTCTGGGGTACTTAATCTAAGGGAAGATAGACTGGCATTGGAGACAGTCCAGATAAGGTTTACTACACTGATACAGGTACGGGAAGATTGTCTTACGAGGAGAGGTCAGGTAGATTGGGCCTGTACCTTTGGAATATAGAAGAATGAGAGAAAACTTATTGAAACATACAAGATTCTTATGAGTTTTTGACAGGATAGATGCAGAAGAGCTGGTTCCTCTTGTTGCAGAATCTAGGACTAGAAAGCATAATTAATCGCAGAATAACAGGTCGCAAGTTTAAGACAGAGATAAGGTGGAATTTCTTCTTTGATAAGATGATGATTCTGCGGAGTTATCACCGAGAGTTATTGAGGCTATTAAGTATAATCAAGGCAGAGATGCCATAAAGGGATTAAGGGTTAGGGTGAAGAGGCAGGGAAATAGATTTGGGGGATTATCAGATCAGCCACAATTTCATTGAATGGCAGAGCAGATGGACTTAATGGCTTGCTTCTTTTATGGTCTTACATCTTCACCCATTCCAATATTTCTCACAAAACCTTGGAAAATAGAGTTAGAGAACTAAAGAGCATGAAAACAGGACCTTTGGTCCAACTCATCAATGCTGACCAGCTATCCTAAATTAATCTAGTCCAATTTACCGGCATTTGGCCCATATCCCTTTAAACCCTTCCTATTCATAAGACATAGGAGTGGAAGTAAGGCCATTTGGCCCATCGAGTTCACTCTGCCATTCAATCATGATTGATAGACACTTCAACTCCACTTATCCGCACTCTCCCCATAGCCCTTAATTCCTTGCGAGATCAAGAATTTATCAATTTCTGCCCTGAAGTCATTTAATGCCCCGGCCTTAAATGAATTCCACAGGCACACCAGTCTCTGGCTGAAGAAATGTCTCCTCATTTCCATTCTAAATTGACCCCATCTAATTCCAAGGCTGTGCCCATGGGTCCTAGTCTCCCCGACTATGGAAATAAATTTCCAACGTCCACCCTTTCTAAGTCATGCATTAACTTATAAGTTTCTATTAATTCTCCCCTCAATCTTCTAAACTCTAATGAATACAATCCCAAGATCCTCAGCCGTTCATCACATGTTAGGCCTACCATTCCAGGGATCATCCGTGTGAATCTCTTCTGGACACTGTCCAGTGCCAGTATATCCTTCCTGAGGTGTGGGGCACAAAATTGGACACAGTATTCAAAATGGGGCCTAACTAGAGCTTTATAAAGTCTCAGTAGCACATCACTGCTTTTATATTCCAACCCTCTTGAAATAAATGATATCATTACATTTGCTTTCTTAACCATGGACTCAACCTGCAAGTCAACCTTTAGAGAATCCTGGACTAGCACTCCCAGATCCCTTTGTACTTCAGCTTTATGAATTTCTCACCGTTTAGAAAATGGTCCATGCCTGTATTCTTTTTTCCAAAGTGCAAGTCCTCGCATTTGCTCACACTGAATTTCATCAGCCATTTCCTGGACAACTCACCTAAACAGTCTAAATCTTTCTGCAGTCTCCCCACTTCCTCAGAACTCCTTGCCTGTTGCCTAATTTTGTATCATTGACGAACTTCACCAGAATGCCTCCAGTCCCTTCCTTCAGATCATTAATATATAAAGTGAACAACTGCAGCCCGAACACCGAACCCTGAACCCTGTGGGACACCACTTGTCACCAGCTGCCATTCCGAAAAAGAATCTTTTATCCCAATTCTCTGCCTCCTGCCAGACAGCCAATCCTCAACTCATGCCAGTAGCTCACCTCGAACACTATGGGCCCTGACCTTATTCAGCAGCCTTCCGTGAGGCACCTTTTGGAAGTCTAGGTAGATAACATCCACTGTGTTTCCCTGGTTTAACCTACTTGTTACGTCTTCAAAGAATTCTAACAGGTTTGTCAGGCACAACCTCCCATTACTAAATCCATGCTGACTTTTTCTAATCGGACCCTGTACTTCCAAGAAGTTAGAAGTCTCATCTTTAATGATGGATTCTAGAATTTTTCCAACAACCGAGGTTAGGCTAATCAGCCTATAATTTTCCACCTTTTGTCTTGATCCTTTCTTGAACAAGGAGGTTACAACAGCAATTTTCCAATCATCTGGGACTTTCCCTGACTCCAGTGATTTTTGAAAGATCACAACCAATGCCTACGGTATTTCTGCAGCCACCTCCCTCAGAACTCTAGGATGTAGACCATTGGGGCTAGGAGATTTATCAGTCTTTAGACCTTTTCGCTTTTAGATTAGATTCCCTACAGTGTGGAAACAGGCCCTTCGGCCCAACAAGTCCACACCGACCCTCCGAAGAGTAACCCACCCAGACCCATTTCCCTCTGACTAACACACCTAACACTATGGGCAATTTAGCATGACCAATTTACCTGACCTGCACATCTTTGGACTGGAGGAGGAACCCGGAACACCTGGAGGAAACCCATGCAGACACGGGGAGAATGTGCAGTCATCAGCGGCTGGAATCAAACCCGGGTCCCTGGTGCTGCAAGGCTGCAGTGCTAACCGCTGAGCCACTGTGCCGCCCCTTTTCTTACACTGTGAAGACCGATACAAAATATTTATTAATTTCTTCAGCTATTTCCTTATCTCCCATCACTAGTCTTCTGGCATTAATTTGGAGTGGTCTCAAAAAACTCTTGATGATGATACTGACACCCCTCACTCATAGTACATTCTGTACTCGACACCCTCAGTGTCTGCTTCAAATATAGTTGAACATGGAGGAGCACAGTCATTAGCCAAGAAAAGGAATTCATGGACAATACATGGTAATCAGAAGGAGGTTCTTTGCTTATGTTGATTGAGACATAATGGTGCTCAGAGTTAATGTTAAGGACTCTTAAAGCAGCTTCCCTGACTGCATACCACTCAACTGTCAACTGTTTGTGGGTCAGGACATATCCAGTGGTGGTGATGTCTGGGACACTGATTCCTTAAGAATAATTACGTCAGGCTTTTGAACTGTTGAACTCCAACTCTGGCACTAGCCTCCAAATGTTAGTAAGGATGACTTTGTAGGATCAACATGATTGTTTTTGCTGTTGTCGTTTGTGATAGTTAGGTTGATGCCTGGTAGTCTGTCTGGTTTAATTTTTTTTAGGAATGTTTGTAACAATTGTTACAACTGCGTGGCTTGCTAGGCCATTTCAGAGAGCAGTTTAGAGTCAACCACATTACTGTGGGTGTGGAGTCACGTGTACACCAGACTATTTAAGGATTTCCTTCCTGCATGACATTCGCAAACCAGGTACTGTTTCTGACAATTGAGAGTGGTTTCATGATCATCAATAATCTCTTAATTCCAGATATTTACTTATTTCAAATTCTACCATCTGTCACGGCCTCCAGAACATAAACTGAGTTTCTGAATTAATATGTCTAGCGATAATACTAGGCCATCCCCTCCCCATTTACTTCAGCTTTAGTAAAGTTCCTTGACACCACATTTTGTGAATTGTGGTCTTGCCCCTTTTTGACCAAATCTTCTACCTGCTGCAAAAAGTCTTTGTGTATCTAAAAATCAAGACCATCTCCACTATAGCTGCATCATGAAAACTGATCCCCAAATTTCCAATCCCAGCCCTTCTAACTTTCAGCCATTTGTGTCCTAAGCCTTTGTGTTTTCTGCAAGTTTTCCCCATTTCATTCAGAACACACACACACACACTTACAAGTTTCTAAAGGACAACTACGGATGGGCAATAAATGCTAGCCAGTCACTAACGCCCACATCCTACAAATGTACAAAGAAAAAGGTCAACTTGTTGCCCCAGTGACATTTCCCTCTACATCTTCAAAATTGCTGTCATCAACAAGCCCCTTCCACCACCCAATCCAGCTTAATATCTAATTCTTCTCTCAACTACCTCTCCTTAATTATGAAAGCCAAATTATGTTTCTTTCCTTTATCCATCAATTTATTAAAAATAAAACCTTGATTCAACCAGAGAGGCTGAAACATAAACAGACTGACATCCAATCAAAGAAGCAGTCTGTCATGCATCTCAAACTATTTTAATTAATCTCTTGGTAGCTCATTCATGCTATGAACAGAACAAAGAATGGTACAGCACGGAAACAGGCCCTTTGGTCCACCAAGACTCGGCCAACAGGTGATGCCTTTCTAAACTAAAAGACTGTTGTCATATCCCTCTATTCCCTGACAATTCATGTATCTGTCAAGGTGCCTCTTAAATATTGCTTTGTATCTGTCTTCACTACCTCCTCCGCAAATGTATTTCAGGCACTTACCATCTTCTATGTTAAAAGAAACTTGCGTTTCACATCTCCTTTAAACTTACCCCCTTTTATCTTAAAATCTATGTCTCTAGTAATTGATACTTCCATTCTGTGTAAAAGACTCAGACTATCCAAACTATCCATGCCTCTGATCAATTTGTAAACTATCAAGTTGCTTCTTGTTCTCAATGTTCAAGTGAAAACAAATCGAGTTTGTCCAATCTCTTCTCATAGCTTACACCCTCCAAACCAAGCAACATCCTGATAAACTGTTTCCGTACTCTCTTCAAAGCCTCGACATTCTTCTTGCAGTGTGCAACCAGAACTCTACCCAATACTACAAATGTGGCCTAACTAAAATTCCAAACAACTGCAATATGACTTGGCAAATTTTACACTCCACGCCGTGACCAATGAAGACACGCAGGTTGTACACTGTCTTGACCACCTTATCCATTTGTGTTGCCACTTTCAGGGAAATGTGGACGTGGATGTCTAGATCCCTCTGTGTGTTGGTGTAACTAAGGGTTCTGCCATTTATTGCATATTCCCTTCTGCATTAGATCTTCCAAAATGCATCACTTTGCATTTGTCTCGATTAAACTTGATCCACCATTTCTCCATCCTATCTATATCCTGCTGTATCCTCTGGCAGTCCTCCTCACTATCCGCAGCTCCCTAATCTTTGCGTCGTTTGCATTGAATAATGAAACATAAGATACAGATCAAGATTACAACTCTTTTTGGGCATCCTCAAAGAAAAGTACAATTTTCTAAGATACTACAGAATTCAACCAAAATTCTGGCAAATCTGTTCTCTCTGTCCATCAACTCCGACTTCATGCTGGTGAATGTTTTACATTCCCAGAATAGAATCACAGAATCCCTACTGGGCGGAAACAGGCCATTCGACCCATCGAGTCCACTCCGACCCTCCAAAGCGCACCACACCCAGACCTTTTTGCTACATTTCCCATGGCTAATCCACCTAGCCTGCACATCCCCGGATCCTATGTACAATTTAGCATGGCCAATCCATCTAACCTGTACACCTTTGGACTGTGGGAGCAAACTGGAGCACCCAGAGAAAGCTCATGCACAGTGTAAGGAGAAGAAAGTGCAAATGCCACACAGACAGCCCTCTGAGGGTTGACAGTGTGGTGCTGGAAAAGCACAGCAGGTCAGGCAGCATCCAAGGAGCAGGCGAGTCGACATTTCGGGCAAAGCCCTTCGTCAGGATTCCTTTTCCCAAAATGGGGACTCTCCTGCTCCTCGGATCCTGCCTGATCTGCTGTGCTTTTCCAGCACCATACTCTCGACTCTAATCTCCAGCACCTGCAGTCCTCACTTTCTCCAGAGGGTTGAACCAACCTAGAGTCCTGGTGCTGTGAGGGAGCAGTGCTAACCACTGAGCCACTATGCCGTCCCAAAAAGATTAATTGTTCACTCAGCTGTCTCTTCATTGAAAGACTATTTTCATTCCAAAAGCAGAAACTGAAGCACGATACTCTGTCACTACAGAATTAACTACAAAACAATCATAACTAATAGGTGGGCAGCACAGTGGTTAGCATTGCTGCCTCACAGCGCCAGCGACCCGGATTCAATTCCCGACTCAGGCGACTGACTGAGTGGAGTTTGCATATTCTCCCAGTGTCTGCGTGGGTTTCCTCCGGGTGCTCCGGATTCCTCCCACAGTCCAAACATGTGCAGGTCAGGTGAATTGGCCATGCTAAATTGCCCATAGTGTTGGTAAAAGGGGTAAATGTAGGGGAATGGGTGGGTTGCACTTTGGCGGGTCGGTGTGGACTTGTTGGGCCGAAGGGCCTGTTTCCACACTAAGTAATCTAATCAAACCCAATGGGGGAAAAGATTGCATTAATGGCACTTTTTTGAACAATATGACTGCTGACAAAGTAATATCCTCATCATTGCTTGCAGCTGCCTCCCTTTAGTTTAGATTCCCTACAGTGTGGAAACATGCCCTTCGTAACCCACCCAGACCCGCTTTCCTCTGACTAATGCACTTAACACTATGGGCAATTTAGCAGGGCCAATTCACCTGCACATCTTTTGTATTGTGGGAGGAAACTGGAGTAGCCGGAGGAAACCTACGCAGACATGGGAGAATATGCAAACTCCACACTGACAGTCGCCCAAGGCTGGAATCGAATCCGGGTCCCTGGCGCTGTGAGGCAGCAGTACTAACCACTGAACCACCATGCCGCCATGAAGGAATATTTTATCTTCATGTTTTTCCAGTGATACAGCTGAGGCACACGGTCTATTGTACAATTTTACTGTGCCACAATTAAAATTCAGGATTAGCTGAATTAAAAGCAAAGTTAAAACTATGATATTTAAAAGAGGAACATCAAACCTGTTTAGAATGCTCCTTAACGTTCAACTCAGATTTCTCCAAAGAACTTTGTAAACAGATCATTTTCTGCTCCATCTCTGTCTTGTGCTCATGAACATTCATATCCAATTGTGTGAGCTGTGAAATAAATATATTTTAAAATGGTTAATTTGATACTGAAGTTCAAGTTTCAGGTATTGTTTGAGCTGAGTCCTATGCAGCAAAAAAAGCTGCAGTTAAAACGTGAATGTTGGATAAAATTTACTTTGTTGTTTTAATAATGGGAATATTCTTCCTGAGAAAATAATAGTGTCCAGTTCGGTCACCCAGTTATAGGAAGGATATTATCAATGGAGAGGGTTCAGATGAGATTTACCAGGATATTGCCATGTATGAAAGGTTTGAGTTATAAAGAAAGGCTGGATAGGCTTGAGGTTTTTCCACTGGGGTGCAGCAGGCTGAGAGGCAATGTCATAGAAATTTATAAAATAATAAGAGGCATAGCTAAAGTTAATGGAAATTGTCTTTTCCCTAGGATGGAGGATTTCAAGACTAAAGGGCACATTTTTAAGGTGAGGGAAGAGAAATTTAAAAAGACATAAGAAGCAATTTTTTTTTACACGGAGGGTGGTTTGCATGTGGAATGAAATTTCTAAGAAAATGGTGGATGCGAGTACAGTTACAATGTTTAAAAGACACTTGGATAGATACATGAATAGGAAAGGTTTGGAGGGATATGATCCAGGAGCAGACAGGTGGGACTGGTTTAGTTTGGAATTACGTTTGGACCGAAGGTCTGATTCCGTGCAGTATTACTCTAGCACTCTCTATATGATCACATCACCTATTAAACTGAGATTGTTTAGTGAAGTGAGTTTCTTTGTAATGCTAAGTATTTCTATTGAGATAGTTAGATTGCTGAAGATTTCAAGAGGGTAAGCTTAAAATAATATTCGATTATTAGTTTTGTAAAAATTCCAAATAATTTTCAGATAACTCAAATCAATTAAAGCACCAGCAATTCATCTGAGTCATTAAAAACAAAATGCTTAATTATAATCCTTTATTTCAATACTGATAATTCATTTCTCCTATGCTGTTATAGTTGGATAAATCTAGATTCATTCTTCATAATAGTATGAACAAGCTGCAAATTTCTGATTTTTCAGGGAACTACTTCAATGTCATGAATGTATCACTAATCTAACATAGTCCCCAACTCCTTCAAAACTGTCATATCAACCTTGAGGAATTGATGTAAATATCTCTAGTCATTCCCAAATACTGTCCACCTATTTATCATTTGTCATACTTTGAAATAGTTTTCACTTCTGGTAAAATAATCAATGAAAACACAACAGAGGAAATAGCTGCTGGTTTGCTGCAGATAACCCTAAAATCAGTTCTAAACAAAAACCTAGAAAAAAAAATCTGAATATCATGGTTAGAGATATGGAATTTATGAAGCATCAATTGAAGAAGAAAAGCTGTGGACAAGGTACTGATCACATAATGCTGCAAAATCACATGTTTACAGGATACCTGAGCTGCTCTCTGTTGGAGCTCCCATTGCCTGTCCTTGAGTGCCTGGTCCATCTCAATGATTTTAACATTTCTGTCCTGTAATTCATTTTTGTACTGCCTATTGAAGAAACAAAAATCAGTAAAAGTGTACAAAATCACTTTGCTTTTGTAGAACAGCTTTAAAGGGGTGATGCAGTGACCACTGCACAATTATCCCATCATATGTGCAACAAAACCCCATTAGCTTTCAGCAATCCTGTAATAATCACAAAAATCAAACTATATTCAATTTTGAGACAAACACAGAAAATGCTGGAGGAACACTGTTGGTCGGACAACATTTGTGGCAAGAGAAACAGAGTTAACGTTTTAAGTCTGATATGACTCTTGTTCAAAATTTAAAACTTTCTATGTGAAAAGGATATTGCACAATTAGATGTCCGATGGTTAAAATGGTACAGTAACAGCCCTAAATACAATGAAAACGAGTTGAAGTGATAGCAAAATCCCTTGCTGGCCCACTCAACATAACTCTCATGGACAATGTGTTAAACATCCCAAAAAGTCTAACCCCAGAGCTAAAAAGTAACATGTTGGGTGTTTTATGTTCATTCAGGAGATTCTTTTCATCAAACAACTAGGCCTGTAAGGAAGATCGAGTTCTGCCAACAAGCTAGAAAATTTATATCATTATTCCTAAAACTTTAATGTTCTCTAGGGAGATCACTAATTTCTTGCTCTGAACTCTGTATTCAAAAAAAATTGCTCTAAATAGTTGTCACATGAATCACATCGGAAGATACCAGAAAACATCAACTATTGATAAAGGCTTGAAATAGAAAGCAAACTTTTTTCCCTCTAAAAGCACAAATATTTAAAAAATCTGTAACAAATATTTACAAGATAAAAATAGTCTGGACCTTTTAAACTTGGTACAAAGAAAATGGTCTTGATGTGTTTACCACTTCAGATGAATTTTCTAAATGTAATGTTCAATTCTTTAGATATCTGGATAAAATTAGCTGCCTGATGGCAGAGTGCCAATTGCTGCAGGGTTTGCTGTCTTTTGTTCAGTATAATTATTTTCAAATCAGAGTTAACATAGTAACACACTTAATAGAATCCATGTGAACTAAACAAAAAGTCTTTTATACTAGCTTGGATTCTTTCTAATCCAGACACAATAGAGCAAACATGAACTCCACAGTTTCAATAAATAATTGAAGAATTAGAGGATATACATGGGTCCAAGGAAGCACCTCACTTCACCAATTATCTTCAATTTGTCCATCCACAAAGTTTCAGTCAATTGTGAAAGCTTACAAACTTCCAGACGCTCTGTGCTTATCTGCATTGTGAATAGAATGCACTATACCAATACAACTGATGATCTGTAACCTATTGCTATTTACAGATAGTGATGGAGAATAAATGCTGGTCTTGTCAGTGAAGGCGATGTTCCACAACTGAATAATTTTTAAGTCAGAAAATACAAAGATGCCATTTGGCTTATACCAGTTGTAGAAAACAACTATTAGCTAGTCCCACCCCTGCTTCTTCTCATGGGTATTCAATCTTTCCATTGCAAAATGTAAATTAAAAGCATAAATATAAAATATATCTCTATAGCTATTGGAATAGGGACATCCTATTACGTAGAAACAATAATTTATAGTGCTCCCCGGGTGACAGACTAAAGTTTTTAAGCAATTGATCAGAGGGCTGCAGACATTTTGCAGGAATTAATTCTCGTGGAAAGAATTCCCATGAGTTTCTAATTACACAAAACATAATACCCGTTTCAATAAAAACTTCCATTTATCCAGCTAAAGCAAAACAAAATGTCCCTCAGAGCAAAATTCACATTAATAAGTCACCTGAATCAGCTAGTGTGAGGAAAATCATGGTACTTCCTCCAAACCAAAATTGGCTACGTGCGGTGTTGCAACAATTACATTAGATATTTGGATAGAATTAGCTGCTTGACGGCCTGTTATGACCTCTGTAAAGGCAAGTAACTTTATTTTTTAAAGAAATCTGTAAGAAATCTAAAATCCAGTTTTTACGAAAGGAATTAAGTCTTAAGATTCCACTGTTTAAAACAGAATTTCATAATAGTTAAAGTGAACAGTGTTATGGGCCAGACCAGACCACCTCAAAACATTTCAAGAAGGCAGCCCAGATCCTAATGTTTCTCGTTGTTTTAAGCAGGTTCAGAATAGATATCCCAGGAGTGATGCAGCTGACCCAACCACTCAATTTTAAACAAAACAGAATTTATTTACAGACTACTGAATGAAATATGAACAAAAGAGAACCTAATTTAGAATAACTTAACCGATTGAAAACCCAATTGATTCTATCACAAATTAATGATGCTGTTCCAAATACTTGCATCATCCCCATTAACACTCCCTCGGCAAAAATAAAATTAAATCAAACACAGGTTCTTACAGGAGAGACGTCAGAGAGAGAGAGGATCAGCATGGAACTGCTCCTTTTGCTCTCCAGCAGCTTCTCTGCATTCCCAGCTAAAATTTGACCAGCTGATGCAAACAATACAACTTACTAAAACCAAACCAAACCCGACCCTGATCTAAGAGAACTGACCACTCTTCCTTCCATTGTACAAGTGTTTTTTTAAAAAAAATGCTTTTTCAAGTAGATGCTTCCAGACATATTGGAACCTCTGCCTTCAGGACCCCTCTGAAAAAAAACAAGGACAACGTAACCTTGTTAGTTAAAGGAGCAGCATCACAACAGTACACACTATCTTAAATAGCCATTCTTCAATATTCAGAATCAATCCAAGTTCAATATGTATTAATAGGCAAATTATAAACTATAAATGGCAGATACAGCCAAGATGATGTTTTATGAATTGGCTCAGCAGTCAGCTCAGATTTATATATTCACTCTCAGTTACAGTCCTTCAAAACTGTGTTCCTCACGAAGAACTCCAGCTCCTCACTTTCTAATAGTTAAGCATGTTAATGGTCTACAGAACTTGCTCAATTTGATCTAGAAAGGGTAAATATATCAATGTTATCTTCAAGTAAAAGAAACAGCTGCAACAATTTATTCCCAGCTTCAGGTTCTTAGGCTTGCCTGTTCTGCATCACAGAACTCATCATCAGTTCCATCACCCAGTTTATGCCCTTTTATATCTTTCATCCAGCTTCAGTATGCCCAACAATTTTAAATTCCAAATCTCAGTGCACCTTTGTTTCCTAAGAAACTAGTAAGTATCAGTTTCCTTTCCTGGTTTTGGTTCGAGCCTGCATCAAAACCTACAAACTTTACATGCAGGGTTAAGCTCTCCACAAGAATTTAATTCGGAAATGTAAAATTCACTACAGAGTAATGCAACAATGCTGCACCTTTAACAAGGTTATGATGTCCTTGGTTTTTATCAAGAGGGTTTGTAAAGGCAGAGGTGCCGATTTGTCTGGAAATGGTTACTTTGAACAATGGCAGGGAGCAGCCAGTTCTCCCTTAAGGTTTTTTTTCTAGTTTGGTTCATTTTAACAAGCAGTCACAAAACTTAGAGAAGCAGCTACAGTGAAAAGACATTCCATGCTTCAAGTGATGTTTCTTGCCTGAAGTTTCTCTCTAAAACCTAAATACAGCACAGTGGCTCAGTGGTTAATACTGCTGCCTCACAGGAACCCAGGTTCGATTCCAGCGTCGGTGACCGTGTGAAGTTTGCACATTCTCCCCACGTCTGTGAGAGAGTTTCCTCGGAATGATTTGGTTTCTTCCCACAATCCAAAGATATGCAGGTTAGTTGAATTGGCCATGCTAAATTGCCCATAGTGTTCAGGGATGTGTAGGTTAGGTGCGTTAGTCAGGGGTAAATGTAGAGTAGTAGAGTAGGGGAATAGATTTGAGTGCGATAATCTTCAGAGGATCGGTGTGGACTTGTTGGGCTTAAGAGCCTGTTTCAACACTGTAGGGATCCTATGATTCTACGAAACCTCTTCTGCCTCCAAGAACCTGTGTTTGAATTTATCATTTGCCAAGGAGTGTTTAGGAGATGTTGCAGGAATTGGAACAGCTTCATTAAGTTGCGATTGAGTTGGTTGTGATACCAAATAAGTTAAGCTTTTCTAAATTATGTTTTATTTTGTCTGTGTTTCATCCATAGTTTAAATAAATTCTCTTTTGTTTAAAGCTGAGTATTTTGACCAACTGCATTACTTCTAGAATATTCACTTTATATCTGCCTAAAAAAGAAGTTAGGGTCTAAGCTCCTTTTTAAAATATTTTGAGGGAGTCTGACCTGGTCTATAACAGTAATAAGGGTTCTTTTAAAGCTAGGATTATGATAGTTGATTTATACACAACCTTTATACACAAAATTCTGGTTGATTGTGTGCTGTTGTCAGCTGGGCATCAGATTTGCTTGCAGAAAGACAGCAGTTGGAATTTTTCATGAGGAATGCAGAGTTTTAAAGACTTTCTAAGGAGTGATCACAAAGATCTGAGATGATTGCTGATAGGAAGGTAGAGGATCAAGCAATATCGAAATTCAATTTCATTGGGAGCACAAAGCAGATGATTAGATTAGATTAGACTTTACAGTGTGGAAACAGGCCCTTCGGCCCAACAAGTCCACACCGACCCGCCGAAGCGCAACCCACCCATACCCCTTACCTAACACTATGGGCAATTTAGCTTGGCCAATTCACCTGACCCGCACATCTTTGTGACTGTGGGAGGAAACCGGAGCACCCGGAGGAAACCCACGCAGACACGGGGAGAATGTGCAAACTCCACACAGTCAGTCGCCTGAGTCGGGAATTGAACCCGGGTCTACAGGCGCTGTGAGGCAGCAGTGCTAACCACTGTGCCACCGTGCTGCCCACTACCAGCTTATTTTCAGTATATCAAATGTTCAGTTGAAAAGAAATTAAGAATTGTGGTGAGCACTTGTTAACAGGCAATCAACCACTGTGGAGAAAGTGAGGACTGCAGATGCTGGAGATCAGAGCTGAAAATGTGGTTCTGGAAAAGCGCAGCAGGTCAGGCAGCATCCAAGGAGCAGGAGAATCGACGTTCCGGGCATGAGCCCTTCTTCAGGAAAAAGGAAAGTCCTCATTCCTGAAGAAGGGCTCATGCCCGAAATGTCGATTCTCCTGCTCCTTGGATGCTGCCTGACAATCAACCACTGTGGACTATTTTCTGCAACTACAGAAATTAAACTTCAAACAATAGAACTTCAGATGCTTTCGTACTGATATCTTTCACTAAGGGATTACAAACATTGCATCCAATCATTTAGAATTCAATTTTACAATTATGTCAAGTGTAAGCATGTTTAAATTAATTTTGCAAGTATGTATCCTGATTCATTAAGCTGTCACTCTCCTCATCACCAAGTTCTGATTTTTATTATAACGTATAAACTGAACATGGAGAAACAAGCTGCATTTCCTTTTGCCAAAAGAAATGTCCAAATATAATTTTTAAAAAATAAAACATGTTCTAAGAACATCAAGATACCCATAATTAAGATATTCAATCATGGATACATCAAGCTCAATCATAAAGCTTTTCAAAAGCACAAAAAAAAATTCTCATTTTTCTTCTCTCTTCCCTCAGGAGGGAAACATCATCCACTGAGAAGTGACAAGTTAGCTATTTACTTTTTAAAATAAAATCTGATGTGATTCCCAGTTGTTCATTAAATTGTATGTGATTTAAACATTTACTAGAAAACAACCATTAATATGGTGGAACCAAAACAAAACGTGTGCCATTTAGATTATGCATAATTGCTTTCATGTGAAATATCACAAAAGTAGGTAAGGTAGTGAAGGTGGTGTTTGGCAGACTTGCCTGTATTGGTCAGTGCACTGAGTGTGGTGCTGCAAAGGCACAGCAGGTCAGGCAGCATTCGAGAAGCAGGAAAGTCAACGTTTTGGGAAAAAAGCCCTTCATCAGGAATGGAGCTGGGGAAAAGGTAGCTGAGATGCAATAGGAGGATGGAGGTGGGGGCAAAGATGATAGGTCTGAGGGAAGGGTGGAGCCAATAAGCAGGAAGGAAGATGGACAGATGGGACAGACCATGAGGATGGTGCTGAGCTGGAAGGTTGGAACTGGGGTAAGGTGGGGGAGGGGAAATGAGGAAACTGGTGAAATCCACAGTGATGCCAGGGGTTGGAGGATCCTGAGGCGGAAGATGAGGCGTTCTTCCTCCAGGAGTCGGGTAACACGGGAGTGGCAATGGAGCAGGCCCAGGACCTGCATGCCCTCGGCAGAGTGGGAGGGGGAGTTAAAATGTTCGGCCATGGGGTGGTGGGGTTGATTGGTGTGGGTGTCCCGGACATGTTCTCTGAAGCGCTCTGCGAGTAGGTGTCCTGTCTCCTCAACGTTGAGGAGACTGCACTGGGAGCAACAGATACAGTAAATTTCATGTGTGGCAGTGCAGGTGAAACTTTGATGGATGTGGAAGGCTCCTTTGGGGCCTTGGATGGAGGTGAAGGAGGTGATGTTGGCGCAGGTTTTGGAATTCCTGCAGTAGCCTGTCTCAATTACCTTCCCCAGTCCAACCCCCCTCCCATTTATCTCTCCAATCCCAAGGTTCCCAGCCTCATTCCTGATGAAGAGCTTTTGCCCGAAACGTTGATTTTCCTGCTCCTTGGATGCTGCCTGACCTGCTGTACTTTTTCAGCACTACACTCTTGACTCTAATCTCCAGCATCTGCAGAACTCACTTTCGCCACACTGAGTATAAGAATTGGGATGTCATGGTGCTAATGTGCAGGACACTGGTGAGGCCATATTTGGAATACCGTATACAATTCTGGATGCGCTACGAGAGGAAGGATGTTATTAAACTTGAAAGGGTGCAGAAATGATTTAAAAGGATGTTGCTGGGACTGGAGGATTTGAGCTACAGAGAAAGGCTGAACAGACTGAGGCTTAGGAATGACTTTATAGACGTTTATAAAACCATGAGGTGCACAGATAGTTTCAATAGCCAAGTCTTTTTCCTGGGTGAGTGAGTTCAAAACTAGAGAACATAAGTTTATAGTGAGAAGAGAAAAATTTAAAAAGGAACTGAGGGACAACTTTTTCACGCAGAGGGTGGCACTTGTCTGGAACGAGCTGCCAGACAAGTGGTGGAGGCAATTACAACAGTTAAAAAGCATCTGGATGGGTATATGAATCAGAAGGGCTTAAGAGGGATATGGGCCAAATGCTGGCAAATGGGTTAGATTGGGATGTCTGGTCAATGGCATGGTTGGGTTGATGGAAGGGCCTGTTTCCATGCTGTATGACTCAATAACAGCAGTGGTGAAAGAGCGTGGCTGCATCTGGGCCTACTATGGCACATAATGTATTCCTGGATTCTCCAAAACCTTTCCACATTCACAGGTCATAACTTAGGACAGTGGTGGAATAATTCTTACTTTGCAGAAATATCTAAGAAGATCAACACCATTCAGAGCACAAGAGTTTACTGAGCTAGCACCCCACCTGAAACCTTGCTGCATCCACCAGTGTCCCACCTTGGCTGCAGTGTATACCATCTACAAATGCACTATGGCATCTCACAATTTTCTTTAAAAAACACCATCTAACTTCACATCCACCATCAAAGGAAGCAGGCATATGAAAACAAACCGACCCGCTAGTTCCCCTTCTAGTCACACACCTTCCTGACTTGAAATTGCCCCTTCATCATTGCTGGGTCAAACTCCTTGATCTGTCTATCTAATAACACCTGTCAGTGTACCTGTACCACAAAGAGTGCTGTGGTTCAAGATGGTGTCTTACTGCCATCTTCTCAAGGATAAGTGAGTGCGGCCAGTTTAGACTAAAATAAAGAGAAATTTCTTCATTCAGGAATATGAATCTTAAAAATTTTCGACTTTGCTTTGATTTCTCAGTCATTGGGTATATCCAAGGCTTTGAATGACATTTTCAAACTCTTGGGAGAATCAAGGCACCTGGGAATCACTGAGAAATGTATTATGGCACTAAGAACCAGCTATCATATTATTAAAAGATGGAGTAGGCTCAATGGATTGCTTGACTTGCTTGTGCACTGATGTTACTGTGATTAAGCAAAATACTGCTGCAGTGGATGGAAACATTTCATAGTAAAAATAATTGCAAAAGTTCATGTGAGGGGATATAAACAGTAAAGTTGCCACAGTCCCAGAAAACCAGAAAGAGTTATTCTGTCATAAGAGAGACATAACTGATGGGGAGGTTAAACCTAAAGGTCACCAAACGGCAAGGGTGAGAAGGTTGAACTTTTATGGTGACTTCAGCTAATGCAGGAAATGAACCGTGCTGTTGGCAGGTCTCTACAACGCAAACCAGCTGTCCAGCCAACTGAACTATTAAAATCCCACAAAAACTGTGTAGTTTTTATCTCAGCTCCTCCAGAGGTCCCCAGCATCACAGCTGCTAGTCTTCAGAGAATTCCCTTCACTCCACGTAATATAAAGAAATGGCTGCAGGCATTAGATCCTGCAAAGGCTACAGTTCCTAAAAGCATTTGACAAACTTGATTGAGTTTTTTGAAGAAGTAACAAAGAAGATTGATGAGGGCAGAGCAGTAGATGTGATCTATATGGACTTCAGTGAGGCGTTAGACAAGGTTCCCAATGGGAGACTGATTAGAAAGGTTAGATCTCATAGAATACAGTGAGAATTAGCCATTAGGATACAGAACTGGCTCAAAGGTAAAAGACAGAGGGTGGTGGTGGAGGGTTGTTTTTCAGACTGGAGGCCTGTGACCAGTGGAGTGCCACAAGGATCGGTGCTGGGTCCTCTACGTTTTGTCATTTACATAAATGATTTGGATGCGAGCATAAGAGGTACAGTTAGTAAGTTTGCAGATGACACCAAAATTGGAAGTGTAGTGGACAGCAAAGAGGGTTACCTCAGATTACAACAGGATCTGGACCAAATGGGCCAATGGGCTGAGAAGTGGCAGATGGAGTTTAAGTCAGAAAAATGCGAGGTGCTGCATTTTGGGAAAGCAAATCTTAGCAGGACATATACACTTAGGAAAGATGTGGAAGCTTTGGAGAGGGTGCAGAGGAGATTTACCAGGATGTTGCCTGGAATGGAGAATAGGTCATACGAGGATATGTTGAGACTGCTAGGCCTTTTCTCATTGGAACGGCGAAGGATGAGGGGTGACTTGATAGAGGTAGAGTAGACAGTGAGAGACTTTTTCCCCGGGTACAACGGAGTGTTACAAGGGGACATAACTTTAAGGGGAAGGGTGGAAGGTACGGGGGGGATGTCAGGGGTAGGTTCTTTACCTAGAGAGTGGTGGGGGCATGGAATGTGCTGCCTGTGGGAGTGGCAGAGTCAGAATCATTGGTGATCGTTAAACAGCAATTGGATAGGTACATGGATAGGTGCTTAAGCTAGGACAAATGTTCGGCACAACATCGTGGGCCGAAGGGCCTGTTCTGTGCTGTATTGTTCTATGTTCTATGTTCTTAATGGTAAGGTCCTAGGGAGTGTTGCTGAACAAAGAGATTTTGGAGTGCAGATTCATAACTCCTTGAAAGTGGAGTTGCAGGTAGATAGGATAGTGCAGAAGGCATTTGGTATGCTTTCCTTTATTGGTCAGAGTATTGAGTACAGGAGTTGGGAGGTCATGTTGCGGCTATACAGGACATTGGTTAGGCCACTGTTGGAATATTGCGTGCAGTTCTGGTCTCCTTCCTATTGGAAAGATGTTGTGCAACTTGAAAGGGTTCAGAAAAGATTTACAAGGATGTTGCCAGGGTTGGAGGATCTGAGCTACAGGGAGAGGCTGAACAGGCTGGGACTGTTTTCCCTGGAGCATCGGAGGCTGAGGGGTGACCTTATTGGGGTTTACAAAATTATGAGGGGCATGGATAGGATAAATAGACAAAGTATTTTCCCTGGGGTCAGGGAGTCCAGAACTAGAGGGCATAGGTTTAGGATGAGAGGGGAAAGATATAAAAGAGACCTAAGGGGCAACTTTTCACGCAGAGGGTGGTACGTGTATGGAATGAGCTGCCAGGGGATGTGGTGGAGACTGGTACAATTGCAACATTTAAGAGGCATTTGGATGGATATATGAATAGGAAGGGTTTGGAGGGATATGGGCCGGGTGCTGGCAGGTGGGACTAGATTGGGCTGGGATATCTGGTCGGCATGGACGGGTTGGACCTTAGGGTCTGTTTCCGTGCTGTACATCTCTATGACTCTAATAATGCTGAAGATGTGTTCTCCAGAACATTCCAAGCTCCTAGCTGAGCTGTTCCAGTACAGATACAACATGCACCTAATCAGCAATGTGGAAAATTTCACAGGTACTCCCTGTACACAAAAGGCAAAATAAATTCAACTCAGCTAACTTAGCTTCTTCTCCACTGTTATCAGACTTATGAACAGACTTCTAACATATTAAGCTGATCTTTCTCTGTACCTTCCCTGTAGCCATACACTATATTTTGCATTCTGTTTTATTACCCTGATGTATTTATGTAAGGTCTGATTTGTCTGGTTAATACACAAAACAATACCTTTCACTGTGTCTTGTTATTTGTGACAATAATCAATCAAATCAATTGCCTGCCCTCTTGATCATCAGTAAAGGGATGAAAGATGTCATCAACTGTGGTATTAGACAGCACTTGCTTGGAAATAACTTGTTCACTGATGCACAGTTTGGGTCCTATCAGGAATACTCAGCTCCTGGCCTAATTTCACCATGTTCTAATGAAGGCCGTAAAAATCGAGAAACAAAGGAGAGGGAAAGTGACTGCCTTCATCATCAGGGCCACATGTGGTCTCGTGTAGCATTAAAAAGTCCGAGTAAAACTATGGTCAATGGGAATCAGAGGGAAAGTCTGCTGGTTAAAGTCATACCTGGCAAAAAGGAAGATAGTTGTTGTTGTTGTTAGAAGTCAGATATCTCAGCAACCGAATTGCTCTGCAGGAGTTCCTCAGGTCAGTGTCTTTGGCCTAACCTCCTTCAGCAGCTTTATCAATGACCTTTCATCCATCACAACATTACAACTGGAGATGTTCACTGATGATTGCACAATGTTCAGCAACATTCATGATTCCTCAAGTACTGAAGGAGTCCACGACCAATGCAACAAGACATTGGGGTTGGGCTGATGTAGCAAATAACATCTGTGCCACACAAGTGCTAGTCAATGATCATCACCAATAAGAGAGATTCTAACCATCTTCTCTTGACATTCAATGGCATTACCATCACTGAATACGCCATTACCAGCTTCCTGTAGGTTACCACTGACCAGAAACAGAACTGGACTAGCCATATAAACACTGTGTCGACAACAGCAGTTGAGATGCTAGGAATCCTGCAGCAAAGAACTCATCTTCTGATTACCCAAAGTATGTCCAACATTACAAGGCTTAAGTAAAAAGTGTGATGGAACATTCACCACTTGCTTGGATGAATGCTGCTCCAACAACACTCAAGAAGCTCGATACCATTCAGGGCAAAGCAGCCATTTGAATAGCACCACATCCACAAACATACACTTCCTCCACCACCTATGCACCATCTACAACATGGAATGCAGAAATTCAGCAAGGACCCTTAGACAGCATCTACACCACCACCAGCAGCAGGTTTCCCTCCACAGTATTCATCATCCTGACTTGGAAATATCTCACGACTTCTTCAGTGTCGCTGGTTCAAAATCCTGGAACTCCCTCCCTAATGGCATTGCTGACAGCAAATGGGTTGCAGTTCATATGAAAGCAGCTCAAAACCATCTTCTCAAAGGTGACAAAGGATGTACAATAAGTGGCCCAATCAGTAAAGCCGAATTAATAATACTTCAAAAAGTGAATTCATAAGAGAAACTCTCAACTTACAGGTAAGACCGATATAATTGAAGAAAAAACATTCTATCCTTCCCAACTCTATTTTTTTCATCTTATATTTAGATCTAGCCCTCAAAGCAGACATGCCACTAAAGGACAAATCGATTGGCACTTAGGTCTGAAAATGCTGAATTCCGTTCACGTCAAAGAAGGGGCTTTATAATACCATGAGTTTGATCAGATCATCACATTGACGAAATGTACAAATAAAGTTGGAAAACAGACTGAAATAATTTTATAAAAAGAAGCTCTTCTTTATATTTTTTTTACATTCAAATGCAGGTAAATGAATGGATGTAGAGTAATAATGTAATCCATTACTTTACAAACATACACTTTCAATTTAAGTGGAACTCACAGTCACTTCAACAAACCAGTTGAAATCTTACATTCTGCTCCACTAAACGTTTTAAAATTAGTACTTTTTGATCCAGAAATATTTTATTCGAATATGTGAAACTAACAAAATAAAGGAGACGCATTAGTAGTTGAAAGTATACCACTTAACAATCTCAACATCACAGAATTTTGATATAAAATCTAATTTATTTTGATAAAACCATTGTACATAAATTTTGCCAAACTTCATCTTTTGTAGTCTCAAGGAGTGCGGCTTTGAATTTTGAACTTTTGCGCTTGGCAACATATATAATTAATATTGCAATGGCCTGTTCTATATTTAGATGGTATCAACTATATGCACATTCTATGTAAACATGAAATATACATTTGTTCAATGTGACATTTATGGAGCGCTGAAATATGATAAGAAATCAAAGGAAGAAACTGACATGGTCCAAACCGATTATTCAATGTAATACAGTTCACTTCTTTGCTCCAGTAGATGAAGTAACTCACCGAATTTCATGTGTGAGCTCTTCAATAACATTCTTTTTTTCCTCCATGTTATTCTGAGCTGTTTGAAGGACATCTCGTAGCTCTTTCAGCTGACTTAAAGTGTCATGTAATTCACTGCGTGCATTCCTCAACTGTGCTTCTATCTTCTGATTTTCCTGCAAAGCATTTCTTCGGTCTGTCTCAATCTTGTGAAGATTTTCTTCCAGATCAAGCACTACCAGGCAATTAATTTTTCAAACTTAAAACATATTTACATAATAGAAAAAATTTTACAAAGTTCTGTTTAGTTATTTAACTATTAACCACTGCACTTTTATGAACTGAGGTAAAAATCTAATTTTCTTTCATACTTGTTGAAATTAGGAACTCTTTATATAAAATTAAAGTTCAGATGGCGCAAGAGAAAACAAGAAACAAATCAGAATTATATCAGGCACTCCACAGAAAACTTATTTTGTATTTTTTGAAATGGCCTTAAATAGCATTATACAGTTATTTATATTGATTAATTAGTGCAAACACGAATGAACTTGCACATACTTGGAATAGGATTATCTGTGCTTGTACTTTAAAGATATTTTCTACCTTGGTCAGACTTTTTGTCCAATTCGATCTGTGTATTACGCAAAGTCATTTCCAGCTGGTTAAGCTGAATATCCTTGTTTGCACTATCACGTCTCAATTGAAGAAGTTCCTTTTCCAGTGCAGTGGTTTCATCTTTGCAATTATCCATCGCAGTCTTTATTTCCCTGAAAAAAAAGATAAGTACCGTGAATTACTCACACAAACATAAACAGGCTGATGTAATACTTTTATCTTAAAGATATTACAATTCTTAAATACAATTTGCAGAACCAAATACAAGCTTCTGGAAGTTTTCAACAGATGACCAAATGCGCAACACATACTCAAAAGCAAAGATACTTAAGACTTAGTCTAAATATATTTTTAAAAATGACAGTCATGAGATGAATCTAACCCTAAAGGCAAATAAAAAGAGCTTTGCTTTTTTGAAAGAAATTAAAACAGAGCCTCATTTTTCAAATGAAAAAGTGAATCCAGATCACATTTAAAATTTTATAAACAATAACTTATTTAAGAAAACAGCTTTCACAGCATAGTTTCATTCAATTTCCACAGCCAGGAGTTTCCATTTCAGAATTCAGGGATCACAGCAAGTGTCTGAAATGGCATCACTCCACCATGGTCAGGGAAAATTTTCTCACACAATCATCTGCTCTTCTGTTCATTTCATAAACAATTGGGTTCTATGGTGACTTAAACAGTAAGTCACACCAGGATGATGGGCAGAAGTTCTTGCCCTCATCAGTACCTTCTGGTTGAAGCCACATTGGTGTTTGAGGTGTCAGTAGAAGAGCATTTTAATGATATTGACCATAAACCTATGTTTTTAGTTTTGGAAAAGGAGAAAACTGGTCTGAGAGGAAGACAGAATTTATTAAAAGAGGGTAAGATCTGGCCAAAAAAGATTGGGAACAGCTATCTGAAGCTATCTACAGCAAAACAGCAAGGAAGCTCAGAGGAACAAAGGAATCCTGGGTGCTTGTCCACAGATCCCTGAAGGTGACAGGACAGGTTAAAGCCACATCTGGGACATTCACCGTTATCAGTCATAGCATAGATTATAAGCCAGGGAGGTAATGCTGTGCTCCACGGAATTTTGGTTAGGCCATACTGGGAGTACGAAATGCAGTTCTGCTCAGCACGTTATAGAAAGAATGTGATTGGACTAGAACACGTGTGAAGGAGTTTGACCAGGATGTTGCCTAGGGTGGAACATTTCAGCTATGGACAGGGATTGGATAATTTTCTCTGAAGCACAGAAGGTTGAATTTGGAGGTGTCAGGGTGTTACCTAGTATAGTTGTATAAGAGTATGAGCGGCATGGTGAATAGAAAGCAGGTTGTTCTCTAAGTTGAAGTGCCAATAACAAGGGGCATACTTTTAAAGTGAAAGGTAGGAAATTCAGAGCGGATTTAAGGAATCACCTGTTTGCCCAAGGATGGCAGTGGGCTGGAATGCACGGTCTGGGAGAGTAGCTGTAGCAGGAAATCTCAACTTTTAAAAATACTTGGATGAGCACTTAAGTGTCATAAGATCTAAGGCCACTGGCCTAGTGCAGCAAAGTGGGACTAGTGTAGGCAGTATTATATTTTCAGTGGCACAGACTGGATGAGCTGAACAGCCTCTCCTCTACTATACGATTCTATGATTTTAGATAACACTAACTGTGAAATATAATAAATGAGTAGGAGGACAGCACACATCAAGTTGTCAGACACATGGCAGGTAAAATGCAAATAAAAACTGAAATTGCTGGAACATCTCAGCAAGTCTGGCAGCATCTGTGGATAGAGAAAGACAGTTAATGTTCCAGGTCCAGAAACCCTTCTTCAGAACTGGTAAACCAGTAAAATGTGATGTTGGGAAGTGTGAAGTATTATACTTCAGCATAAAAATCAAGGAAAGGTATGATTATCTAGATTACACAATTTTTAAAAGTTTGAAGGAACAGATGTGAGCACAGCTTATTGCCCAGAGAACAGTTAAGAGTCAAGCACATTGTTGTGGGACTGGAGTCACATGTAGGCCAGACCAAGTAAGGATAGTAGTTTCCTTCCCTAAAGAGTATTAGTGAATCAAATGTTTTTTTCCCAACAACTGACAATGGATTCATGGTCATCATTACACCCTTTAATTCAGATGCTTATTGACTTCAAATTCCACTATCTGCCATGGTGAGATTTGAACCAGGTCTCCAGAACATTACTTGAGTCTCTCTATATTAGCAGTCCAGCGATAATACCGTTAGGTCATTACTTCCTCATAGTAGCAGGACGGTTGAGAAGGGCCTAGGTTTTATTAATAGCATAAGTAGTAACAAAATAAAACTAATAGCATAAAAACACAAAAAGGTTGAGTTGCTCTCAGAATAAAGTCAAGAGGATAATTGCAGTCTTTCAAAATCATGAAAGATTTTGATATTGTAAGTAAAGGCAAACTGTTTCAGTAATAGATCAGTTAATTGGTTATAAATGCGAACAAATAAGGCATTTGGCAAAAGAAATAGAGGCTCAGCAAGTTGTGATTCTGAATTTTTGAGGTGGTGGAAGCAGATTTTATCAAATAAAAAGACTTAAAAGGAAAAAAATCACTTAGCTATGGTTAAAGAGCAGGGAAATGGCAATAATTGGAAAGCTATATTGAGCCACTTTAGACATGATGGGCTGAATTACTTCATGTATGTATCACTAACTTGAGTAAACGAATCAGATTAAAACAAAGAACAATTCTTATGTTATATAGCAAATTTACCAACCAATTGAATAATCAGTATTTGCATCAGAAAAACAAATATCACTAGACATTAAAATCTTTTATAAATGCCACAAGATGTAACAATCCATGGTCAACTCAGAGACAGAATCTTAATTCAATTAACATCATGAGGTGGTGAGCTTCTAGGGAGACACAACCCACATTCATCTGTTTATTATGTCGATTTATTATGTCTATATTTATAAATGCGAAATTTGCACTTCTGCCAACTTGGTAAATGTATAATTCATTGCTTGATTTAAAAAAAAAGCTGCATGCCAGTTGCAGAACCAAACAAATGCATGTTAAAAAACAGTTATCACATTAAATAAAGTTAAAAATCTCTTTAACTCAAAACAACACCAGGTTTTGTCCAACAGGTTTATTTGGAAGTACTAGCTTTCGGAGCACTGCTCCTTCATCAGGCAGCTGTGGAGCAGGATCATAAGACACAGAACTTATAGCAAAAGATTACACTGTCATGTAACTGAAACAATGTATTAAACAAACTAAGATTGCTGTTAAGTCTTTCATCTTTTAGAATGGGTTGTGGGTTTTGGTTCATTAATATGTAAATGCCAGAACTTCTTTTAAGTCACATTCTCGAGACAACTTAAGGTTTTATGTAAAAAAAGTCACATCTCAGCTCAGACAATGCATTAAAGGTCTGAGGTTAGAGTCTGTCTATATCCCAATCTTGAGTCAGACTGGTTCTACTTCCACAGTAAATGCGAATTTTTGAAATGTTACATGGTTTGATTGCCTGCAGATTCTATTTTGCTCAAAAAGCAGATAATCTGCAGAGAGTCAATCCATATAACATGGTATAAATTCCATTCTAAAAGATGAAAGACTTAACAGCAATCTAGGTTTGTTCAATGTATTGTTTCAGTCGCATGACAGTGTAATCTTTTGCTATAAGTTCTGTGTCTTAAGATCCTGCTCCACAGCTACCTGATGAAGGAGCAGCGCTCTGAAAGCTGGTGCTTCCCCAAATAAACCTGTTTGATTATTACCTGGTATTGTGTGATTTTTAACCTTGTCCAACCCAATCCAACACCGGCACCTCCACATCACATTAAATGAGTCAAACATTACACAATTATAGTTTTCTATTTCCAACATTATTCATGTCTGGGAGCCCTAGCTTTACTACTCAGCAACCGACTGATACCAAGTCTAATGACTCAGTGTTGTGGGCCCCAGTTCATAGAAAAAGGACTGGAGTCGCTTATAATGCAGTTTATACAAGATTTCCCATGGATGAAATATTCGCCAGAACCCTGCAGCAAAAGAACAAATTTGCTAATCCACTGCCTACTTTTCCCAAAAGGGTACTGAAACCCACCAAGATCAGGGTGCTAAGTAACACAAAAGCAGGTTGTGGATATTTAAAACACTTTCAACACTTGGGAAACTACAAGACCAAAACAATAACAACAACATTTCTGACAGCTATTAATCCCCTCTACCATAAAACTTACTTCAGAGCACTGGTAAGTTCAACCACCTGCTGGTGTTTGGAATCTTGGCCATCATATGCCTTTAAAAGCTTTCCTTCGGTTTTTGAGAGCTCATCAGTATAGGCCATTTTCTGTTTATATAATTCTTGCTCCAGTTGAGAAACCTATTTCACAAACATAACAACATTTTATCCCATTGTTAAATGATAAGGCAGCAGTGAAACTACTAAGATTCTCAGGGTGAAGTGGTGGAGTAGTGGTAATATTACTGGACTGGTGATGCAGAGGTCCAGGCTAGTTTTCTGTGAAAGTGGATCCAAATCCCATCATGCAGCTGACTATGACAGCTACCACTGACTGTCGTAGAAAACCACTTAGTTCATTAGTATCCTTTGGAGAAGGAAATTTCCCTTCTTTATCTGCCTGGCATACATATGCTCCAGACTCTCAGTAATGTGGATGACTCTTAACTGCCCTTTAATGGCCTAGCCAGAAATCAGTTTAAAGGCAAACGGAGTGGGCAACAAATGTTGGCAATTACATGAAAGAATAAAGTAAAATTCTCACTTAATAACCATCTTGCAAGTATAAACCAAGTAACTTCACATCAGTTCCATAAATAATATAGAAATGAATAGGCTCACCAGAGACAGATTTTGTTTTACCTTATACAAGAAGATTCTGTCATTTCTAAATGAAGACTATTTACAATACATAATCGGTGACAAATATTGAATATTTAATTTTAATACATTCACATGTGGGACCACAGAATACATTAAAAACATGCAATTTCGGTTTTGTTAAAATATTCATAGTAATAATGCATGGAGCATTCAGTATGCATGGTATAATAAAGATGGAATATCGTATTGTGAGACATGGGGAATCTTCATAGAACCTATAGTATAAATAAATGCCATTTGCTCCAATCTGTCCACGTCAGTAGTTAGCCTCTATCTTGTTCCTACGTTACTTGTCTTCCAGCAATCATCTATAAACAGTCTAAACTTCAACTATCAACTTCAAAAACCTCAGCCCCAACTCCCTCACATTCAATCTTATATGCACCTCATTGGAGACTCCACAACTAAAGAGTTTGTTTCGGTGGTTCCACTTCATTACTTCATAACATAAAATATATTTATCAAATTAATAAATGCAGCCATTAAAGTTTCAAGTCTTTCTTCGTATTTGTATTTCTTCACACCTATCAATGTCCTTGTGAACCTGCACCAAATCTTAATGTCCCATTATTTAATAATACCCATATCTTTCTCTTTGTCTGCATAATTATTTACAATTTTATGCCTATCAGCAAATCCATGTATCACTCCATACCACAGACACACACAATACCAGAAGCAACCTGAAATAGAAATTGGTGGCATGCTATTACCTATTTCTAATCTTTCCAAGAACTTGTCCTTAACTTCCATTTTATAATCCAATATTCTATAAGACCATAAGACATAGGAGTGGAAGTAAGGCCATTCGGCCCATCGAGTCCACTCCGCCATTCAATCATGGCTGATGGGCATTTCAACTCCACTTACCAGCGTTCTCCCCGTAGCCCTTAATTCCTCGAGACAACAAACTGCACCTTTTTTCCGATGTTCTTCATTGATACCCTGTGTGCTAATCTGCCAAGTTTTCAGACTGCCAGTATACTATTTCAGTATATTTTGCTCCTCCTAACTCCTCAACACCTCTCTCACTACTATCCTATGGCACTTTCACAGAGAAGTCTACCAGACTGGATGGATGGCTTGGGCTGTAAACACAATAGTGTCAGATATTTTAGACTGGCAGGAAAGTTGACAGGTACAGACATCGTTCCAATTTCAGTGTCTACGATGCTTCGAACACTGGATAAACAAGTTATGCCAGAATACAGAGGAACCTAGATTAACCAAACAAGATGGGCGGGCACTATTTCTTTCAGATAACTGATTATTTGGTTAAAATCTGATTGAAGATTTGTAGCTCGGGTATCCGTTGTTGTGGTTCTGCTCGCCGAGCTGGAAGTTTTTGCTGCAAACGTTTCGTTCCCTGGCTAGGGAACATCATCAGTGCGGTGGGAGCCTCGTGTGAAGCGCTGCTTTGATGTTTCTTCCGGTATTTATAAATACCGGAAGAAACATCAAAGCAGCGCTTCACATGAGGCTCCCACCGCACTGATGATGTTCCCTAGCCAGGGAACGAAACGTTTGCAGCAAAAACTTCCAGCTCGGTGAGCAGAACCACAACGATTATTTGGTTAATTGATTCAATGCCTCTCAGAGTCATTCCTCTGGGGCTCAGAGTTTTCTGTTAAGTCTGCTCCCTGTTCAAGAGATTGCAGCACATCCCGTGCAGCAACACACCACATGTGAGCCCTGCCCCAAACCCCGTCCAACATCGCCCTCTGCCTGCCCCTCAACTCCACCCTCCGCCCAACCCCTGCCCTCTGTCTGCCCCCAACCCTGTCCAACCCCACCTCCCAACTGCACCCCCCCAACACTGTCATCCCCCCTAACCCCACCCTCCCCAAACCCAGCCAGCACCGCCCCCAACCCCATTCCCCCGGCCTGCACCCCCCCAGCCTCATCCAACATCCCCTACGCTCCCCCAACTCCGTTCAACTTCCCCCCCACCAAACCCCATTCCCCCAAGCGCACCCCCTCCAAACACCGACCAGCACCGCTCCTGTCCCCACCCACTGTCCGACCCCCATCTGCACTCCCGCCCTGGCCACCTCGACCTCACTGTGCGGCCCTGCCCCCATCAGCTGCTGTCACCCTCTGGAGCAGCCGGAGTGAACACCAACAGTAAGACTGCTGCTGTTTTTGTGGGGCAAGTCTCCAAATAGTGCACACAGACAGACAGACAACTTTTTCACAAGTCCCACCTCTGCCCTGTACAGGACAATTTTAGAGAGAATATCTGGATTTAGGGTTCACCCCTATGTATAAATCCAGAGAAAGTGTGGGGAGAGAGAGGGAGGGCTGGATGTCAGTCATTTGGAGACGGTGCCTGGGCTCCCATCGATGTCAAGGACTGTTCTTGGCAGTATTTCTGTGAGCTGAGATAGTTTTTAATCATTGTAAACAAAAGATGCGATCAGGGTTGAAACAGCTCTTTGATGTAATGTTTCTATGTCCTTCGGATAATCCAATATTCAGATAATAGATGTTCGGATAATCGAGTTCCTTTGTAGTTGATTACCACAATCAGTAACCAAAAAAGGGAAATGTCAATTCAAAGAAAACATCACAAAGTCAGGTTGGTGGTGATGAGGAGGTATCCCTGCCAAAGTTTTGAGATTCACAGACTGCAATTAATAGCAACGTAGAAAATTGACCATGTTGGAGTTCAAAATTAGAAGGTTACAGAGTATTTTCTCAGTCGAGGTCTACCGTGTGTCTGGCCTTCTGCATATTTAATGTACAGTGCCTTTTGCCAGCAATAATAGAAATATAAGCATACTCAGCAACTATGAAAGATTGTGTCCTCTGCCCTGCTGTGTAACTCCAGGACTCTGCTTTTGCAATTGGGTGCATGCTGCATCCTTATATTAAAAAGGTTGAAATTCTCTTCCTAGTTGCATCACACAAGTCAAAGTCATTTAAGGCAAAGGCTTAGCACCACTTGCTCAACTGCATCAATGATGCACAATAAATAGTTTGGACAACTACAGCCGCATTCTATTAAAGAATTTTTTAAAAAAAACCTTCACCTCTCTTTTCCATTTATTATAGATCTACCTACATAACTAAAGGGACAGAATTAATAGCAGGTCTGTAGCAAAGTAAGAAGCAATTATAATCTGTAGAAGGTGTTATTCCATTTCAGGCAAGGATTTAATACTTGAGTTTTTTCATGCACTCACTTTATGAAAAACTGCAAGCCTTCTTGCAAGCAAAAATCTAGGATATCAAATTCGATCAGATTATGTTATAAAACTCAAATGGAAAGTATATATTTTGAAAACAATCACCTGTCTTTCTAACATTGCCTGGTGGTCTTCCAGCTCTCCAATTCTAGCTGTCCCTTGCTGCAACATTTGTTGATACTGTACCAAGGTCTGCTGGAGTTGCATATTCTGTTCATTACTCTCCTTCAGATTGATTGCAGATATTTTTAACTGTTTCTGCAGACAAAGTACCTTCCAAAAATAAAATACAACAACTATTTACAGCACTGTATCCCAAAGCTGCAACTTCACTGAATAACAGTGAACTTGTGCCAGTCCTCAGAGTCCCAAGTTCTATAATCATAAATTTATAGTGTTACAATGAAACACAAACGTATTTTTCATCCCATCAACTCAGCCCTACTTTTCTTAGAGTCACCCAATCTACCATCATTCTCCTGATAGTTTTATATGCAGAATTTAGCATTACTCTTCCAAGAATCTCTTCAGTTATTGAAGTAAATTTGTTTTAATCATTAGAATATACATTCTAAACATCTGGAAAATAAAGAAACCTTCATAGTCCCAACATTAAGTTTTTTTGATGATTACCCAAAATGAATAACATTCATTCCCACCTTAACAAAGAAAATAATCTACAATTTACAATAATAATCTTTTAAATCCAGAAAACAGCTTGTTAAGTGATCGCTGAACCTTCTGAGCTGCAGTAAAAATGTAGACACATCTGATGTATTTATATTCTAAAGACAATACCATTTTTGAAAATTTTAGTAAACCTATACAACAATCTTCTTCATTCCTTTGACATCTTCGTCCAAAAATGTACGTAACTCCACAGCTACAGTCTAAGATTTTTTTATACATTAATAATAGCTTCTTGCTTTGGTAGCCTATGCTTTGCTCCAAAACGGAGGATGGCGTTACCTCCTTGCTTTTTAAAATATATTCCTTGCCAGTCTTAAAATAATATCTGCAATCTCAGGTCCTCCATGTAAAATACGTAGAATGAGCATTTCCTTTCCCTGATTTTACTTCCAAGCAAATTACCACAATTTTTTTCCTACAAAGAGCTATTGGCTATCCTTTTCTTCCTATTTCTCAAAACCTTTTTACAGCTATTTTAATTATCATACATTCTTATTTAATGTCAGTCAATTTTGATATTGTTCCCTCAATTGCTAAATCTAAATTATTTATGGTTAGTTTATAGTAACTTTATTTGATACTCTTCTCATTCTGATGGTCAGAAAAGATAACCTGCAGAACTTGCAGAAATTTAGATCAACTTTCCTCAGCACAACGAACTATTGGTGTTATTTTGCACAATGCCTTTTTTTTTAAAATGTGGGAGAGGATAATTGGCTCTGTAAAAGGAATCTGTAAAATATCTTTTTGAGAAAAACATCTGACAGGTAAGGCCACTGAAAGCAAACAAAGTGATACTGAATGAATAAATACCATACAATATCTAAGCAGCATCTTCTCTGTTCTTAAATACTGCACGAACTGCTCAAACACATGGATTATTAATTGGTTTTAGGAAAATCCGTGCCATTTTGTGGAATGATTCACTGGGAACAGTCCAGAACAACAGATTGGAAAGGTAAAATTATATTTAAATTTGCCATTTATTTTGTCAATGAGAATCAACAGTCAAATCTTATAAACCTTTCACATTTTCAATACGGTTGGAAAGGACAAAAGCTAGTTCTGAAAATAAACATATATACATATGTTCTGAAGCTCTGAAATTAATAAAACAGAAATTATATCTGACTAAACAGATTGCTCAACAATGATAGCAGTACATTGTATAATTTACCTCTTCAGATTTCTTTTCTATCTGCTTTTTTTGTTGTTCCCTGATATCTTCAAACTGTTGTGACTGAATTTTCAGTTCCTCCTTAGAAACTGCTAATGCATTTTCCAAATCTTTAACCTGTGTTTATTTAACACAACAGTGAAAATGTTGCAAAATACTTGAAAACCTACAATTAAGCATTTCTGATTTGGAAATACACTATTGGTCCATAAAATGGCAACCCAATTTTAATTTAACTAATCAATGCTTTTTCCATTTGCATGCATTTACCATCCACAAAAAGTAGAATTATAATGAGTATAAAATAAAGTTTACAGACTTTGGAAGCTTCTTCATCAGTTTGATTTTGTAAGCTTTTTAACGCAGCATTATTTCTGTTATCTTGTTTCTTTATTTCCTATAAATATATATAAACCATGTTAGAAAGAATGCTGGGTGGAATGGAATAGACAATACCAACATTATAGATGTGCTCATTATAATCAGAAATAGAAATAACCAAATATTGCAAAGTTCATATCAACATTTAGCTGTGCTGCCAATGTAAATTTAATTTTGAATTTTTGTCCATTTTCTGAACAGAAACCTCAAGAGCTTCTGATTTCATGCTGTAAACGGATCAATTTACAGAGTTGTATGATTTTTCTGAGAATATCAAAATTATTTGGTCTACTCTTTAGCTGAATTTGTCATCAGATCGAGACATGGCAACAATTCTCCCAAGCTGCCATTTTTGTAGGGTTTGACACAAGCATAATAATTGGGAAATAATTTGAGACTTTTAGAAGTCTTTAATCTGAATTTTTAAACTAAGTTGGCATGATTGTTGCTTTTTAATAATATGGGAAAGTATAGTTTCTGCAGCACTAAACCTGGAAATAATTTCCATTGATTATGACCGGCAGTAATTTATATGGGTATTAGAACTTCGAAGGAAACTCAACTGCAAAAAGATCTTGACATAGCAGATATGGTTGAGATACTAAATGCGAAGTTTGCATCTGTATTTACTAAAGAAGTTGCCACTGAAGTCACAGTGAAAGGGGACATTAAGGAATGGACTGAAAATTCATGAAGTAGAATTATTAGCAAATTTTAAATACAGGCAGATTTTCTGTCATAGGACCAGATGGCATACATTCAAGGATGCTGAGGAAAGCAAGGACCAAAACTGCAGAGACAGCGTCTTTCTTCTTCCAATCCTCCTTAGTTACAGTGTCTAGTATCAGAGGACTAGAAAACTGCAAATATTGCATCTTTGTTCAAAAAAACAGTACAACATTAAACCCAGCAACTACTTGCCAATCAGCTCAATCTCAGCAGCAAGAAAGCTCTGACAAATGACGATCTTGAGACAAAACTAACATTATCTTGGTTAAGTATGAATTAATTAAAGAATGCCTAATAGATTTGCAAAAGGCAAATCATAGTTAATTAAGATTTGGAGATACCAGTGTTAGACTGGGGTGTATA
This sequence comes from Hemiscyllium ocellatum, assembly GCF_020745735.1. NCBI lineage: Eukaryota > Metazoa > Chordata > Chondrichthyes > Orectolobiformes > Hemiscylliidae > Hemiscyllium > Hemiscyllium ocellatum. The sequence goes on from NC_083409.1 coordinate 96,542,254, forward strand.
AAGTTAAAAATCATATAACACCAGGTTATAGTCCAATAGGTTCATTTGGAAGCACTAGCTGTCGAAGCCCTCCTCCTTCATCAGGTGATTGAGGAGTATAAGATCATAAGGCACAGAATTTGTAGCAAAGTTTACAGTGTGATGTAACTAATATTATATATTGAAAAAGACCTGGACTGTTTGTTAAGTCTCTCATCTTTTAGAAAGGGCATGTTAGGTTTCAGTTCTTTCATAAGTAAATTACAGAACTTTTTAAAAGTTACATTCTCAAGTGAACTTTAACAGTGGTTAGCACTGCTGCATCACAGCGCCAGAGACCCGGGTTCAATTCCCGCCTCAGGCAACTGTCTGTGTGGAGTTTGCACATTCTCCCAGAGTCTGCGTGGGTTTCCTCTAGGTGCTCCAGTATCCTCCCACAGTCCAAAAATATGCAGATTAGGTGAATTGGCCATGCTAAATTGCCTGTAATGTTAGGTGAAGGGGTAAATGTAGGGGAATGGGTCTGGATGGGTTGCGCTTCGACGGGTCGGTGTGGACCTGTTGGGCCGAAGGGCCTGTTTCCACACTAAATAATCTAATCTAATCAAATGGGTGTCATATCGGCCCAGATAATGTATTGAAGGTGTGAGCTGCCCTTTGAGAGTCAAGATGAGAGTGGTGCTGGAAAAGCACAGCAGGTCAGGCAGCATTCGAGGAGCAGGAAAATTGGCATTTTGGGCAAAACATCAATGGAAAGATTCTTGGTGGTGTGGATGTGCAGAGGGATCTTGGAATCCACGTACATTGATCCCTGAAAGTTGCCACCCCAGGTTGACAGCGTTGTTAAGAAGGTATATGGTGTTCAAAGTTTGTGAGAAGATTTGTAGCTCGGGTGCTCGTTGTTGTGGTTCTGTTCGCCGAGCTGGGAGTTTTTGTTGCAAACGTTTCGTCCCCTTTCTAGGTGACATCCTCAGTGCTTGGGAGCCTCCTGTGAAGCGCTTCTGTGCTGATTCCTCCAGCATTTATAGTGGTTTGAATCTGCCGCTTCCGGTCGTCAGTTGCTGTCCGCTGCAGTGGCCGGTATATAGGGTATATTACAGGAAGGATGTGGAAGCATTGGAAAAGTTGCAAAGGAGATTTACTGGGATGTTGCCTGGTCTGGATGGAAGGTCTTGTGAGGAAAGGCTGAGAGACTTGGGTCTGTTCTCATTGGAGAGAAGGCAGCTAAGAGAGGCTTTAATACAGATATACAAGGTGATCAGAGGATTAGATAGCATGGACAGTGAGTGTCAGCTTGTATGAAGGGAGACAGCTGCAAATTGAGGGGTGATAGATTTAAGACAGATGTCAAAGGCAGGTTCTTTACTCAAAGAGTAGTAAGGGTGTGGAATGCCCTGCCTGGCAGTGTAGTTAACTCAGTCAGATTAGGGGCATTTAAACAGTCCTTGGATAAACATATGGATGATGATGGGATAGTGAAGGGGTTGGGCTTAGATTAGTTCACAGGTCAGCATAACATCAAGGGTCAAAGAGTTTGTTCTGCGCTGTGTTGTTCTATGTAAAACTGCCTCATTATACATTAGCATGTTCGCTGCTTGGATACACAAAATATTTCATCAGGAAATCATCCAAACTAAAATCTATGAGTTCTTCTTTATTGCTACTTTTGCCAATTTGATTTTGCCAACAAGATGATTAAAGTCATCCATGATTAACTTATTGCCTTTTTTTCCTTACATGCCCTCATTACCGTATTATTTATTTTGTCCGACAGAAAGACTACTGTTAGGGGCCCACAGACTACTCCGACCAATATCTTCTACCCATGGTTATTTCTTACCTCCATCCATATGTTTTCTACACCTTATCCTAGATCATTTCTTCCTATCATAGTTATGCCACATTGTACCAACAAAGCTACCCTTCACTTTTGAAAAATCGCATATCACTGAAGATATAGCTCCCAAATTTTATCTCCCTGTAATCACGTCTCCATAATGGCTACACAATCATATCCATTAACATCAATTTCTGCTGTTAAATTCATTCATTTTGTTCTAAATATCATATACATTTAAGTAAAGTGCCATTAATGTTGCCATTTTAGTAAATTTCCCCTCTTTGACCATATTTGTTGCTACTTTCTTATGTGTGCACTTCTGGTGGAATGCCATGATTTCTTCTTGTCCTGCAAGTCTATGATTCCCCTCTAATTAGTTTAAAGTCTCTCTTCAGCCCCAGTGAATCAATTCATAGGAACAGCAGTAAGCCCCTCACGCCTGCTCTGCCTTCATAGCTGACCTAGGGCCTAGCTCCATATGCCTGCCTTGGACCTCTCTCCTTTGACACATTTGTTTAATTTTTAAAAATTCTCTCTCTCACATTTAAATTTAACAACTGAATTTGCATTGACCAACATTTAATGAAGAGAGATCGAAATCTCCACTACACTTGGCATTTAAAAGTGCTTTCTAACATCTCTCCTGAATGGCCTGGCCCTAATTAGAGTCATAGAGTCATAAAGATGTACAGTGAGCAACAGACCCTTCAGTCCAACCCATCCATGCCGACGAGATATCATAACCTAATCTAGTCCCATTTGCCAGCACTTGGCCCATATTCCTCTTAACCCTTTCTATTCATATACCCATCCAGATGCTGTTTAAATGTTGTAATTGTACTAGCTTCCATCACTTCCTCTGGTAGTTCATTCCATACATGCACTACCATCCGCATGAAAAAGTTGCCCCTTAAGGTCCCTATCTTTCTCCTCTCACCCTAAACCTATGCCCTCTCGTTCATGACTCCCCCATCTCAGGGAAAAGACCTTGTTTATTTACCCTCTCCACGCCCCTCATGATTTCATAAATCTCTATAAGGTCACCCCTCAGCCTCCGACATTCCAGGGAAAACAGCCTATTCAGCTTCTTCCTGTATCTCAGATCCTCCAACCCTGGCATCTTCCTTGTCAATCTTTCCTGAACCCTTTCAAGTTTCACAATATCCTTTGATAGGAGGGAGCCCAGAATTGCAAACAATATTCCATAAGTGGCCTAACCAATGTCCTGTACAGATGTAGCATGACCTCCCAACTTTTATACTCAATACTCTGACCAATAAAAGAAAGCATACCAAACACCTTCTTCACATATTATCTACCTGTGATGCCACTTTCAAGGAACTATGAATCTGCACCCCAAGGCCTCTTTGTTCAGCAACACTCCCTAGGACCTTACATTTAGTGTATAAGTCCTGCTCTGACTTGCTTTTCAAAAATACAGCATCTCACATTTATTCTGAACTAAACTCTGTCTGCCATTCCTCACCCCATTGATCCATCTGATCAAGATCCCATTGTAATCGGAGATAACCTTCTTCACTGTCCACTACATCTCCAATTTTGGTGTCACCTGCAAACGTATTAACTATACGTCTGATGTTGACATCTAAATCACTCTCATAAATGAAGAAAATTAATGGACCCAGCACCAATTCCTGTGGCACACCACTGGTCACAGGCCTCCAGTCTGAAAGGCAACCCTCCACCACCACCCTCTGACTTCTACCTTTGAGCCAGTTCTGTATCCATGTGGTTAGTTCTCCCTGTATTCCATGAGCTCTAACCTTGCTAACCAGTCTACCATGAGGAACATTATCAAAAGCCTTACTATCCCTATAGAATCCTTGCCTTTCCAAATACATGTACATCCTATCCCTCACCAACTTGCCCGCCACCAATGTAAGACTCACCGGTCTATAGTTCCTGGGCTGGTCCTTACCACCTTTCTTAAATAGTGGCACCAGTTAATAGCCAACCTCCAGTCTTCCAGCATCTCATCTGTGTCTATTGAAGATACAAATATCTCAGCAAGGGGCCTAGAAATCACTTCCCTATCTTTCCACAGAGTTCTTAGGGTACACCTGATCAGGTTCTGGGATTTGTTCACCTTCATGCATTTCAAGATATCCAGCACCACCCCCTCTGTAATATGGACATTTTTCAAGATGTCACCATCTATTTTCCCACAATCTACGTCTTCAATGTCCTCTCTACAGTAAACACCGAAACAAAATACTCATTTAGTATCTCCCCCATCTCCAGTGGTTCCACACATATGCTGCCTTGCTGATCTTTGAGGGACCCTATTCTGTCCCTAGTTACCCTTTTGTCCTTAATGCATTTATAGAATCCCTTTGAACTCTCCTTAACCCTAGTTGCCAAAGCTCGCTCATGCCCCCTTTTTGCCCTCCTGATTTCCCTCTTCTACTCCTATTTCTTTCACAATCTAAGGATTCACTCGATCTCTGCTGTCTATGCCTGACATATGATTCATTCTTTTACTTAACCAAAACCTCAATTCCTCTAGTCATCCAGCTTTCCCTACACGACCAGACTTGCCTTTCACTCGAACAGGAAAATACTGTCTCTGAACTCACAAGATAGGACTGATAGTTTATCAGTCCCCTAACTTGTTCTCTGCTTTGTTCCTGCCTGCCCTGACTGTCTGACTCGCTCTTTTTCTTAGACTATGCCTCCTTGTGCTGGAATCTTCAATCAGTGGAAACAATTTATTTACTTTGTCTTTCCCTATAAATATCCTGCAGGCCTCGCTTAAATCACTCCTTAGCTATCTAAATTCTACAGAATAAAGGACTAATTTGTGTCAGGACGTTGGTCCCAATACAGTTAAATTGAAATCTGTATGAACAAAACAACTCGCGTCTATCCCAACACTAATTCAAGTGCTTCACGAACTGGAACCAATTCTTCCTTTACCAATATTTACACCATGATAACTCCAATACTTGCCCAGAGCAAATTTGCCTATGGCCCATGTAGTAATCTTATCCTAACCACCTTGTAGGTTTTACTGTTTAGTTCAGCTCCTAATTGTTCAAAATCATTCAGCAGAACCTCATTTCTAGTCCTATCAATGGAATTTGTACCAACTTAGGCAATGACAACTGGATTCCTCCCTTCCCACTCCAAATCTGACAACCCTGGCACCAGGCAGGCATCATGGCCTTTGTTACTCATGTTTACAGTTTTCATAATATAAAAAGGTGCACACAGCAACTCACCAAGTTTCTTTTGAGACCATGTTCCAAACCTATGGCTTCTACCGCCAAGAAGGACATGCAAATCTGTGGGAACACCAACACCTGCAAGCTCCCATCTAAGCCTTTTCAAGTGGCATCCATAATATTAAAAAAGTTTAGGATAGATTAAAAACGCTGAGTTTGTTCTCCTTAGAGAGAAAAGACCGACCTCGAGGAGATTCAACAGAGTGGTTCAAAACCATGAGGAGTCTGGATAGAGGAGATAGAAAGAAACTGTTCACATTGACGTAACAATGAAGAACCTGAGGGCACCATTTAAAATGACTGGCCAAACAACTAATGGTGACATTCTCGAAAAAACACTTAATAGACCTGGAATGAGGTGGAAGCAAATTCTGTTATTTGAAAGGGAATTGGACAGAATTTAAGAAAAAAAGACCACAGACAAAGAAGGTAAGTGGGGTTAGCTGAGTTGCTTTTGCAGAAATGCACAGATATGACATCTCGGGATTGTTTTTTGCCTCAAACAAGCTTTTGGTTGCGAATAGGCCCCCATTTGAGAAATAGCATTTAACTGGGACAATTACACAATGCACATATGCAGGATCAACGCTGAGTGCACTTACACTTTAAAAATAAGAAAATCTGACATCTACATTGATATCATACTTCATAACTCTGTATAAGTTTATTAACAATGTTATGAAGCTGTAGCAAATAAATGTACCAGGATGCAATTATAGTACTTTCCATTGTAAAATATAACTTATTTCATCCTTGTGCAAAACTTCGTTAAGGCTTCAGAATACTCTTTCAAGTTTGCTTCCTCTCAGATTAAGAGAGAGAGAATTCAATAAAAACATTAAATTACAAGACAGATTCCTAGTTTAAAACAGTTAAAACTATAGACCCAAATATACAAGTCAGGATGATTTGATTGACAAATATAGAATGATATCGAGACAGATTACATAAATTGGGGGAGGGGAAACTGGGAATTGTACATATGTACCATGGGGAAAAAAGGTTAGATGTGCGATCTATGCAAAAATTTGCAAATTGATGCGGTGACTGCCATTTCATTATCAACATTCCTGGCTGAGGCAGAGATCACACAATGACAGAGGGAGGTATCAAATGTGCCCATGCTCAGCGAGACCCCCAGACCTAGCTTCAGTCATCTAGCAGAATTGAATAGCATTTTTGAAATTTTGTTTTTTGAGTTTACAAAGTTGGCAGGTTATCCAATCAAGCGGTTTTAAACTGTTGAAAGATCCTACAGTGTAGATATTGAGAAATCAGAAAACAATCTTCAAACGAATGCTAGCTCATTGAGTAGTAAAATCAGGAAGTACATTTTCAAACACAAAGGGTAGAAAAAGTCAAGAACTTACTCACGCTAATAGCTTTGTAGAGGGGACCTATTTTCTCTTTTTTACACCTTTGTTTACACCCTGTTTTGCACTTCTATCTTCTGTTCACTACCATTAATGACCCCTTTGTCTTTGGCACTGAATACCTTCACAACCTGCATCATCTTCAACTCCATTCCCTGTCTACAGGGTGAAAAACACAATTTTCCCAACTTGTTTCCGTTCTGAAGAATTACACCAGACTCAAAACATTAACTCTATTCCCTCTCCACAAATGCTACCAGATCTGCTTAGTTACTCCAGAATTCTATGTTTCATTTCCAGCATCCTCAGTTCTTTACTTATACTACCAAAGAAATGTCACATTGATCTCCAAGTGTTTATTCTGTTTCTCTCTACAGAGATACTGCCATGCTGAGTTCTCCAGCACTTCAGTAAAAATTAATCACCTAATGAAGGAGCAGCGCTCCAACAGCTAGTATGCTTCCAATTAAACCTATTGGACTATAACCTGGTGTTGTGCAACTATTAACTTTGTAAAAATTAAGGTCTCCTTTCTCTTGGTTTAACATATTGGTGCTGGATTTGTTGTTTGGTTGTTACACTTTACTGCATGCCATTGGTTTTCTGTAAAGGAAATCCTTGTGTGTATGCACGTTTAAAGGCATAATTCAGAACTTTTGTAATACATAACCATGAGTGAAGGAAAGTCCAAATCAAACAAACAAAAATCAAGTCAAACTTGCCAAAAGTTCAGCTTGACATAATATCATTACATTTTAAGTACATTAAAAACACTGACATATGCTAAATCTTTTTTCAAAATTAATCTTTGTGAAATCCCTAACTGAATGAAACCATTAAAATGAGAATGATTAAAATTTCAGTTTTACAGCTTACCTCTCTGGCTTCCTCAAGGAGGAATTCCAATGATTCAATTCTGCTTTGCTTGGCATTGATCTCTTCCTGTACATTTGATATTGTTTGCTTCTGTTTCTTCAACTGTTGCTCTTTCTCTTCCAGTTGACTTTGAAGCTTAACAAGGAAAGGAAACAACTGAATTTGTAATGTGCCTTTCATGATATCCCAACGTCTTCAGAGAACTGTGTCAAAAGATAGCCAAACATCACTTTCTCCACCTGGACTCATTATCAGAGACCTCCAACGAACACAAATGCAACCATCTATTTTAACCGTTTGAAGTGAAGTGCATCGTATACTTGGAGTAACATTTTTGTGCAGTTATAATAAATCATTTTTTTTTGACCATTTATGTCAATGCCTGTGAGGTTTATTTGGACAACGTTAAGAGCAAGGTTAAGCATCAGCTATTGATCCTATAATGATTTGTCCAATTTACATTATTATAGAGTCCTAATAACAGCAGCATTTTTCACAGAAAATTTTCATTTTTCCCCTCAGCATTTCAGTACTTGCCAATGTTATCATATGCCTCTTTGATATTTTAAAAATTCATTCATAGGTTTAGTGTGTCACTGTCTAGGCCAGCATTTATTGTTATCTCTTATTGCCCAGAGGGCAGTTAAGAGTCAATCACATTGCTGTGGGTCTGGAGTCAGATGTAGTCCAAACCAGGTAAGGTTGGAAGCTTCCTTCCCTGAAGAACATTAGCAAACCAGATGGTTTTCCAACAATTGGCATGGTTACCATCAGACTCAATTCCAGGTTTTATGGAAGTTAAATTCCATCATCTGATAGCAGCAGGATTCAAACCTGAATCCTCAGAACATTACCTGGGTCTCTGGATTGATAGTCCAGCGATAATAGCGCTAGGCCATCACCACCTTCAATTCTACAGATCGTGCATACTGGGTGAGTACACATGAAGGAGGCCACAGAAAAGACCTTTAAACTAATTTTTCAAAAAGTTCCCAAATCCAGGCTATTGCTCACAACTCTTCTGAGGGGCCACAAACCATGACTATGAAGTTGGCCTGACTGCGCAAAGTGGCAGGGAGTTATGCCCACAATGAAGCCAAATGGGTTAGGAGTGCTCACTACCTGCACCTTGACACTGTGTAGGAATCTTGAAATCAGGTCCTGCCCACATTTTTAAATGACTCCAAATACCAAATTTTGACACAACCTTATCCTGGCCCAGATATCTTTGGTGCAGCAGCCAGAAATGGAAGAATACAAGAGCACCAATATGCGCATAAAATCCAGAGAAAAGATGTTTAAGAAGGATGGAGAGTCAGTGAGGATGCAGAATAAAACATTTAGGCATAAAAGATTCTAAAATTATTTATTTCAGAAATTTCCACAGCAATTAATCTAGGAAAGATTGCTAACCTGCAAGGGAGTCAAGTATGAACATGGAAAAATTCTTTAATGTTGGACAAACGTAAGGAACTGGTAAAATGTGAACAAATTGTGAAGTATTTAACAAACAGGTTCAACATTTTAATGACAGTAAGCAATTTTAATAAGAATGATTATATATATATATCATTTTAAAACAAAACAAATTACAGTCTAATGGGCTCATAAAAGAAAGATGCTAGGACTAATCTGACATATTTTTGTGCAGTTGAGGAAATGGGATCAAATAGCAGGTCATTTCAATCAAATGAGCACAGGGCCTTGATATAATAGAAGTACAAGATAAAATTAATCTAAAAGGAAGAATAATAACTGCCCTGATCATTCCAAGTAGCCATGAAGTGGAGGTGCTTGTGTTGGATTGGGTTAGACAAGATAAAAAATCACACGACACCAGGTTCTAGTTCAACAGGTTTATTTGAAAACACCTGAAGGAGCAAAGCTCCAAAAGCTTGTGTTTTCAAATAAAGCATCGATAATCTCCCAAACTATTAAACATTCAAGAGGCAAAGGAGAAGAGGAAACAATAAGTTTTTCAAAAGTTAGAACCCTTGCAGATTTTTCAGTATTTTTGTTTTACTTGGTTATTAATTTTGGTTTGGAGTTATGAAGCATGAACAGAAAAAGACCTTTGGACTGTGAGCAGTCTTTTGAGTTCAAAAAAGGATAAACAAGCTGATGTGTTTTTGTGAGACCAGGTACAAAAGCTAATTGCAGGTTGGATCTTGATCAAAGTGCTCCATTGACACTTCAATTCCAGGGAAAGTAGTTTGTTTAACCAGAAAGCAGATGTCCATTAATGAGGTCAGTACCTGAGAAATGGTGCCAGCAAGTCTGGAAGAGAACATGATGATCAAACAGGAGGGGCTGGAGAGTTTGAAATGGTTTTAGACTATGTTTCTGAGAAGGAAGAGTTGGTTGTTTATGCCATCATAGAGGAAGTTCAAGGAATAGAAACTATGACTGTTGCTGAAACGTCCTCAGTATGAACGAAAAGGTGGACTGATGTCTTCAGAAAATCAACCAAGAAACAATCACACATATTGACTCTGAAACAATGCATTGGGAGAACTGCTTAAGTAATCTGGTCAGTTTTGTTATTTTGTTTTGTTTATCCCATAACTATATTTGTTTGTCTGTCCTGTGTGTGATTTGGGCTGAAAACAAAGGTTACTGAGTTTAATTATAGATATCAATTAGATTACTTTGTGGTTTAATTTTGCTCTCCGAAAGTTACTGTATTATTGATAAATAGTTAAGTAATTTGCTTAAGCTACAAAACCAGTGTCTAGAACTGACAATTCAGATAGTCAGGGATTGGTTATTCAAAAAAGTGTGGTTAGGAACTATGGGGGGGGTCAATTTGGGTGTCTTTGAAAGTTTTAATTTTACTCTGTTATGAACATAGAGGAGGGAAGGTAAGTTTGATTTGGCTGTCTGTCTCCACGCTGTAACACTACAGAAGAAGTGCTAGAGAACTAATATGGTTAAACAATGATAGGTCCCCTGGACCTGATGAGATGCATCCTAGGATAGTAAAAGAACTAGCTACAGATATAGTATAGGCATGGTTAGTAATCTTTCAAGAAGCCCTTGATTTTGGAAAAGTCCCAAGCATTAGAAAACTCCCAATATAACACTTATATTTAAAAAGGGAGGGGAACAAAGAACAGGTAATTACAGGCCATAAGGTTAATATCTCTTCATGGGACAATGTCAATGTTAAAGTCTACTGGAATGAGGAAAGTGAAAACAATATAGCCAAGTTGTAGATGATACAAAAACAAGTGTGAAGGGAGTGGTGAGAATAATACAAAGAATCTGCAGAGAGACAAAGTGGGCAAAAACTTGCCAGATGAAATATAATGTGAGAAAATGTGAGGTCATACATTATAGCAAGAAGAATAGGGGAGCTGAACTAAATGTTATTTAAATGGAAAAGGACTGCAGAAAGTTAAGGAACAGAAGGATTTAGAAGTCCTCTTTCATGAATCACAAAAAAAACTGGCATTCAAGTTCATCAGGTAATATGGAAGGCAAATGGAATATCTAACCTTCATTTCAAAATAAATGGTATCTAACAGTAAGGAAGTTTTGCTTAAACTATACAAGGTACCCTTCAGGCCACAGCTGGAATATTATGAACAGTACTGAGCTCCTTATCTAAGCAAAGGTATACTAAAATAAACAATCCAGAGGAGGTTCACCGGGCAAAAACCAGGTATGGAAGGACTACCTTATGAGGAGAGGTTGTGTAGGTTAGGCCTGTACTTGTTGGCAGATAGAAGAATGAAAGGCAACCTTATAGAAATATACAAAACTCTCAGAGGGCCTGATAGGGTAGATGTGGAAAGGTAGTCTTCCCCTTGTGGGAATGTCTTAGACCAGATGGCATAATCTCAGAATTATAGGTTGCACATTTAAGACAGAGATGAAGAGGAATTTCTTCTCTTGAGGGGTATGAATTTGTGGAATTCTGTACACAGAGAATTGTTGAAGCTAGGTCATGAAGTGAGGGCAATCAGTAAGGGAATCAAGGGTTATGGGGAAGAGGCAGGGAAGTGGATTGAGGATTATCATATTAACAGGATCTCACTGAATAGTAGATGGGCTGAATGGCCTAATTCTGCTAAAACATCTTATGGTCTAATAGTATCTTGAGAAACAGCAAAAGCTCTTTTATCACACAGATCTTAACATCATCACTTAACATCATCATCAGCAATAACGAAAGGGAGCATAGACAAACTAACATTTGATATCCTGTCAAATTGCACTGTTACCTCAAAGAGACAGAATTAAATTGGAATCACTGGTGGATTATGCAAAACATATTATCCCAGCAAAGTACAAGTGAAGCTAGTGCCAATTTTCAGGAGCACAATCACACCCTCTAAAATACAACATCCTTTAATTCATTGTAGATTAGGTATCAGCCTACAAGCTAGGCACTGTAAAACATGCTCAAACTATATAAAAATGCATATAGTTATACATTTCTAACATTCACACAAAGAAATATTAGCTTTTCCAACTAAAGGAAAGAAGTTTAAAGGCATTTTTGAGCAAATGAATAAGCAAAGTGAATGTGGTTTATTTGGAGAGGCCACATTTGATGGACAATTATGGGGTGGCACACTTCATGTAGTCCTGACTCATTTAACTGGATTGATTTGCAAAGCAGAACACTTGTCTCTTGAAAGAAACCAAGCTGGAAGTAATAATACAGAATCTATTCAAGAAAACAATAGTAACACTGTTGGCCATTAACTCATTAAGTAGCAAATTATTGGACTTCTTCAATGACAGAAACAACAATTCCAAATTATCTGATTTTCCAATGTCAAAGAAACGAGAAATCAGTATATCTTTTACTGATTAAATTAGCATGTTGACGTTTTCACAAAACTCAAGTATTTAACACATTCAATTTTTCTCTAATTTTACATTTTTGGGCCTGTCAATAGTTTTTATCATTACTGTTACAATCAGATTCACCAAGAAAATTAACAATGCGAGAAACAGAAAAGTGTACAGTTAAAAGACTGCCAATGTGTTTCAGTTACATCAGCTTCGATGAAATCAAGGTCAGAAATCTTAGCCTGTAACTACAAAAAAAAAAGTCATTTGGAATCAGACAAATCTTTGTAAGCATATTAAAAACAGCATTCCTTTAATGAGTACAGCCCATTTTGCTTTTAAACAATACATTTATAATTTTAAAACTCCCATATATCAAGATAAAGAAACCTATATGCAATTTTAAGTTATTGATTTTAAAACGTAAGCTTACAATTTCAATCTGTTGCTCGAGTTCTTGATATTGTTCAGTTTGAATCTTCTTTATATGTTCACATGCAATAATATTTTCCTGATGTTGTTCCGCAATGAATTTTTCCAATTTGATTATTTCTTCACTCTTTTCCTAAAATTTTGAAGGGAGAATCAGTGATAACAAAATCAATGGATATAGATATTATTATACAAAATATTTTCATAAAAGAAGCATGTTTCGAAGACAAGTCATGCAATGAAGGAAGTGAGGATGAGAACACTTTTTCAAAACATGATTTGTACATTTACATAACAAGGATAATCCACCTCAGATTAATATTTTTGTTTACCCCAAATCGGAAAAGGCATTCATGTCTGAAGAGAATTTCTCCATATTTATCACTTTAAAATAATGTATTTGGCATCAAAAAAAACAGCCTTGGGTAAAACAAAATTAATTCTTAGGATGCATACATACCTAAGATGATCAGGACTAAATTGACCAACCTTAGTTGCCATAAAGTGATGAACTATGAGGGGACTATTTGCCACAATGCTGTTGGATGAAGTTAGAGGATTTTTTTTCTGGCAACATTGAAGGATTGTCAATATGCATCCCAAGTCATGTCTGAATGTGACTTGATCATGGAGATGATGGGTATACCCATACATCAATTGACCTTTAGTTAATATAACTTACAAGTTTTTGAAGTACAAAAGTTGTTGTTGCAATGCACCCTGTGCAGTTACAGGAGGGGAGTTAAAATTCAGACAAGTGGTGCTGTTCAAGCAGACTGCATTGCCATAGATAGAATCAGACAGTAGAAAGATTTTGGGGATTGTGAAAGTAGACCACATAATCCAGAATACTCAGTTCTCACCTGCACTTGTAGTCATGGTATGAATAGTCCACTTGGGTTTCTGATCAGTGATCACTCACTACAGAATGCTGATGACAGGAGACTCAAAACTTGAAACAAAGTACCGGTGTGGAAGCTAAATGGTTTAAGGGCTGCTCCATAGTACTGTTGATAACTGCTTTCAAAATTTTTCCAATGACAGGGGAAATGGGTTTACAGAATATTAATTGCTGTGGTTGGTTTGGATTCATCCTACATTTTGGTGAAAGTAACATAGGCATTGCTCAGTGATGTGAAAATTTTTTTAAAAAATCATTCATGGGTCATGGTCATCACTGGCAGGTCAACATTTTTATTGCTCATCCCTAATTGCCCTTGATGTGGTGGTGATGAGCTGCCCTCTTGAAACATTGCAGTCCACATGTTGTAGGTTGACCCACAATACTCATGGGATGGAATTCCAGGATTTTGACCCAGCAAGAGTGAAGGTTTGGCAATATATTTCCAAGTCAGAACGAGGAGTTGCTTGGAGGAAATTTGCAGATGCTAGGTGTTCCCATGTATCGGCCATTCTTGTTCTTTTAGATGGAAGTGTTCGTGGGCCTGCAAGATGTTGTTGAAGAATCGGTGATGGAGGATATAAAAGTTTATGAATGAGGTTCCAATCAATTGGGCTGCTTTTTTTTAAGATGGTGTCAAGCAAGAGTTTTATTTGAACTGCACCCATTTAGGCAAGTGGGAGTTTTCATTCACACTCCTGAGTTGTTCCTTGTAGATGGATACTCAGACAGAAAATTACTTGCCCCCTGTACTCCCAGCAACGGACCCACCCTTGTAGCCAAATGTGTTTATGTGGCTGTTAGTCGGGTTTCTAGTCAATAGTATTGCCAAGGATATAGATATTGGGGGATTGAGTGATGTTAAGGGTTGATGATTAAATCGTCTCTTATTGGAGATGGTCAGTGCCTGGCACTTGTGTGGTGTAAATGATATTTGCTATTTGTCAGCCCAAGCCTTTTGGCATTCAGGACATATTTGGGCAATGTTCCACATCGTCGGGTAGATGCCAGTGTTGCAATTGTACTGGAACAGCTGGCAAGAAGAGTGGCAAGCTCTGGAGCACAAGTGTTGAGTACCATTATTGGAATGTTGACAGGGTCCATTACCTTTGCACTACCTAGTGCTTGCAACCTTTCTTGATATCACGCGAATTAAATTGGTTGAAGTCTGGGTTCTGCATTCACTTGGCACTTCTGTCTGATGATTTCTGCAAGTTTTCCAGCCTTATCCTTTGCAATTGTGTTGAGCCCTTCCATCAATACAGATGGGGGTATTTGTGAAGCCTCGTCCTCCAATGAGTTGTTTCATTGTTCACCATCATTCACAAGTGGATGAGGGAGGATGCAAGGCTTAGATCTTGATCTGCTCGTTATGGGATCGCTTAGCTCTGAAAATCATAGTGCTTTTGCTATTCGGCACACAAGTAGTTTGATAGCTTTAGCAGGTTGACAACTCATTTTTAAATATGCCTGGTTCTGCTCCTGGCATGCCCTCCTGCACTCACCAGTGATCCCCTGATTTGATGGTAATGGTTGAGTGGGGATATGCTGGGCATGAGGTTGCAGATTGCATTGGAGTATAATTCTGCTGCTGTTGACTGCCCAACACGTGTCAAAGGTACCCAGCCTTGAGTTGCTGAATCTGTTTGAAGACTGTCCCATTTAGCACAGTGATAATCCACACAACACGATACAGGATATTCTCAACGTGAAGGCAGAACTCGTGCAATGGTCTGTGCAATGGTCATTCCTACCAATCTTGTCACAGACAGATCCACCTGAAGCTAACAGACTAAGTATGTTTTTCCCTCATTGGTTCCCTCTCCACCTGCTGCAGACTCAGTCCAGCAGCAATGTCCAAACAGTTCAGTGAGTAGTGTTACTGCCTAGCCACTCTTGGTGATGGACATTGAAATCTCCCACCCAGAATATGTTTTGATCCCTATCCACCCTGAGTGCTTCCTTAAAGTGTTATTCAACATGGAGGAATGCCAATTCATCAGCTGAGGGAGGAAAGTACATGATAATCAGGAGGAGGTTGCCTTGGCCGAGTTTAACCTAAAACCATGAGGCTTTATGGGTCCAAAGTCAACATTGAGGACTCCAAGGGCAATTCCTTCCCTACTGTATACCATGGTGCTGACACCTCTACTGCGTCTGTCTTGTAGTTAGGATAGGACATATTCACAGATGGTGATGGTGGTGGCTGGGACATAGTTATACCCATGGAATCAAACCTGACTGACAATGTCAGGCTGTTGCTTGAATAGTCTCCAAGACAGTTTTACCAATTTTGGCACAACCACCACCACCCCCACCCCCCCCAGACGTTAGTAAGGAGGACTCCATAGGATCGCCAGCTCAACGCAAGCTGGTCCATTCAGTTTCATTTCTTTGTGGAGACTTTGTATCAATTGATACAACTGAGTGGCTTGCATAGCCATTTCAGAGGGCAGTTGAAATTCAATCACATTGCTGCGCCTCTGGAGTCACATGTATGCCAGACCAGGTGAGGATGGCAGATTTTCTTCTCTGAAGGACATTACTGAAACCATTAGTCTGGGATTATAATCTGCATCTTTAGATAAAGATGTGAAGAAGTAATTCTTTAAGAAAAAAAATGTAAATAGGATGTGCACTCTTGAAATTCGACAAGAAAACACCATATTTCAATATTATTTCTGGGGTAAAATGAAAGCATGATTTAAATGGCTTTCAACTTAAAAGGTTCAATCACTAGTCTTATAAATACACGAACTTTGGAGTTTCCAAGCTCCACATGAAACAAAGTGCTTCCAAGTCACAACTCCATTAAGCAAATAAAATTAAATATTTAATCGTTGCAAATGCTGGAAATCTCTATTCTCTGAGCTGTAGAAAAATATCAAAATTCAAAAATGTATGGGTTTTTAAGCAAAGTTCTCATTTTCAATAAGCATAGATATCGACATGATTGTCAAGATATTGCCATATTTAGAGGACTTTTTCAGAAATTTAAGTGATTGTGATATCTCACTTTAACAATCCAAGTCAGCATTGCACAATAGTGGTCACTAAATTATTATTCCAATTTTACCGCAATCTCTTGTTCATGTTCGATTGCTTTGACTGCATTTGCCGTGCAAACAATGGTTTTCTCCTCCAACTGTTTCTCCATTATGGCAAGCTGACTTTTTGTTTTCCTCAGCTGCAAAACAAATGTGATATGTACATATTAAGAAGTATTTCAAAACACTTATCTTTGGATATGAATAATTAACCAAATACAGTTAACACAATTGTATTCTCCTTTCATTCAACGCAGATTCTCCACATACTTCAGCAAAATGGAATCTTCACACATTACTGCATATAAACTTTTGAAACTTGTTTTAAGTGCTCAGAAAATTGGATATTCCTGAATTCCCAATATGTATGTACAGTAAGGATCCTAACAAGAGAGCATAAAGTCAACTGAGTATGACTATAATTTTATAATCTGACACTGGAAGAAAATTAGCACTAGAACCTTAGCATGTAGCTATTTGCACAAAACTTCTGCTACACATTACTAACTATATTCAATTCTATGCAGGTATGGGCATTATGTGGAAATTCACTTATCTTACTATAAGTAGGAGAGATTAAAATTGCAGTGATTGAGATTAGAAAAGGCATATTTGTAATGTGTATTTCTTTAAAAAAATGTTTATAAAATGTTTAAAGATCAGCTCCAATTCAATCCTTCACACATGGCTTTTTAGAATATAACAGATTGTTACTTTCTCCTTCAAAGTGCCCCAACATTTTTAGGAACAGAGCAAGGTTTGAAAACTGATCAGCTAAATTTGGTCAAATGGGTTCTGGTCTTGAGATAAAGATCTGCTAAGTAACATTAATGCAGCATCAGGCTTTGTTTGTAGGTGACTTAACATTTGCCACAGTTGAAAAATAATCAATCATTTTTTTCTGAATGTTTCTGCTTCCAGAATTTCCAATCGCTGTTGAATAAAACAATCAACAATTTTGTGATTGAGAAAAGGAACTCAAAACTTGAGGACTCAACAGATCAGGAGCAAAGCTGGGCAAGACCAACGGGCTAGAAGTGTGACAGAAAAACTCAAGACCAGGTTTAAGACTTCAGTGGCAGGTAAAAAAAAGAGCTAAATAAGGACTAGATTCAAGGAAAAGAAAAATTATCGAAGTGTGAAATCATGAGAAAACAGGTTAAGTAATTGGCTCATGAGTACTTCTCTTTTCCCTTTCTAAACTAAAGCATAGACTTGAACCAGGAGCAAAGAAATTTACATTTTACACTTTGGGTAAGTTTAAAAGCAAGTAAATTAATTATTAAAATATGATTAGCTCAAAGGTATATTTTAGGAAGTTGTCAATCCGCAAGCACAGTGTGCAGTACAGTAGTTGCAGTCATCGTGTGGCTACAAAGAGACAGGCTGTGCAAGAGTCAAATGCATCTGGCCACTCTCAAACTAGTACTGGAGACTGTTGGGGTGATAACAGCTTGAAAGAAGGCACTGTACAACATAGCAGCAATAAGAAAGGGGTTGGCGGGAAGGGGAAAACAGTCAAGTGAAGAAAGGTAGCTCTTCTACTATTGTGGGTCCCTCATGATGTGTTAAAAAAACCACACACACACACCTCATGGCCTTGTGTCCCAATGTATGGACCATTCACAATGAAGTGGATGAATTAGTCACGCAAAACAGATATAAAGAAGTACAATATTGTTAGAATTATGGAGATGTGGCTGCAATGTGATCCGGGGTATTCATGTTTGAGGAAGGAAAGACTTACAGGAAAAGGAAATGGGGCCACATTGCTGATTAAAGATGTCATTAAGACAATAGTGAGGAAGGATATTAACTCCAATGAAGCAGAATCTTTTGAGTACAGTTTAGACAACGGAATTGAGCAGAAAACACTAGTGGGGGTTCTATTTGGACCCCCAAGCTGTAATAATAATGCAGAAATTAGAGCCAAAAGAAATAAAGATACAGCTGCAATTTTAATATGCACACGGGTTTGAAAAATCAAATCAGTAACAATGTAGTGGAGGAGGAATTCTTTGAGTGTGTAAAAGATGTTTTCACAATCAATATGTTGACAAACCAACTACAGGTCATCCTAGGCAGGGTACTGTGTAATGAGAAACCAACAATGAGCAATCTAGCTGTGCAAGGCCCCTTGGGGAAGAACATGATTGAACTCCTCATTAAGATGGAGAGTGACAAAATAGGTCCCTTACAGTCAGAAACAAGGGTAACAAAGAAAAGGCAGACCAGTTCAATATATATTCTGTCTCTGTCTTCACAAGAGAAGGCACAAACTCCTAAAAAATGTCAGGGAACACAGGATCTCATGACAGGGAAGAACTGGAGCAAATTAGTATTGTAAGGAAATGGTATTGGGGAAATTGATGGGATAAAAGGCCAGGGCTTGATAATCTGCACTGAAAACTACAAGTGCTGGAGATCACAGTGGGTTAGGCAGCATTCATGGTGAGACACCAAGCTAACAGTTCGAATGTAGATGATTCTTCATCAGCATCATCTAGACTTGAAACGTTAGCTTGCTGTCTCTCAATAGATGCTGCCTGACCCACTGTGATCTCCAGCATTCGTTGCTTTCAGTACAGATTCTAGCATTTGCAGTAATTTGCTCCTATATTGATAATCTACACCCCAGCCTATTACAGAAGTGGCCCTAGAGTACAGGATGGAGTGATGGTCATCTGTCAAAATTTGAGGCGAGCTGGAACAGTTTCTATGGAATGCAAGGTTATTAATGTAACTCCATTACTTAAAAAAAAGGAGATAGAAAGAAATGGGAAATTATAGACCAGTTAGCTTGACATTGGCAGTAGGGAAAATGCTGGAGTCGATGATAAAAGATGCAAAAGCATAGCACTTGGCAAGTAGTGATCGGATTTGACGAGGTCAGCATGAATTTACATCAAGGGAAAACAGAAATCATGCTTGGCAAACCTATTGGAATTTCTTTTGAGAATGTAACTAGTAGAGTTGATAAAGGAGAGCCAGTCGATGTGGTTGACTTGGACTTTCAGAAAGCTTTTGATAAGGTGATAAGACACAACGTTTTTCACACAAAGGGTGGTGAGTACCTGGAACACACTGCCAGGGACGGTAGGAGCAGAAACAATAGCTTCTACCTAAATGAATATATGAATAGGAAGGGAATAGAGGGATAAGGATCCTGTAAGCAAAGATAGTTTTAGCATGGAAGGGCAAAATGTGCCCACACAGGCTTGGAGGGCCGAAGGACTTGTTCTTATGTTGTACTGTTCTTTGTTCTTCTTTTACTCCACTATCATTTATGTATCATGTTCATCTACAATCTAACAACGCAATGAAAAAAGTGTAGAATATGCAGTGCTTAAATCTGTTCTGCTGTTTAGAGATTATGACTGATCTGTGATCTATTTCCTTTTAATTCCATATAGAAATCTATCAATCTCAGTTATATTTTTGACAATTGATCAAGCATCAAGTTTCCTTTGTAGAACCAAGTTCCAAAATCCTATACCTTTTCTGTGAAATCTTAATTCAATGTTTTCAAAACTAATTTTGAGGGAATACAACCCCAGTTCATGATATCTCTCTTTGTAATTCCATCCTTGAAGTCTACTTATTGTTCCGTTAAATCGGCACTAATTTACTCCAACTTTAACACATTTTTTCTAAGGTGTGGTGTCCTGAACTGCTCACAATATTTCAAGAATGTTCTCATTAATTAGCCACTATGGCGATCATGGCCCAGAGAGAAGTCTTTGAAGGATTTTAAACATAATGGGCAAAGTTTTAAGTTTAAAGCTTTGAGAGACCACGTACTAACACAGATTAGCAAGCAAAGGGACTGGAGTGAATTTGGTACAGGTCAGAAAACAGGTAGCAACATTTTGAATGGTCTGAAGTATATGGTCAGTGCAGGATGGAATGGTGGTCAACATAGCAAAGAAACTGGCTAGAATTTGAAAATGACAAAAGGCATGGATGATGATTTCAGCATAAATGGTTTGAAATATGGAGAGTAGAGTGATATTATGTAAATGCAAGCTGAAAATCTTTGTGGAGAGGGGTGTTGCTGGCTGAATCAGCGATCACGACACATTTCTAGTCGTGTTTGAGAAAGGGAGCGACCTTTTTAACCCATTACAGTCCATTTGGTGTAGGTTTACACCAATGCCATTAGAGAAAGAGTTGCAGACCTCTGAACCAGTGACAATTAAGGGATAGCAATATATTTCAAAGTCAGAGGGTGAGTGGCTTGGAGGGGAACTTGAAGATGGCGGTGTTCCCTTCTATCTGCTGTCGTTGTCCTCCCTGATGGCAGTGGTTGTGGGTTTGGAAAGTGGTGTTGGAAAGTGCAAAGGAGCCTTGACAAATTTTGGTAGTGCATCTTGTAAATGTTACAAATTGCTGTTACTGTGCATCCGTGGTGGAGGGAATCAAATTTTATGGATTTGGTGACAAGCAAGCAGGCTGCTTTGTCCTGGAATGTGTCAAACATATTGATTGTTGTTGGAACTGCATTCATCAAGACAACTGGGAACTATTCCATTATACTCCTGACTTGTGCCTTGTGGATAGTGGACAGATTGTTGGAGTTGGAAGGAGAATTCCTCTCTGTGGAATTCATAGCCTTTGTAGTACTTACATGGTTAATCCAGCTCAAGGAGAAAGTGAGGACTGCAGATGCTGGAGATCAGAGCTGAAAATGTGTTGCTGGAAAAGCGCAGCAGGTCAGGCAGCATCCAAGGAGCAGGAGAATCGACAGTTCAGGCATGAGCCCTTCTTCAGGAATCATTCCTGAAGAAGGGCTCATGCCCGAAACGTCGATTCTCCTGCTCCTTGGATATTGCCTGACCTGCTGTGCTTTTGCAGCAACACATTTTCAGCTCTAATCCAGTTCAATTTCTAGTCAATGGTAATTCCCAGGATATTAATGGTGAGGGATTCAGTGAAGGGAATGACATGGAATGTCAAAGACAAATGGTTAGATTCTCCCTTGCTGACCTTGCTTGGCAGTAATGGCATGAACAGTGTGCAACTAACAGCAATGATCCCGAGCCTGATCTGATTACCATACCCATTTTGATCTTATAATGTAGAAAAGGTCATGATAAACCAGATGAAGACAGTTGCACCTAATACATTAGCCTGAGGAACATCTCTCAAGATGGACTGGAACGGAGATGATTCACACCAATAACCAAAACCATCTTCCTTTGTGTTAGATATGATTCCAACCTATGAAAAGCTTCAAATCGGATTCTAATTCACTGTGGCTTTGTTAGGGGGGCTTATGCCCAAAACGTCGATTCTCCTGCTCCTTGGATGCTGCCTGACCTGCTGCACTTTTCCAGCAACACATTTTTCATCTTTAATGCCTCACTCGGTCAAATGTTGCCCTGATGTCAAAGGCAGATATTCTCACCTCATCTCCAGAATTCATCTCATTTGACAATGTTTAGAAAAGTGATGTCAGGAGCTCAGTAGAACTCAAAATGAGTGTCAGTGAACAGGTTATTGCTTACCAAGTACTGCTTCATTCTATTGTTGATGCATCATCCCATCATTGATTATCAAGAGTAGACTGATGCATGGACTAACCAGGGCTCTATTGAGCTGCAGCATAACCTCATGGTTCTTAAACCCAAACCCCCTGCTAATGAAAGCCAACACACCATATGCCTTCTTAATAATAATCCTTTCAAATTGGGTGGCAACTATGGACATGGACCACCAAGGTCCCTCTGTTCCTCCACACTGCCAAGAATCCTGCCTGTATTCTGCATTCAAATCTGACCCTTCAAAGTGAATCACTTCACACTTTTCCAGGTTGAACTCCATCTGCCACTTATTAACTTAGTTCTGCATTCTGTCATTGTCAGGTTGAAACATACAACAGCCTTCCACATTATCCACAACTGTACCAACGTTCATGTCATCAGCAAACTTACTAACCCACTCTTCCATTCCTCATCCAAGTCATTTATAAAAATCACAAACAGCAGAAGTCCCAGAATAGATCTCTGCAGAATACCACTGGTCATCAAGCTGCAGGGTGAATACTTTCCATCTCCCACTACCCTCTGTCTTCTAAGGGCCAGCCAATTCTGTATCCAGACAGCCAAACTTCCCTGTATCCCATGCCTCCTTACTTTGAGTGAGCCTACCATGGGGAATCTTATCAAACGCCTTACTAAAATTCATGTACACCACATCCACTGCTTTACTTCCATTAATTTGCTTTGGCTCATCCTCAAAGAATTCAATAACGTTTGTGAGGCATGACCTACCCACACCCACCCCCGTCTCTCAGAATCCTCTCCAATACATTACCCACCACTGATATATGACTGACTGGTCTGTAATTCCCAGAGTTATCCCTATTCCCTTTCTTGAACAAAGGAATAATATTTTCCACCCTTTGGCACTACTCCAGTGGACAGTGAGGACGCAAAGGTCATTGCCAAAGGTGCAGCAATCTCTTCCCTCTTAGGATATATCCCATCTGGCCTAGGAGACTTACTTATCCTACAGTTTTCAAAATCTTCAGCATTTCGTCCTTCCTAATATCAACCTGTTCAAGCATATTAGTCTGTGTCACGCTGTTCTCAAATGTCAAGATCCTTCTCAGCAGTGAATACTGAAGCAAAGTATTCATTAAGGACCTGCCCTACTTCCACCAACTCCAGGCGCAAGTTCCCTCCACTATCCCTGACTGGCCCTACCCTCACTCTGCTCATCCTCTTGTTCCTCACGTAAGTGTAGAATGCTTCTGGGTTTTACTTAATCCTACTCGCTTTTTCATGCCCCCTTCTAGCTCTCCTAAGTCTATTCTTTGCTTCCTTCTTGGTTATCTTGTTGTCCTCAAGAGCAATGTCTGATCCTTGCTTCCTCAACCTTAAGTAAACTTCCTTCTTCTACTTGAGTAGATTTTGCACATCACTTGTAACCCAAGGTTCCTTCATCTTAACATCCCTTCCTTGCCTCAGTGGAACAGACCTGTCCAGCACTATCCTAAGTGCATCTTAAACAACCTCCACATTTCTGTCATGCATTTTCGTGACAGCATCTGTTCCCAATTTAAGTGCCCTAGAGCCTGTCTAACAGCATTGTAATTCCACCACACCCCCAAATTAAAAACTTTCCCATACCATTGACTCCTATCCCTCTCCATGAGAATAATAAAGGTTAGGGAGTTGTGATCTCTCTCACTGAAATGCTCTCCCACTGAGAGATCTGACACTTGGCATGATTTGTTGCTAAGCACCAAATCCAATATGGCCTCCTCTCTAGTGGGCTATCTATATATTGTGTCAGGAACGTTTTCTGGATACACATGACAAAAACTATTCCATCCAAAATATTTGAACTAAGGAGGTTCCAATCAATGTTAGCCAAGTTAAAGTCACCCATGACAACAATCCTGTTACTTCTGCACCTTTCCAAAATCTGCCTCCCAATCTGTGTGTCTCTGTTGCTATTGAGGTGCCTGTACCAAACACCCAATAAAGTGATTGGTCCTATCCTGTTTCTGATTTCCACCCACACTGACTCGTAGACAAATGCTCCACAACGACTTCCCTGTCTGCAGCTGTGATACTATTCCTGATTAGAAATGCCACTCCTCCATCTCTTTTACCTCCCCCACTCCTCCCAATTTCTTTTGAAACATCAAAACCCTGGGAACATCCAACAATCATCCCTGCCCCTGTGATATTGAAGACTCCGTAATGACCACAGCATCATAATTCCAAGTGGTTATCCATGCTCTGAGTTTGTCACACTTATTTCTGATACTTCTTGCATTAAAGTAGACACATTTCAATCCATTATTCTGACTGCGCCTTTGCCCTATCATGTGCCTATCTCTGTATGCTGTATCTGGCTGTTCACTACCTACTCCATTATCTGACCCATAGCTCAGGTTCCCACCTGCCAATCTAGTTTAAACCCTCCTGAAGAGCTCTCGCAAACTCCTTGCCCAGGATATTGGTGCCCCTCTAGTTTAGGTGCAACCTGTCCTTCTTGTATAGGTCCCACCTTCCCCAGAAGGTATCCCAATGATCCATATATCTAGAGCCCTCCCTCCTTTACCAGTCCTGCAACCACGTGTTCATTTTGGCACAGAAATAATGGGCAGATAGTCTTCTTCGATGCCATAAATCTTTCTACACCATCTAAATGTTCAAGATATCTGAAGAAGAGGAATGTTCAGGGATATGGAGGAAGGGTGAAGAAGTGGAAATATATGAATTGCTCCTGGGAAGGGAAGAACGGACAATAATCGGTTGAATGGTCTTCTGTACTGTAACGGTTCTACATTTCAAAGCCAGGATTGGACTCATAAGCCACCTGACAGCTGATAAATAGATCAATGGAACGAAGACCATCATCCTTGACCTCAAGGAATAGCCACGATGTCTATGAATGGTGCTACAAGACCTTGAATGACTTAAATGTACATTGCCACAATGTCAGCACTGGGTGAATTATAGTAGGAGTTACAACCTGCCATCTCTAGTCAACAGTTTAGAAACATAAACAATTCAAAGTATGCACTGTCCAAACTTTCTTTGAAGTTGTAAACAACCTAATAATGAACAAAGAATAGTGACTGCTGCTACTACTACTACTATCACCAAAACAAAAATCTATTAACATTTATCACCAGCAAGAGCAATCTCAAACCATCTTTTCTGAACATCTGAATTACCAGATATATGTGCCAAAAATAAAACTCAATCATAGCACTAATAAATCAATACAACTGGTATGGAAATCTTATATTTGTTAAATAGATAAAATGCATCAAAAGAGCTCTGAGCATGATTTATACTTAGCAAAGGTTCCCTAGATTTAATCTTCATTATAGGGAGAGTTAACATCAGTCAAGTCAATAGACAATGGCATTACAGTTCACCCCAGAGTAGAGGAGGGAGTCGACTCATCCTGCAATCCTGCTTAGTACGCAAATTCACATAAGAAGGTGCACGTGTGCAGGTCTGAGACAGAAATCAGGAGCCTCGGTGCTGCCCTTGGCCTAGGCCCCTGGCTTTGTTTCCCCCTCTATCAACATGGACCTGTAAATGAAACATTTCTTTATATGAACGTGTAATTTAACGAACCTCCTCTTCCACATTCCCGATGTATTTGCTTTTTTCTGAAAGTTGCTCTTGTATCTGCTCGAAGTTATTTATTTGTTCAGTCAACTGAGTCTGTAACATTGAGATTGTAGCCTCAGCATCTAGTAATTGTGTCTGCAGCCTCTCAACTTCTATTGGCCTACATCGCTCCTCTTCTAAGTGCCGTTCCATGGACCTTCTGTCATCTGAAAAATCATGAGCAATAACAAAAGAAAGGATTATTTTACAAACTTAATAAAATTATAATGCAGGAAAGCTTATTGTTTAAAAACAATATCAACCCAGATTTGTGCTGAGATAGTTGCTCTCAATCCTGCAGTAAATGAGAGATAAGACTTAACATGATATGGCTAAAGAGGAGCAGAAGGGCTATGAATCACTATTCAATCATTTATTACAACATGCAAGTGAATTATATTTAGGAACTGAGTTTGCTGATGCATCCCCTCAAAATTTAGATCAGAGTTTTCATTTCCTCTGGATTTTGCATTCTCATAGCGCTGGCCTATGGCAACAGAAGATTGGCCACAACAACAGTCTTGTATATTTTGTCAATATGATGGACTGTCACGATCCATTTTGGGCGGGAAACCGCTTTGTCCAACCTTGCTGCCTGCAAACATTTCACAAATAAAGCTCCTGCTGCTTAATACTTTGGATTATTGGTCATTCTTGCAACTTAACACACAAGATGACAACTCAGGAAGAGTCACCAGACCCGAAACATTAATTCTGATTTCTCTTCACAGATGCTGTTAGACCTGCTAAGCTGTTCCAAAAACTTCTGTTTTTGTTTCACCTTCAGGAATACCTTGCTTTAAATATGTAATGAGGTGGTTCTAAAATTTTTGTGGCACATCATGCTATTTGAAATTTCCATTTAAAATATAAAGCAGGAAATTTTAGAATGTGGAACTGTATAATGACAATACAGAGAACTGAAACTTTTATACACAGAGATTTTATTATTTTGTTCAAGCTAACAAAATTAAAGCATATATAGTTGTCTCTGTATTCTCATGTGTTCTGAAGTGGGTGGGGGTCTAAAGCAATGGAGGAGTCTGGAACAGCCACAGAAACCGAGTTCTAAAACATATAAACCGTTTCTCACCAAGATCATTGGTGACTGCTGAATAGTTCGGATTCCACAAACGCAAGCAGCATGATAGCGAATCTAACTCCCAGCTTGGAGCAATTTTCAAGATATGAGCAGAATTCTGTCACTTCAAAGACAACATAAATGATGCTATCAGAGACAGACTATGCACTCTAATCCCACATACTTTTCGCTTAGGAGACTTCTATTGCCTTCCGAAGATACACAAAACCAACACACCTAGACAGCCAATCTTATCAGGCAAGAGAGTTCTGTGTGAGAACCTCTCTGTTGAGTGCATCTTGAAACCCATTGTACAAGGAACTCCCAGTTTCTGTCGCAACATGACAGAATCTCAGCACCCAGAGACCAGTCGAACCAGGAACATTCTTCGTCACAATGTACATTCTGGTACGCTACACCGGCATCGCTCACGACAACGGCATTGCTGCAACAGCCTCAGTACTCAACTCCAACTACTGCCAATTTCCAGATGCCATCCTATCACTCAGCTGCTTCATCCTCAAGCACAACATTTTCACCTTCTACAACCAATTCTTCATCCAAACACAAGGAACAGCCATGGGAACCAAATTTGCACACCAATACACCAACACCTCCAACCAAAATTATACACTAGATATATAGACAACATTTTCTTCCTCCGGATTATGATGAGGATCACTGAAACAACTACACGATGATTTCAACAAGTTTCATCCCACCATCGTACTTACTATGGACTACTCATCAAGATCACTCATTCTTAGATACACACATCTCCATTAAGGACTGACATCTCAATACTTCAAGTCCACTAAAGCCCACAGATAATCTCATGATACTATACTTCTCGAACTTCCACCCGAAACATGTTAAAGAACCCTTCTCCTATGGACAAGCACACACATCATCGGCTCAACGAAGAGGAATGTGACAGATATCTAAAGATGCTGAAAGACGGGATACAATACTCAACTTAACGATCACCAGTTCCAACGTGCCACAGTGAAAAACCACAATAACCTCCTCAGAAGAGGGGCACAGGATACGACTGATAGAGTACCCTTTGCCTTCCAGTACTTCCCCAAAGCAAGGAAACCACGCCTTGTTCGTCACAGCCTGCATGGACGACAATGAACATCTCGTCAAGATCATTCCTACACCTCCACTTCTCGTGTTTAAACAACTGCCAAACCTTGAACAGACCATTGTTCACAGCAACCTACCCATCCTTCAGGACATCAACCACAACACCATGCAATCCTGCCAAAAGGCAACCTCTGTAAGACATGCCCGATCATCGACATGGATACTACCATCACACATAGTAACACCACCCACCAAGTATACGGCAGATAGTCATATGACTCAGCTAATGTTGTCTACCTCATATACCGCAGGCAAGGATGCCCCAAGGTATGGTATGTTGGTGAGACCTTACATATGCTATGACAATGGATGAATGCTCCAGTTGGAGAACACTTCAGCAGTTGAAAACATTCAGCTTCCAATCTTCAGGCAAATGCCCTCCAAGAAGACCTCTGAAAAATACCGATGCAGAATCACAGAGCAGAAACTGATAGCCAAGTTCTGTACCTTTTCAAGACTGCCTCAACCGTGATCTTGGGTTCATGTCATGCAATTATGACCCCACCATACTGTCTGTACCTGTAAAACCTTCCTTGGTGCCCTGTTTTGACACTATCACCTTGATATTTTATGATCGCTCTATCTTGTACAGTTTTGGATTACTTGTTACTTTGGTTAGACCCTCTTCAGCAACTCTTATACCTAGAATGTTATTCCAGTCATTTGGTTTGTCTGCAAAACTACCTTACTTTTAATGCTTTGTAATAATCTCTCTGCCTTAATTGATTAGATTATAGGCCTTCCCTTCACCTGCTATTCAGCTCTTGACACTTTACTCACACCGTCTGACATTCGTGACATTAGAGACCTATTACCTGGCCTGTCGGCACTTCACTCACACCATTTGTACAATCTTTTGATTTCTCTGATTATAAATTCTGAGTCGGAGTGCTTCGCTTCACTTCACCTGACAAAGGGGCAGCGCTCCAAAATCTTGTTATTTCAAATAAACCCTGTTGGACTGGAACCTGGTGTTGTGTGACCTCTGACAGAGACAGTCTGATGTGTGGTTTAAATTGTGAAGCAATCCACATGACTGATGGAAATGAACCTAGGCTTAAACAGAGCACTGAAAATAGCAGCCTCTTTGGCATTAGCAGCCAAAAAAGCTCAACTGTTAAGCTCAAGCATGAGTGTTCATAAAATGGCAGCTGTGAGATGATGAGATGAGCACCAACAGACTCAAAACTGCCATGAGTTTGGAGAAACAGGTCACGCAGCAGCAAATTGCTGGAATCAAGAAACTGTATGCAGAAACTATAATAAAAAAAGGGTAAGTGAACAGTTGTGCTTGAGGAAGAAACAACATGCAGCAAAATTACAGAAAACTAAAATTAGAAAATCCACATCATAGAAAAATGGCATGAGAAAAGCCCAGACTCACAGGCCAAAGAAGAGCTGTTTACAGATTAGATTAGATTAGATTACTTACAGTGTGGAAACAGGCCCTTCGGCCCAACTAGTCCACACCGACCCGCCGAAGCGTATACCACCCAGACCCATACTCCTACATTTACGGGCAATTTAGCACAGTCAATTCACCTAACCTGCACATTTTTGGATCGTGGGAGGAAACCGGAGCACCCGGAGAAATCCCATGCAGACACGGGGAGAATGTACAAACTCCACAGAGAGAGTCACCTGAGGCAGGAATTGAACCCGGGTCTCTGGCGCTGTAACGCAGCAGTGCTACCCACTGTGCCACCATGCCGTCCATGCCAATGCCAACATGCTGGCCATTGCTAGCAACACCAACTAATACTGGGTCACTCCTTTATTGAATGGCAAACTGGTAAGAATGGAGGAGGACAGAGTCGGAGTTTTATTCATATCTAAAAATGTGTACATCAGAAGCACCTGAGTCACACTACACAGCAATAATCAAAATTGTACTAAGAACGTACAGAGGCAAAGTGGTACCTTTAAAGGGCTGTGTCAATGTGAATGTTCAGCTACATGGTCAATCTGACGATTGGCCCGGAGACATTGTCAGAGGAAATTCTCCAGCTTCATTGAGAAGGTCATGGCTGGAGAAAATCAAACTCAACAGGGGTGAAGTAAGCCACTTCTTAGATACAGAGTCTGATCTATTATAAATTCCAAAGAAACAGGCAATTGTTTTCACAAGCAACCTAAGAAGCAAGGAAAAGATCTCTGTCAAATTGAAAATCAAGCAAAGTCTTGCAAGGCTAAATGGGTGCCTTATGCATTCAAATCAAAGGTTAAGACAGAATTAGAGAGGCTGGTCAAGAAGGGAGTCCTTGAACCTGTAAGCATTAGTGATTGGGGTCTATCTTTCTACCAGTAATGAAGGTAGATGGATCGGCACACCCCTATGGAGATTTTGAGGTCACTATTAATCCAGGAGCACGTGCTGAGCAGAATCAAACAACAAAAAAAAACAAGAAAATTACAGCAGAGGAACAGACCCTTCAGCCCTTCAAGCCTGTGCCAATCCAGATTCTCTATCCGGACCTGTTGCCTATTTTCGAAGGATCTGTATCCCTCTGCTCCTTGCCCATTCATGTATCTGTCTAGATACATCTTAAATGATATTATTTTGCCCACCTCTACTACCTCCGTTGGCAACGCATTCCAGGTACCCACCAACCTCTGCGTAAATGACTTTCCACACATATCTCTCAAATCTTTCCCCTCACATTGAGCTCCCACTCAATAGTAATTGAGTCCCCCACTCTGGGAAAAGAATTCATGCTATACATTCTATCTATACCTCTCATGATTTTGTAGACTTCAATCAAGTCCCTCACAACCTCCGTGTTTCTAATGAAAATGACCCTAACCTCATCAACCTCTCTGCATAGTTGGCACTCTCCATACCAGACAACATCTGGTGAACTTCCTCTGCACCCTCTCCAAAGCATTGGAATCCTTTGGTAATGTGGCGACCAGAACTCTACGCTCTATTCCAAATGTGACCTAGCCAAAATCCTATACAACTGTAACATGACATGCCAACACTTGTACTCAATACCCCAGCTGATGAAGGGAAACATGCTCTATGACTTCTTGACCACTCTATGACCTGTGTTGCTACCTTCAGGGAACAATGGACCTGAACACCAGATCAATTTTCTCGAGAATGTTTCCATTTACCACTCTTGAACTGGATCTTAAAATGCATCACCTCACATTTGCCCGGATTGAACTCCATCTGCCATTTCTCCACCCAACTCTCCAATCTATCTATACTCTATTGTATTCTCTGACAGTCCCCTTCATTATCTGCTACTCCACCAATCTTTGTGTCATCTACAAACTCGCTAATCATGCAACCTGTAACTTCCTCTAGATCATTTATGTATACCACAAACAGCAGTGGTCCCAGCACGGATCCCTGTGAAACACCACTGGTCACAGTTCTCCATTTTGAGAATCTCTCTTCAACTACTACTCTCTGTCTCCTGCTGCCCAGCCGGTTTTCTATCCGGCTAACTAATATGCCCCGGACCCCATTCGACCTCACTTTCTCCATCAGCCTACCATGGAGAACCTTGTCAAACGCTTTACTGAAGTCTATGTATATGACATCTATAGCCCTCCCCCATCAATCAACTTTGTCACTTCACAAGGAAATCTATTAAGTTGGCAAGACATGATCAACCATGTTGTCTATCACCGATAAGCCCATTTTCTTCCAAATGGAAATAGATCCTATCCCTCAGTACCTTCTCCAGCAGTTTCCCTACTACTGACATTAGGCTCACCGGTCTATAATTACCTGGATTATGCCTGCTACCTTTCTTAAACAAGGAGACATTAGCAATTCTTCAGTCCTCCGGGACGACACCAATGTTCAAGGATGCTGCAAAGACATCTGTTAAAATCCCAGCTATTTCCTCTCTTGCTTCCCTCAGAAAGCTGGGATAGATCCCATCTGCACTTGGTGCCTTGTCCACCTTAATGAGTTTTAGAATACCCAACACCTCTGCCCCATCCTTATGCCGACTTGACCTACAGTAATCAAACATCTCTCCCGAACCTCATTATACATGCTATCCCTTTCCTCGGGTGAATATTGACGCAAAGTACTCAATCAGAATCTCATCCGTTTTATCTGACTCCATGCATAACTTGCCTCCTTTATCCTTGATTGGGCCAATCCTTTCTCTAGTTACTCTTTCCCCTTATATATGAATAATAGGCTTGATTTTGCTTAACCCTGTTTGCTGAAGATATTTCATGACCCCTTTTAGGCCTCTTAATTCTTCATTTCAGATTGGTCCCACTTTCCCGATAATTCATCCAAAGCTTCATCTGTTTTCAGTTAGTCATAGTCATAGAGATGTACAGCATGGAAACAGACCCTTCGGTCCAACCCATCCATGTCGACCAGATATCCCAACCCAATCTAGTTTCACAACATCTTTCCAATAGGAAGGAGACCAGAATTGCATGCAATATTGTAACGTGGCCTAACCAATGTCCTGTACAGCCACAACATGACCTCCCAACTCCTGTACTCAACACTCTGACCAATAAAGGAAAGCACACCAAACACCTTCTTCACTATCCTATCTACCTGCGACTCCACTTTCAAGGAGCTAGGAACCTGCACTCCAAGGTCTCTTTATTCAGCAACACTCCCAAGGACCTTACCATTAAGTGTATAAGTCCTGCTAAGATTTGCTTTCCCAAAATGCAACTCCATCTGCCACCTCTCGGCCCAGTGGCCCATCTGGTCCAGATCCTGTTGTAATCTGAGGTAACCCTCTTCGCTGTCCGCTACATCTCCAATTTTGGTGTCATCTGCAAACTTACTAACTGTACCATTTATGCTTGCATCCAAATCATTTATATAGATTACAAAAAGTAGAGGGCCCAGCATCGAGCCTTGTGGCACTCCACTGGTCACAGGCCTCCAGTCTGAAAAACAACCCTCCACCACCACCGTCTTTTACCTTTGAGCCAGTTCTGTATCCAAATAGCTAGATCTCCCTGTATTCCGTGAAATCTAACCATGCTAATCAGTCTCCCATGGGGAACCTTGTCGAACGCCTTACTGAAGTCCATATAGATCACATCTACTGCTCTGCCCTCATCAATCTTCTTTGTTACTTCTTTAAAAAACTCAATCAAGTTTGTGAGACATGATTTCCCATGCACAAAGCCATGTTGTCTATCCTGAATCAGTCCTTGCCTTTCCAAATACATGTACATCCTGTCCCTCAGGATTCCCTCCAACAACTTGTCTACCACCGAGGTCAGGCTCACCGGTCTATATACAGTGGCTAAGATCTATATACAGTTGCCTTTAATGAAAAACCTATTTGCTGGATTAGCTGGAGGTCAGATATACAAATTGACCTTTAGTCAAGCCTATCTCCAGATGAACGTAGATCTTGAGTCATAGAAATACTTGATAACTGTAACACAGAAGACTATTCAAATGCAAGAGACTTCCCTTTGGAATCACATCCGCACTTGCTATTTTAATGTGCCATGGATCATACTTTAAGTGGATTGGAAGGTGTTCAATGTTACCTAGACGATATTTTAGTCACAGGGAGAAAGGAAAAAGAGCATCACCACAATTTGTATGCTATTCTGAAGAAACTCCAAGATTATGACCTAAGATTGAAGAAAGAGAAACGTGACATTTTTAGTTAAAAGTCACACAACACCAGTGTGAGATTTTTAATTTTGTACACCACAGTCCAACAGTGGCATTTCCAAATCATGGTATTTTTGGACGTCCCACCAAATAATTAGTTAAAATTCACACCACAAGGTGATTGTCGAACAGATTTATTTGGAAGCACTAGCCTTCAGAGTGATGCTCCTTCATCAGATGGTGGTGGTGGAGTAGAAGACACAGAATTTATAGCAAAAGTTTACAGTGTGATGTAACTGAAACAAAAATGACCTGGAGTGTTTGTTATGTCTCTTAGCTTTTAGAATGAACATGTTGGTTTCAGTTTTCTCATATGTAAATCGCAGAACTTCTTTAAAGTTACACTCTCAAGTGAACTTTAACAACTGGTGCCATGTCGGCCCAGGTAATGCATTAAAGGTGTGGGGTTCTCTGTGAGAGACTGTCTGTGCCACAATGGTCAGACTGATTCTAATCTAAAAATCGGATTTACGGAATTTTACATCAGATTCATGCAGTTTTTGAGCAAATTAAAATGTGATTCTGCAAGTACAAATTCACCCCACAAACTTATATGCATGTGTGAGCATGTGGGTGGCTCTGAGAGGCTGCTGAAGTGCTCTCCAACTGGGAGGGAACATTCCTGTCTGTTGATTATTGTGCGGTGTCCATTCATCTGCTGCCATAGCCTCTGCTCGGTCACGTCAATGTTCCATGCCAGCAGCATATGAGATAGACAACATTGGCTGAGTCGCACGAGTACCTGCCACAGACATGGTGGGAGGTGTCCCCACATATAATGGTGGTACAGATTTATACCCCCTTTACACTCACACACACACACATACTCAAATCCCCTCCCATTACACACAGACACCCACATGCTCACACACATATATAAGTTTGGGAAGTGAATTTGTTCTTGCAGAATTACATTTTATTTTACTCAAAAACTGCATGAATCCATGTAAGATTCTGTAAATTCATTTTTTAGATTAGAATCAGTCTGAACATTGTGGCACAGTCTCACACAGGGCACCTCACACCTTCAATGCATTATCTGGGCCGACATGCCACTAATTGTTAAAGTTCACTTGAGAGTGTAACTAAAAAAGTTCTTTCATATATAAATCGCAGAACTGAAATCAATATATTCATTCTAAAAGCTGAGAGACTTAAACAATCCAGGTATTTTCCAATATATTTCAGTTACATCACACTGTAAACGTTTACTATAAATCCTGTAAGTTATGATCTTATACTCCACAACCACCTGATGAAGGAGCAGTGCTCCGAAAGCTAGTGCTTCCAAATAAACCTGTTGGATTATAACCTGGTGTTGTGTGAGTTTTAACTTTATACACCCCAGTCCAACACTGGCATCTCCAAATCATGATCAAATAATTGTCAATGATGCTCAGGGACTACATAAATTATCTTCAAATGTAAAGCCATAACTGAGGCACCAGCACCTAAAAACAAAAGCTATGATCATTTTTGGGCTTGCTAAATTACTACCGTAGGTTTGTCCCAAATCTTGCAACCATTCAAGCTGTTTGCATAATTTATTAGGCAAAACAAAAATTGGAATGGGAAGATGAATGTGAAACAGCAATCCTGACCTATTTTGACCCAAAGTTACCATGACACCTAACAGACGATGCATTATTGTCTGGAGTGACAGCAGTCATTTCTAACATATTACTCAACTGTGAAGAAAAACCAATAGTTTTTGCATTAGTAAAGCCAGAAGTTGCTGGAAAAGCTCAGCAGGTTTGGCAGCATCTGTGAAGAGAAATCAAAGTTAACGTTTCAGGTCCGGTAACACTTCCTCAGAACTGACAGTAGCGAGGAAAATGTCAGTTTATATGCTGAAGATAGGATGGGGGGAGGGGTAAGGAATAAGAATAGATAGGGATAGAGCCTGAGACAGAAGAACACTTGGACAGACAAAGGAGTCGATAACAAATCTGGTTATGAGGATGAATAGCTGTTAATGAAGACCGTTAGTGGCTAATAATGGGTCGTGTGTAATGGCCGACTATGTGATAACAAGACCTGATGTGTGTGATAGAGGGCTAGGACATGGGGGAAGATCAGGCCCTAAAATTATTGAACTCAGTACTGAGTCCAGAGGGCTGCTGGGTCCCCAATCAGAAAATCAGGTGTTGTTCTTTCAGCTTGCGCTGAGCTTCACTAGAGCACTGCAGCAAGCTGAGACAAAGATGTTGTCCAGGAAACAGGATGGTGTGTTAAAGTGGCAGGCAACTGGAAGCTCAGGGCCTTTTTTGCGGGCAGAACGCAGATGTTCTGCAAAGTGGTCACACAGTCTACATTTTGTTTCCTCAGTGTAGAGGATTCCACGTTGTGAGCAGCAAATGCAGGAGACAAGATTGTGGGAAGTGCAGGTGAAGTACAGGTAAAGTGCTGCTTCATCTGTTCAGGTTTTGCATTAAGGTCATTAAACAAAGCAGAAACATGACAGAAAAAAGCTCAAGGAATCATATTTGACATTCGATAATTCCACCAAAGCTGGGAACATTCCCCATCAACAGAACACAAGCCTCAATATTTGGGCCTCATACAAAGATATCTTCTCTAGCAGCAAGCTGCGTGCAGAGATGGGCATTGTTATCAGCTCACACAATTAAGTATCAGAAATCCAATTCACATGGGGATGCCAATGGGCTCTTTAGATTACACTTGCCAAGTGAGTCAACAACTACAAACAGTTCTTTTAAAGACATTTTCTACTTTGAACAAATAGAGAGCACTCTGGTAACAGCAGGACAACTCGAGAAATACACTAGAAATGATCCAAGATTATCAAGTGTTAGACTTAGCCCTTTGTGGCAAGATCACAAAGCAGCAATCACATATGAAAGTGAAACAATCATAGTCATTGTAACAGATGAGAGACTTAAACAATTAAGGTATTTCTCAATGTATAATTTCAGTTACATCACACTGTAAATTTTTGCTATAAATTCTGTGTCTTACAATTGTGCACTCCACAACCACCTGATGAAGGAGCAGTGCTCAGAAAGCTAGTGCTTCCAATTACACCTGTTGGACTATAACCTGCTATTGTGTGATTTGTAACCGATATAAAGGGAGAGGGATGTTGTGCATTTGTGCAAGTATGGTGGATTGTTACTTTAAGACAGACCACTTATTTATGATGACATTTTGGCCATTTTGAGGCAAATACAGCTTGGTTTAACTTTGCTACCTATAGAGTAAACATCTCCATAATTAAGCTCCTGTTGTTAACGCTTCAGCATCTTGGTCCTTCTTGAAACTTAACAAGTAAAACAACCATATTTTGATTATCATATTTTATACCAGCTTTACTTAGCAGTACTGCTGAATTAGTGTTGACAGTTTGTGTGAATGCAAAATCCCATTGCCAAGATGAAGCAAATGTTATTGTGTTGTCTCTATCTTGAATTCTTAATAAGGGAATGTTGTAACTTTCCAACTATTAATCCCTCATTGTTACTTCTCATTTTCAAAAATAGGAATCTAGATCATTGTAGGAACAGAACTCAAAGACATTTTTACTTCAGTGGGATACAAAACAAACTTTCCCTATGAGGGCATTTAGGGGCTGAAAGTTATTTAATTTTATATATAAAATTCTCATCAATATGTTCAGAAATGTTATAGTTGCTTCAAATATGGTATTAAATATAAAATCAATCTCCATTAAAAAGTTTTTTAAAAACTCCTTTAAACCAACCAGTCTTTATCTCCCTATTTGCAATTTTTCCTTCAGTACCTTTCTAAAGGAAAACTGTTCAAGTAAGTGGTATTATAATTTAAATGGACGAAATACTCAGTAGCCAATCTGTCACTTATAAAAGGATAGAAGATAATATTTATATAAAAAGATGATATTTTCACAGCACATCTAACAAAACCAAAAATATTAAAATCTTTACTACCGTATTATAGAACATAGAACAATACAGCACAGAACAGGCCCTTCGGCCCACGATGTTGAGCCGAACATTTGTCCTAGCTTAAGCACCTATTCATGTACCTATCCAATTGCCACTTAAAGGTCACCAATGATTCTGACTCTGCCACTCCCACAGGCAGTGCATTCCATGCCCCCACCACTTTCTGGGAAAAGAACCTACCCCTGACATCCACCCATACCTTCCACCCTTCACCTTAAATTTATGTCCCCTTGTAACACTCTGTTGTACAGAGGGAAAAAGTCTCTGTCTACTCTACCTATTCCCCTGATCATCTTATAAACCTCTATCAAGTCACCCCTCATCGTTCGCCGTTCCAATGAGAAAAGGCCTAGCACTCTCGACCTATCCTCATACGAACTATTCTCCATTCCAGGCAACATCCTGGTAAATCTCCTCTGCACCCTCTCCAAAGCTTCCACATTTTTCCTAAAGTGAGGCGACCAGTACTGCACACAGTACTCCAAATGTGGCCTTACCAAGGTCCTATACAGCTGCAACATCACCTCACGCTTCTTGAATTCAATCCCTCTGCTAACGAACACTAATACACCATAGGCCTTCTTACAAGCTCTATCCAACTGATTGTTCATAACTCTTTGAAAGTTGCCATAGACCCCAAGATCCCTCTGCTCCTCCACCTTACTAAGAACCCTACCGTTAACCCTGTATTCCGCATTCTTATTTGTCCTTCCAAAATGGACAAACTCACACTTGACAGGGTTGAACTCCATCTGCCACTCCTCAGCCCAGCTCTACATCATATCTAATTCCCTTTGCAGCCGACAACTGCCCTCCTCACTATCCACAACTCCACCAATCTTCGTATCGTCTGCAAATTTACTGATCCACCCTTCGACTCCCTCATCCAAGTCATTAATAAAAATTACAAACAGCAGAGGACTCAGAACGGATCCCTGTGGAACTCCACTCGTAACTGGGCTCCAGGCTGAATATTTACCATCTACCACCACTCTCTGACTTCGACCGGGTAGACGGTTCTCGATCCAACTGGCCAAATTTCCCACTATCCCATGCCTCCTGACTTTCCGCATAAGCCTACCATGGGGATCCTTTACAAATGCCTTACTAAAATCCATGTACACTACATCCACTGCTCTACCCTCATCCACATGCTTGGTCACCTCCTCAAAGAATTCAATAAGACTTGTAAGGCAAGACCTACCCCTCACAAATCCGTGCTGGCTGTCCCTAATCAAACAGTGTCTTTCCAGATACTCATAAATCCTATCCCTCAGTACCCTTTCCATTACTTTGCCTACCACTGAAGTAAGACTAACTGGCCTGTAATTCCCAGGGTTATCCCTATTCCCTTTTTTGAACAGGGGCACAACATTCGCCACTCTCCAGTCCCCTGGTACCACCCCTGTTGACAGTGAAGACGAAAAGATCATTGCCAACGGCTCTGCAATTTCCTCTCTTGCTTCCCACATAATCCTAGGATATATCCCGTCAGGCCTGGGGGACTTGTCTATCCTCAAGTTTTTCAAAATGCCCAACACATCTTCCTTCGTAACAAGTATCTCCTCTAGCTTACCAGTCTGTTTCATACTCTCCTCTTCAACAATACGGTCCCTCTCATTTGTAAATACTGAAGAAAAGTACTCATTCAAGACCTCTCCTATCTCTTCCGACTCAATACACAGTCTCCCACTACTGTCCTTGATCGGACCTACTCTCGTTCTTGTCATTCTCGTGTTTCTCACATACGCATAAAAGGCCTTGGGGTTATCCTTGATCTTATCCGCCAAAGATTTTTCATGCCCTCTCTTAGCTCTCCTAATCCCTTCTTCAGCTCTCACCTGGCTATCCAGTCTCCCTCAAACGCTCTGTCTGAACCTTGTTTCCTCAGCCTTATGTAAGCCTCCTTCTTCCTCTTTACGAGACATTCAACCTCCCTCGTCAACCAAGGTTCCCTCACACGACCGTTTCGTTCCTGCCTGACAGGTACATACATATCAAGGGCATGTCGTATCTGTTCCTTGAAAAAGTTCCACATTTTAATGACATCCTTCCCTGACAGCCTATGCTCCCAACTTTATGCTCCTCAGATTCTGTCTTGCAGCATCGTATTTACCCTTCCCCCAATTGTAAAACCTACCCTGTTGCACACACCTATCTCTCTCCATAACCAAAGTGAAAGTCACAGAATTGTGGTCACCATCACCAAAATGTGATTAAATCGTTAATTTCACTTTTATTCTCTTCTCCATGTCTACAAGTAATGACTTACCTTTCTTATTTCTGTTTGACATTAGTTCTGGACTTCCTCTATCCAACAAAACACAACTTTTACCCAAAATGTCACCACATTCTTGTGTTGAGAATTTGCTGTTCATCAGGCTTGACTTCAACTTTTGAATTTCAGCATCTTTCATGGCTAATTTAATGCTAAAGGAGAAGAATTTTAATCCAACAAAGCCAGAAACTAAGACAATGAAAAAGATAAAAATTCTTCAACAACTTCTGTACCTGAATGACATAAATAACACTTTGCAATACATTACACACTTAAATACTATTCAGTAAATGTATATACAGATTTTCAAAAAACCAAATAGTAGTCACATGATTAATATCAGTGTACATGGAGTTTGGAAACTGAATAGACAGCAAACTAGTAAGTAGGAACAGAAGCGTTTAAAGGTAGCTATTCAGTTTTGCAAAGGATGGAAAAGTGGGATTCCACAAGGATCTGTGACAGAAACACTTTTGTTCGCAATTGGTATAAACGATCTAGACTTGGTGAAATAGACACAAAATATCAAATAGTGCAGTCCACACCAAAGGATATTATTCATACTGAGGAAGACACAAATGAGCTTATTGAATGGACATATAAATGGGAAATGATGAAGGAGGAGAAAAAGCCACCTAATCATTAGAAAGCAAGTCTTAATGGGTTAGAGATGCAAAGGGTTTAGAAATAGAAGCACAAATTATTAAAGCTAACAATGGAAATTAACAAAACCGTTAAAAGGTGCAAAAAAACTATGAATTAATTTCAAACCAATAGATACAAAAGTCGCATTCAATACATACAACAGTGATGAAGGCACAATTAGTTTCTTGTGCACTACTCTGGTTGTCATATTACTAAAAGACTAGAGCAATACCAAAGAAAACACTGAGAGGATATACCCTTCAAGAAATACTGGACAGAACAGAGCTCTCTTCAGTAGGGAAAAAAGGATGGAGATGAGACCCATGAGGTTTTTAAATCTATTGTTCCATCAACTGGAAGTTGTGGTCATCGTGTAATCAAGCAGCACTAAGTCTCTAAGCAATCTGCTTAATTCAAGTTCTAGTGAATCCTCAAATTAAATATGGGTTACAGATAAATTTTGTGGGAGAGGCAAGAGTGACCGGATTTGATACAATGTGG